>NW_005364320.1:0-1156 GCF_000412655.1 Myotis brandtii
GCTCGCGAGCCGCAGTTTGCCGACCACTGATCTAGGAGGTCGGATTTGATTAAAAAATGGCGAGGTTTTAAATTTCATCATCCAGAATTCAAGATTATCCACAAAGCACTTGTACAAATGCTTAGGCTCCAGTTCCCAAACTATGCCCCAAGGCACCCTGGGGTGCCGCAACAAGCTCCCAGGGTGCAATGGTGTCGGTAAATTTTTGGGGCACACACAGGGACACTCGACACCCGCTGGAGACCGTGTGAATTACTGACAAAGGCAGGTCGCGGTATCCATGTCCCTCGTGCCGCCACCCTCTTAATGACACCCTGTGTTTGCCAAGCTGGGTTTTCAGAGGTTCCTGTGCTTAGAATATCAGCAAGAAACCACATGACAACATCTGTCTGGAGCAGGAGATGTAGCTGTTTAAGAACAAATAAAAACATATATTTCTTTCAATTTACATGAGCTATTTTCTCCACAAATGACTATTAAGTTACTAAGACATTCGTTCTTACGTTATTTGGACCAAAATAGTTAATGCTTAATTTTTTAACAAATAATTTTTACAGCCTTTAAAAAATTATAAGAGCAATACATGCCTATTCGGTGGCTCTCTGCGCTCTCCCCCTCGTTAGGTCTGATTGGAAGCAATATGTGGAAACCGAGTTATCTTGGCTCCACGAGGCTCACTCTGTCGTCTGCGTGCCTAGTTTACAGCCCCGGCTGCTTCATCCGAGCTGACGGGTGTTTCTGTGAAGGGATCTGTAGGTCTACAGGCCCGTGACCGGGTCCTTCCCCGGAGAGAGACACCCCGGTCAGGCCGCACGGGCCTGGCTCAACCACTGAAAGGTTCAAGAGCAGGACGGAGGCCGCCCCACAAAGAGAGGCCGTTGTGGCCAACAGCTTCAGCGACACCTGAGGCCCCGCGCCCTCCTGGTGGCCTGTCCTGTGGATCTGGGGCTTGCCTAGCCGCCCACGACCACAGAAGCCAGTTCCTTGCAACCAATCCCTCTCTCTAGGTATGTCAATACAGATACAGATAATGAGGTATCAATATATCTGTATGCATCTATAGATCTGTGGGGACATCTGAGCATATCTATATCTATATCTACATCTATATTTATATCTATACAGTAGGTCCTCGGGTTATGTGGGAGATCCGTTC
>NW_005364321.1:0-2581 GCF_000412655.1 Myotis brandtii
CAAAGGGGTCGCGACCCATGGGTTGAGAACCGCTGCCTTAATCAATAAATTAAAAAAAAAATAAAAAGAATTTTTAAAAATGAATCTCGTCTTTTAATTTTGCAATTTTTAAACCCCAAGGCAATTTCCCAATTAGATTTCCTGATTGTGGAGGAAAGAATAGTCTAGAAGGGAAATGCTAGTTTGTTCTCTGTTGAAAATTCCCTGCCTCAGAGAGGTGAGTCACAAGCCAGTGGGAAGGAACAAGGTGTGTTCGGCTGCACCCCCAGGACTCTAAAGCTCAGACCTGGCCTCAGGTAGTCAGAGAAGAGTTGTCTCATCTACAGCTGGCTTGGATGTTCTCTTTGGGATGAAACCACCATTCAAAATGAGAAGCAACCACTGAAGATGACTGTGCTTTCTCCCCAGACTCAATAGCGCGTGGCTTACCCCTCGCTCAGAGTCCTCCTCAAGGAGCTCCCCCTCTCTGGAGGAAAGATCTTCAAAACTAAATTAGCAGAAAAGTCTGAGCTGCAATACATCCTGGATTTCTAAATCCAAGGTACCCTGATCTAACCCAAATGTCTAGGTTTGCCTATGGTCAAACCATAAACCAGGTTAACCCACATCATCAGCTTGGGCACTTTCTGGTTTGACCCTAGGCTTTCATATAAACACCGGAGCCTATCTGAACACTTTGTCTTGCATTCTGACTAAGGAAAACAAGAAGAAAAGAATCCTAAAACATGCACTGGCCCCAGGTTTGGGGAACGGGATGCAAAGTGCAAACCTCATCTAATGTGCATTCTTTGGACTTTTCCTTACCCATATAAATAATGCGTGTGAGTACATCAATGTATGTTTACAGCCTCTAAAACTCTGAAGTGCACTCCAAGGTACATGAAAACATCTTACGTGTTTCAGAAAATTATAACAATATACAAAATTACTGAGAGGTAATATAATAATGGTTATTTCTGCAAAGTGATCCTTTGTTTTACAGAAAATTTGCTGTGCATTTTCTTTAAATGACCAGGTCTACATTCATTCTTAGTAAGTTTCTATCTTTAAGTTGTATGTCGTTTTTTGAGGAAAACATTGATTTTCTAAAGACATCTTTATTCTTCGTCTTTGTTGAATTAGTTCCAGTGTAATAATTACCAATGTAATAATCTGGCAGCTGGAAGTGTCATTTTTTGAGGAAAACGTTGATTTTCTAAAGACATAAACATCTTTATTCTTTGTCTTTGTTGAATTAGTTCCGGTGTAATAATTACCAATGTAATAATCTGGCAGCTGGAATCTCTAGCCCAGGGAGGATATTGCTCAGTTTATCTCCAGGCATGAAGCCTTAACTACTTATGTTTCAGGCCACTTTTTGCCAAGTATTTAGACCATAAGTTGACATTTGCACTAAGCATATTACATGAATAGTGGTTAACTAAGTCCCAGAGTATGCTTATTTCAGAAAAGTACACATCTGAATAAGACAAGTTTGGCCAAGTTAGGTTATAAAAGCAGGTTAAATCTCTAAGGCAACGATTCCAATAAAAGACTTCAGGATGGAACTTGTCTAAAGGAATAAAACCCTGAAGGGAAGTCTTCGTTAATCCACATGTAGCATTAGCAGAGATTTTATGCCTGACCTTGTTTCAAAAAGCCTCTACCTATTGGAATCCCAAATTCTAATTAGTTATTTGTCCTGGATGCCAATTCTAGGAATAAATGGAGATCTCCATTTGGATTATTGGGTGAATAAAAGGTAAATTCATGTTAACCAATCTAAGATGATTTATCATACAATGAAATAAAAACTGCATGATGGACTATTTCTTCATGCGTCTATCTCAAAGAAAGAGAAAGAAATGTTGGGCCTTTGTTTTAGAAAAATAATCTTTGCCATGATATTGAAGATGGAAAATACCCTATTCAAACTGACATTTGGTAACCTGCGGGGAAGTAGATATGATGTATCATATTCTTAACCATAGAACTATGATCTATGTATGTTTACAGACTGGTAATAATAATAATAACAACAAATAACCAGATTAAAAGAATGCTCCATGTGGGAAATGTATGCATAAGAGAAATAAATTATTTTTCAGAAGTCTGTATTTTTGGAGGAAAAGTTGAAGGAAAGAAATCCATTAGTTCTAAAACAAGTAAATAAAAAATTATTTATTTTTACAATTGAGAAAACTGAGAAGAAACTAGCTTAGTTCATAGTACGGTAATTTTTTTTTTTTCATTTTAGGCCAATCCTCTCACTCCTGTCTATTGAAATCAGGTCTTGGCATGAAAGGTCTCAGGGGAAAAGTGCATAAGAGCAGCTGGGACAGGGCTTTACTTGATTCACCATCCAGAGGCTGGTGGGGTGATTTTGAGGAAAGAGAGAATTGTTTGGGTTTTTTACTTTTCATTTTGAGATCATTGCAGGTTCTCATGCAGTTGTAAGAAATAATACAGAGATATCCCACATACCTTCCACCCAATTTCCCCCATCTTGCATAACTGTCGTACAATATCCCAACCAGAAAATTGACATTGATATATAGTCCATTGACCTTATTCAAATTTCACCAGTTTTACATACACTCAT
>NW_005364322.1:0-4852 GCF_000412655.1 Myotis brandtii
GAGATCAACCAAAGGACTTGTATGCATGTATATTAGCCTAACCAATGGAAACAGACACTGGGGCAGTGGGGGCTTGTCCTGGGGGGTGGGAGTGGCTGGGGAGGGGTCAATGGAAGAAAAAAGAGACATATGTAATACTTAAAACAATAAATAAAATAAAATAAAATAAAAACAGACTGCTGACACTAAAAAAGAAATACACACAAGTTGGGAGTGACTTTAAACTGCAGGAACCTGACATAATGTAGAGAAGCATGATAATAAAAACCAAAAGGGCCTCCAAGTAATGGTGAGTGGAGGCCTGATGGCCCCTGAGGAGGCTGACAGCAAGGGCTTCTGCACAAATGAACAAAATGACACTGAAACAAGGATGACAGGGATTCTTGCTAGGAAGCTGGTGAAAGTGAAACCAGTGAGAAAGATAAGCTAAAGAAAGACAATCCTATATAATAGCCTAATATGCAAAATGACTGACCTGCAGAATGGTCAGTGAGGGGTGGGGCCAGCAAGTGGGTCAGCCAAGGTGGGTGCCAGTGGGCAGAGGGCGGGGATGGAGATCGGGGGGAGGGGGGTGCATAGGTGGCAATCAGTGGCAGCAGAGGGGTGATTGGGGGGCAGGGCTGGCTGCTCACCTGTGGACACTGTTCCCTGATCAGCTTGCCGGTCACCTCCCGCAGAGGAGAGCCAGAATGCAGCTTAGGCTCCTGAGGGCTCCCAGACTGCGGTGCAGGCTGGGCTGAGGGACCCTCCTCCCACCCCCAAGTGCATGAATTTGTGTGCACCGGGCCTCTAGTTAAATATAAAAGAAACAGGACTTAAGGATTTTAAATATCCCTTTTCCATTTATAGCTTCTCCCACAGGTCCAATTGTCATATAATCTATATAATAAAAGTCTAAGTGACCATTATGGCGGAACGATCAGAACGACCGGTCGCTATGATGTACACTGACCACCTGGGAGCAGATGCTCAATGCTGGAGCTGCCCTCTGGTGGTCAGTGTGCTCCCACAGGGGGAGTGCCACTCAGCCAGAAACCGGGCTCATGGCTGGCAAGCACAACGACAGTGGTGGGAGCCTCTCCTGCCTCTGTGGCAGTGCTAAGGAGCAGCAAGCCAAGCTGTAAGGAGCGAACAGGTGGGAGGTAAGGAGCAAGGGATCCCGGATTGTGAAAGTGATGTTTCCTAAGCTGGCAGGCTTAGAGGTCCTGGACTGCGAGAGGGTACAGGCCAGGCTGAGGGATGCCCCCCCTCCTGCACAAATTTTGTCCACTGAGCCACTATTCCTATATAATAAAAGAGTAATATGCAAATTGTCCCCTTGGGTGGTCATTTGACCAAGAGTTCGACTGGGGAGACCAGGAGTTTGACAGCTCACTATGACGTGGGTCTGCAACCTCTCACTGACTATCTGAGGGCGGGGGTGATGGGGACAGAGGTGCAGCGAGAATGCGGGGTTCCGCCAAGCTTGCTCTCACTCCTCCTGCTACCCTCTCCCAGGACACCAGGACTCACACACGTGGTGTCTTCTGGGTGATCCGGGACACAGCTGCTGGGCCGCAGCCACTGGGACTGCAGGGGCTGGTCAGGTTCCCCATGGGTTTGCACAGGAGCCTGTCTGTGAGCCAGCCAGAAGAGCTCACGCTGCCTCCTGGTTTCTGTGTGGCGCTGCTGGGCAGCCCAGAGGCCCACACTGCGCCCGGGCCTGTGGCATTTGGCTGTACTCACTAAATCTCCCTGTGGGAACTCAGGCACTGTGAATCAGGCGGAGGGGGCGCACAGGGGCCTGGGAGCCCAGGTGCTGCCCAGGGTTCAGAGGTCAGCTGGGACCTGCCCTTCCACACCAGACACTTGCTCTTTGATTGCTGGTCAGGCCAAGGGACTGCACCCATGCACTATTTCATGCACCAGGCCTCTAGTGCTAAAATAAAGAAAGGGCTCTGGGCTAACATCAAATCCAGGGTGTCCAGGAAGACATGGTTTAAGGATGAAGCCAAGACTTATAAAACCCTTAAGACCTCAGAAACATTTACGTGGTGCCTCAAAGCATTTTCAGAATGTAGGAGTTTTAAAGGCACTGTCCTACAACACCTCCAGGAAGCCCAAGGTGAAGAGCTTATCTGAAAACAATTGTGAGGTTGTTTTTCTAACGGCATGAACTGCAATGTTATTTAGTAGAAAACAATCCTCTTGACTTCTATGAAGAGTGATGCATAATTCTCAACTTTCCTAAGGGTAAATACTTAAAAAAAATATACAAATGGCAGAATAAAAGCCAGGGTTTAAGATATAAGTGCACTATAAAGATAATACAATTAATCACTATGAAATACATAAGAAAGCTGCCATGAAAAGTAGTATCCTAAAACACATTATATTACTTAACCAGCTATAGTTTAACTGATTACAGGTTACATTTCATACATACTTGACTTCTGCTTTGATCCAGTTTGTTCTTGAAATCTTGTTTCTTATCTTCTAAATGCATATGATGACGTGATTCAATCTCCCGATAAACCTCTATCGTAGATAGTTTTGTTTTGCTATCAGCCAGTTCTTGTTGAAGTTGTTTCACAATGGCCTAGTAAGATATTTCTGTTACTCATTTTATAAATCACATTATTATGAAATTATGTTAATAATACATAACTTCACATAAAGGATGGGGCAAAAGGTTTACAGTTGTGAGTATGTGAAACACAGAGTTTACTAATTATTGTATTATTCTCCATACAAACAACTATAAAAAGTATAAACCTACTTTGGCCCCACCCTAGATGTACCTTGTTAGAGTCATAATGTTATTACGATAATCTATGACTGGAAAAATATCACCAGCTACATCAATTCACCTTCCTTTCCTCATATGGACATGTTCCTGTTACTTAATCAGGTTAAAGTCACAGAAAATGTAACACTCCTGCCAAATCAGAGAGCTGACTCAGCCCCACTCTCATCCCCCTCTCCCATAAATCTCAAAGCTATACAATCTACTGACATCTCAAAGAGAAATGGGCACATAGGTGGATCAAGTGGTAGTAAATTTAATATTATGGAAAATTTTCTCTTTTTATTTATTTTTTTAACCAGAGGCTTCAATTAACTTCAGAGTTCCTCACACATTCAATCCCCTGTTCAAATCCTCCCAATAGGTTTCTAACTTAGAAGAAAAGTGAAATCATTCCAATGGCCTTCAAGGCCCTAGCTAACCAGGCCTTTACCTTCCCTCCCTGCTACACATAAACCTTGCCACCCCTCACTAATCTGAAATGCCAAGTTAATGAATCACAGAGAGCTACAATCCTCTTTGTCTTGGACAAACTTATTTCCAAATGATAGTAATTAGACCTCAAAATGAGAAACAGGAGCACATTATTTGTAAAAATATTCAAAGAAATTTTTAAATAGTAGTGGAAAGATTAAATCAAGTGCAGGTTTGCTAAAACTCCTCACATTAGTCCCAGATTATGATTTAATGAAAAGTAGATGCCTTTAAGAGAGTCGAGAGGTCATATGAATATATTACTCGAGACTGAAATATTTCCAAATTTAATTCAAAATGCATAAATAAAAATAACATTACCTCAACTAAAATGTATAAGAAGCTATTGAAGGAAAGGTAGTATATGATACAGCATCTACATTTCAGTTCATCTGGGAAATCTGAATTTAGCTGTCAAATTAATCCACTTAATTGAATCTTAATTTCAAAAATACTCGTTTTTGGTAGAGCATTTCCATTTACCTATTTCCTAATGGTTTTAAATTTGGTGACAGAAAGATTAAAATTATTATTCTATTAATATAAGATTAAATTATTAATATAAACCTATATCTATTAATAATCTATATATAACGTGACCTCTTAAAATTTCATGGGCAGCACAATGTCTTTACTCAAAACAATGCACTTTTTAGGTTTAATGTTCATCTACTGGGTACAACGTCTGCTTTAAAGCTGATAGAGCAAACACATTTATAAACGGAATATATATACACACACACATATGATTGATTTCAGAGAAGAAGGGAGAGGGAGAGATAGAAGCATCAATGATGAGAGAAAATTATTGATTGACTGTCTCCTGCACACTTCTACTGGGGACTGAGGCTGCAACCAGGCATGTGCCCTAGACCGGAATTGAACCTGGGACCATTCAGTCCTCAGGCCAATGCTCTATCCACTGAGCAAAACCACCTAGGACCATAATCTCTACATTTTTAATATTAAACTAGATTCAACACTTATCCATCATCAAATATTACTCTGAATTTTCTCTTAGGAAATTTGAAAAATACTTATCTGTCTGGATACTTACATCTCTTTCTACATGATCATTTTCACACTGATGTATTCTTTCTTTAAAATGATGCCATTCATTGATTAACTCCTTAATTATTTCATTCAGCATAAGAACACAATTTTCATTTTCATCATCAAATATTTTTATGATAGCTGGAATCTGATCTTGGATGTTAATTACTGTCTTTTCTTCTCTGTCAACTTTGTTGTGAGCCTGATCCAGTTGCTGTTTAAGCAACATCATTTCACTCTGTAGGTGAGATAGCCTCTCCTGTAAGGATTCCTGCTTTCCAATGTCTTTATCGACCTTACCCTGTTCCTTTTGATACACATATTCAGTTTTCTCCTTTTGACACTGCTTTTGAATGAGGTCTCTTTCTAAAACCAATGTCCTCTCATTGAGAGCCTCTCTTGTGTGATGAAGCTCAATTTCTAAGCTATTGATTTTAGTTTCCAGTTTTGAAAGTTGTTGAGAAAGAATCTCATTGTTATGTTTTAGGTTAGACATATCAGAATTCATTTTGTCCCATAAACAAAACCATTCATCTCTTG
>NW_005364322.1:9094-10528 GCF_000412655.1 Myotis brandtii
TGTACACACACACACACACACACACACACACACACACACACACACACACTGGAATTTTGCCAGGGAAAAGAGAACGAAGGAAATCTTACTGCTAGGGGAAAAAATAGAATAGTAGAGACTAGCTAAGGTTATAACAAATATTAATCATGCTCTGTTAACCGTAATTGTTTTGTTCTGATTAAAGAAATCATATTCTCATCTGGCTGGGAGTTCCCCCCAGTCCCTTTGCACTTGGGAGTTAACCTGGAAATGTGGGCCATACTCCTTAACTACTTGTATCATGGAAAGATTAACAACCTTGTTGATGAAACAATGGAGTCCCAGCCTTCATTGGTGTAATCTTTACCATTATACCCATTTTTATTCCTTTTGCCTACATCCCCATGCCTGTAATACCCATTTCTGTTGCATTTGGATCATACCCATTCTTATTTCTTCTGCCTACTTCCCCATGTAATCTTTGTCTTTCTACCCCATATAAGCAGCTGGCATATGGTGTGGGGGTGCAGAATAGATTTTCTTGGATGACCTGCTGCTCTTTCATATTGCCAGCATTATTTAAATAAATTTCATACATGTTCATATAGGATTCAACCCTGTCTGATGTACAGCATGGTGATTATAGTGAACAATACTGTATTATATATTTGAAAGTTTCTAAGGGAGTAGATCTAAATGTTCTCACCACAAAGAAAGAATTGGTAACTATGTGATGTAATGGAAATGTGAACAAAGAATCCTAAGGTAATCATTTAACAACATAAAAGTGCATGGAATAAACACACTGTATCCCTTCAAAATATACAATTTTATATGTCAATTATAGCTCAATAAAACAGGAAAAAAATTAGAAAAAAATAAAATAAATATCTGCATGTCATTATATACATAGTTAGAAAATGGTAATAATCCAATTAGTTATGATTTTCTTTAAAAATGAAATTATTTGCTAACTTTTGCATCTAATCTTAAATGAAAAGGTAAATTTACCAACAGAAAAGTTTCATTACTTTTTTATGGTATCAATTCATGCATAAGAATATCATGATTATATACCTCTACAACGTACAAAAATGCCTGGCTGGGTGGCTCAGTTGATTGGAGCATCATCTTATACACCAAAAGGTTGCCAGTTTGATTCCCCATCAAGGCACATACCTGGGTTTCAGGTTTAATTCCTGGATGGGAAGCATACCAGGAGGCAACCAATGAATGTTTCTCCCTCACATCTCTCTCTCTCTCTCTCTCTCTCTCTCTCTCTCTCTCTCTCTCTTTCTATCTCTATCTCAAATCATTAAGACTATATCCTTGGGTGAGGATTAAAATAAAATTATAACCTATATATAGTTATACAAATCACTCTCCTGGTTAAAACTAAATATTTAAACACTAAACATCAGTGGTTGAGCATCAACCCATGAACCTAGAGGTCAC
>NW_005364323.1:0-4994 GCF_000412655.1 Myotis brandtii
TTGCATCCAGTCCAGCTATGGGCTTATTTTTAGCGTTTCCTTCTGGCAGCAGCCCTGTGAGACCCCTTCGGCACTCACAGATCACGCTGGCTCCAAGGCCGTGGACCTCGTGAGGCATAGACTACCCCCTCATGCGTTCCTCTTTCCAACCTGAATTGCAAACCGCACCCTTATCAAGGTGAAATCTGACCTTTCCGTGAGGAGGAGCAGGGCTCCTCTGAGTCCATGTATTTGCGCTGCTTTAGATCCAGTGTTTCTGGGTCAGTAGCCAATTCCTGGATGCCGTGGTTGCAGGGTCTCTGGATGTATACGCTTCCGAAAACAGCCACCCAAGGTAGCGCGGACTCCGTGGCTGAGCCAGCCGTTCCGGAAGAATTTTCAGCCGCAGTCTCCAACAGTCCCCTTTCTCTGGGAATCCTCTGCCTTTCCCGGCTGCAAACTGTCTCCCAGCTGAATTTCCTCTGCCTATTTGGGCTAGATGTTACTTGGTTCAGCAGCTCACCCTATCTGCTCCGGAGCAAGGCACGGGACACGTCCATCTATACCGCCACCATTTTCTCCCCCCCCCCCCCCACTGATTTTTTAAAAAGTAAATATATACATATTTTTTAATATGAACCCCGGACATGTGCCTTTTACCAGAGTCAAACCTGAGACCCTTCAGTCTGCAGGCCAACCCTCTATGCACTGACCCAAACCAGCTAGGGCTAAATAAATATATTTTTATTGATTTCAGAGAGGCAGGGAGAGGGAAAGAGAGATAGAAACAGCAATGATGAGAGAGGATCATTGATTGGCTGCCTCCCGCATGCCTCCCACAACCCACACCCACAACCTGGGCAAGTGCCCTGACCCAGAATCAAATCTGGGACCCTTAGGTCCACAGGCCAATGCTCTATCCAAAGAGCCAAAATGGCTAGGTCCCCATTGATTTTTAGATAATGTAGAAGGGAGGGAGGGGGCGAGAGAGAGAAACATTGATGTGAGATATACATGGACCAGTTGCCTCCTGCACAGGTCCTGACCCAGGTTGGTGAGGCCTGAAACCCAGATATATGCCCTTGACCGGGAATCAAACTCAGACCCTTATGGTCCATGGGCCAACGCTCTAACCATTAAGAAAAATATGGGCCCTTTTTTGCTTTTTTTAAAAATAAATATTTATTGTTCAGATTATTACAGATGTTCCTCTTTTTTTCCCCATAGCTCCTCTCCACCTGGTTCCTACCCCACCCCATGCTTTTGCCCCCCACCACTGTACTCATCCATAGGTGTATGATTTCTGTCCGATCTCTTCCTGCACCCCTCACAACCCCTTCCCCCCGAGAATTGTCAGTCCACTCCTATTCTATGCCCCTGCTTCTATTATATTCACCAGTTTATTCTGTTCATCATATTTTTTTTATTGACTTAATTTTTAGATTCCCTTGTTGATAGATATGTATTTGTTGTCGCTTTGTTGTTCATAATTTTTATATTTACCTTTTTCTTCTTCCTCCTTTTCATAAAGAATACACTTCAGCATTTCATATAATCCTGGTTTGGTGGTGGTGAAGTCCTTTAGCTTTTTCTTGTCTGTGAGGCTCTTTATCTGACCTTCAATTCTACATGATAGCTTTGCTGGGTAGAGTAATCTTGGTTGTAGGTTCTTCCTTTTCATCACTTTGAATATTGTTTTTTAAAAATTGTTTTATTGCTTAAAGTATTACAAAGAGTATTATATATGTCTCCTTTTTTTTTCTCCCATGACCTTCCCCTAGCCTCCCATACCCCCCAGTGTCTTGTGTCCATTGGTTATGCTTATATGCTTGCATACAAGTCCTTCTTATATGCATGCATACAAGTCCTTCGGTTGATCTCTTACTCCCCTCCCTTCTGCCCCCCAACCCTCTCTGGCCTTCCCGCTGCAGTTTGACAATCAGTTTGAGGCAGCTCTGCCTCTGTATCTATTATTGTTCAAAAGTTTGTAATGGTCTTTATTATCCATGAATGAGTGAGATCATGTGGTATTTTTCCTTCATTGACTGGCTTATTTCACTTAGCATAATGCTCTCCAGTTCCATCCATGCTGTTGCAAATGGTAAGAGTTCCTTCTTTTTTACAGCAGCATAGTATTCCATCGTGTAGATGTACCACAGTTTTCTAATCCATTCATCTACTGATGGGCACTTAGGCTGTTTCCAGATCTTAGCTATGGTGAATTGTGCTGCTATGAACATATGGGTGCATATATCCTTTCTGATTGGTGTTTTTGGTTTCTTGGGATATATTCCTAGAAGTGGGATCACAGGGTCAAATGGGAGTTCCATGTTTTGTTTTTTGAGGAAACTCCATACTGTCTTCCATAGTGGCTGCACCAGTCTGCATTCCCACCAGCAGTGCACGAGTGTTCCTTTTTCTCCACATCCTCTCCAGCACTTGTCGTTTGTTGATTTGTTGATGATAGCCATTCTGACAGGTGTGAGATGGTACCTCATTGTTGTTTTGATTTGCATCTCTCGGATGATTAGTGACTTTGAGCATGTTTTCATATGTCTCTTGGCTTTCTGAATGTCCTCTTTTAAAAGGTGTCTATTTAGGTCCTTTGCCCATTTTTTGATTGGATTGTTTATCTTCCTTTTGTTAAGTTGTATGAGTTCCCTATAAATGTTGGAGATTGAACCCTTATCAGTGATAACATTGGAAAATATGTTTTCCCATGCAGTGGGCTTTCTTGTTGTTTTGTTGATGGTTTCTTTTGCTATGCAGAAGCTTTTTATTTTGATGTAGTCCCATTTGTTTATTTTTATTTTTTTTCTGATAAAGGGCATTTATTAAGAACTCACAGCTTACAAATATCATATCCATGGTGAAAAGTTGAAAACTTTCTGATCAATGATCATACAGAGGCTGTTTTTACTAATTCTATTCAGCATTGTACTGGAAGTTCCAGCCAGTGTAATTAGACAAGAAAAAGAGCCCCAACCTGTTTGGCTCAGTGGATAGAGTGTCGGCATACAGACCAAAGGATCCTGGGTTTGATTCCGGTCAAGGGCATGTACCTTGGTTGCCAGCTCTTCCCCGGCCCAGGCCCTGGTCCAGGCTCCTGCAGGAAGCAACCAAGCAATGTGTTTCTCTCACATCGATGTTTCTCTCTGTCTTTCCCCCTCTCTTCTTCTCTCCCTAAAAATCAATGGAATAAATATCCTCGTGTGAGGATTAACAAAAAAGGAAAAGAAAAGAAAAAGAAATGAAAGAGCATCCAAATTGGAAAGAAAGAAGCAAAACGGTTTCTTTCCACAAATGACATGATCTTATATGTAGAAAAACCCTAAAGAAGTCACAAAAAATGTATTAGAGTTAATAAATTCAACAAAGTTACAAGATCAACAGGCAAGAAGCAGTTGTGTTTTTATGGACTAAAAATGAACAATTCCAAAATTAGAAAAAAACAGATATTGAAGATCTTGGATTTGGCAATAAAGTCTTATATAGGACACCTAAAGCACAGTCGACTGAAAAAAATAGATAAATTGGCCTTCATCAAAATTAAAATATGGTAAAGAACACTATCGAGAAAGTGAAAAACGATGTATAGAAGAGAATATTTGCAAAGCATCTGTCTATTAAGGACTTATCCATGCAATGGAATATTAGTCAGTCATAAAAAGGAATGAAGTACTGATAAATGCTTTCACATGGATGAACCTTCAAAATATTATGCTAAGTGAAAGAAGCCAGACACAAAATATTATATACTGTACTAGAGGTCCTCTGCACAAAATGTGTGTACTGGGGTGGGGGGTCCCTCAGCCACTCTGTGCCCTCTTGCATTCCAGGAGCCCCGCGATTAATCACCCATAGAAGTAGGCCCTGCCCACCCACCGCAGCCCACAGGTTTGTGGCCTGGGCCTCCCTCTTTGAGGCAATCGTGAAGCTTCCCAATTGATCACCCCGCCAGCTAGTGGCCTGGTTCTCCCTCTGCAAGGCAATCATGGGGTGATGGCGGGGCCCCCAACCAATTGCATCGCACCCGCCTTAGCTGGCCTGGCACCAGTGGTTGTCATAGCATGGTTGTCCTGATGGTTGTTCCACTGTTCAGCCCTTCAGTTGATTTGCATATTACCCTTTTATTATTGTAGATGATTCCATTTATTTCAAATGTCTGGACTAGATAAACCCACAGAGCCATAAAGCAGGTTCATTGTTGATGGGGCTGTAAAGAGAGCAGAATGAAAAGGGACTGCTTAATGGGTCCGGGATCTCTTTTGGAGCTGATGAAAATGTTTTAGCACCAGATGGACTTGATGGGTGCACAACATCGTGAGTGTCCTAAATGCCACTGAATTATACACATTAAAATGGTCAATTCTATGTTAGTGAATTTAACCTCATTAGAAATAATCCTGTCCATTGAGATCATTTTGTCTATTTTTAGTGAAGTTAAATTTAATTACAAGCCCACAAACTTTCAATTTTTAAAATTGTTCCAGTCATTTGTTTGAGCACTTTGTTTTTTGTTATTATTTTTATTGTTGGGATTTTTTTTTGGTTTGTTTGTTTGTTTGTTTTGCCAAGGGGTAGAGCAGGGGTCCTCAAACTATGGCCCGCGGGCCACATACAAATACAAATATTGTTCCCGTTTTGTTATTTTACTTTAAAATAAGATATGCGCAGTGTGCATAGGAATTTGTTCATAGTTTTTTTTTTTTTAAAAACTATAGTCTGGCCCCCCAACGGTCTGAGGGACAGTGAACTGGCCCCCTGTTTAAAAAGTTTGAGGACCCCTGGGGTAGAGGGACCCCCTTCCATTGTTGATTGGATTTTTGTTTGTTTAATTTTTTAAAAAATTGTTTTATTGCTTAAAGTATTACAAAGGGTATTACATGTCTCCTTTTTTCCTCCGCCCTTGAAAATCCTCTGGCCTCCCCTACCCCCCAGTGTCTTATTAGATTGGTTATGCTTATATGCATGCATATAAGTCCTTCGGTTGATCTCTTACCCCCCCACCCCCC
>NW_005364323.1:10221-21805 GCF_000412655.1 Myotis brandtii
ATTTCTTTTTGATTCTTACATAAGTTGTTGATTTTTTCATCCGTTTCTTCTTGATTCTTGCATAAGTTGTTGATTTTTTCCTTCATCCATTTTATGCAATCTAGGACCCTTAATCTGAATTCTTTTTCTGACATGTTGCATCCCTTGTTTCACTTAGCTGCTTTTCTGGTGAGTCCTCCTTTTTTTTCCTTTGGGGGTTTCTTTGTCTACTCATGTTCGATCTCACCGACAAATTTAAATGTTGAGTCCTTCAGGGGCTGCTCCTTGGGTGGCAGTGGCTCCTCGGGCTGCGGTTGCTCTTCAGGCGGTTCTGGTAGCAGCTGCTCCTCAGTTGGCAGCAGCTCCTCTGGTGAGTGCTGTCACAGCCTTGGTGGCTCCTCTGGCTGGTGGCGAGAGGCTTCTCACACAGCTGCTGTTCCTTAGACAGAGGGTGTGCTGATCACGAGGCTGCTGTTCCTTGGATGGGGGCGGGCTAAACACTCAACTGCTACTCCTTGAACTGGGGCGGACTGCTCACGTGGCTGCTGTTCCTTGAATGGGGGCTGGCTGCATGCTGCTGTTGTTCCTCTGATGTGGTGGAATGCTTGTGGGGCTACTGCTCCTTGGACTTGGACTGGTTGATTGCAAGTCTGCTGCTCCTCGGATGGGGGTGGGCTACTTGTTAGGCTGCTGCTCTTTAAATGGGAGTGAGCTGCTTGTGTGGCTGCTCCTCCTTGGACAGGGCCGGGCCACTCACCCAGCTGCTGCTCGTTGGAAAGGTGCAGGCTGTGTGTGGCTCTGTTCCTCGGACCAGTGTGTGCTGCTCAGGGCTGCTGCTCCTCTAATGTGGGCGGTCTGATCATGTGGCTGCTGCTCCTCGGACCAGGGTGGGATGCTGCTGCTCCTCGAATGGGGACAGGGTGCTCACACAGCTGCTGTTCCTCGGATTGGGCAGGCTGCTCGTGCGGCTGCTGCTGCTTGGACGAGGGCAAGATGGTTGCACAGCTGCTGCTCCTCAGACTAGTGCAGGGTGCGGGCTGTGTGCAGCTGCTGCTCCTCAGGTGGGGGCACGCTGCACAGGGCTGCCACTCCTCAGACATAGGCAGACTTCTCGTGCGGCTGCTGCTCCTCGGACAGGTGGGGCTGCTCGCGTGGTTGCTGCTCCATGGACAGGGAAGCGGTCCACTCACACAGTTGCTGCTCCTTGGACAGGGGCAGGCCACATGAGGCTGCTGCTCTTAGGCCTGAGGCAGGCTGCTCATGGGGCTGATGCTCCTTGGACAGGAGCGTGCTGCTCACGTGTCTGCTGCTCACGTGGTTGCAGTGCCCTGGACTAAAGCGTTGGGCTGGTCAGCGGGGAGCGTGGTTCAGAACTTACAGGAACCTGTGCCATGGGTGGCTGGAGACTTGGTGACCATGGGACCACAGCCGGAGTATCAGGTTCCTGGCAGGGGTGGCTGTAGAGTCCCAGGTGTTACCTGAGGGCACCCTGGGTGGAGGTGAGGCTGGGCTCCCAGTAACATCAGCTCTTCCCTTTGAAAAGGCGAGGCCTCTGAGGACAAGCTGGCCTCCTGGTCCTGTTTGCAATGGTAGAAGCGGCTGCCTAGTTAGGCGAGCCCAGTTAGCCTGCCCCGGAAGGTCCTGCGGGGTCTAACTGTGCCTCAGTCACACACACACACACAACACACACACACACACACAACCACACACACAACCACACACTCCTCTTTTGCACCCTCGCTGCCGCCTTCTTCCTGCCTCTGTAGCTGAATCTAGGGTGTAATTGATCCGTTTGTTACTGAAGTTTCCTCTCCATGTGTCTGATTATGTGGCTTGCTCTCTAGCACTTTAGCCAGACAGGATAAAATTCACCTTAACAAGGCATGACCCATAGGGAACAAAGCATGAATGTACTCAAGACACTGATAACCCCAATATAAGTGACCACCTGAGAAAAGAGAATTAGGGGAGAGAAAAAAGAGCACAAATGATATCTAAGAGCGAGAGAGAGAGAGAGAGAGAGAGAAAAGATAGGAGAGAAAAGAAAAAGGAGAAAAAAAAATATATATACACACACACACACACACATATACATACATGTACATATGTGTATATGCATATATATATGCATATATGGAGAAAACACCACAGAACCAATAGATAAACCAAACAAATACAAACACCAAACACCCAGTAAAGAGGGTGGGGGCAGAATCTATAGAGGCTAAGCCAGCCGTGGGCAAACTACGGCCCGCGGGCCGGATCCGGCCCGTTTGAAATGAATAAAACTAAAAAAAACTAGACCGTACCCTTTTATGTAATGATGTTTACTTTGAATTTATATTAGTTCACACAAACACTCCATCCATGCTTTTGTTCCGGCCCTCTGGTCCAGTTTAAGAACCCATTGTGGCCCTCGAGTCAAAAAGTTTGCCCACCCCTGGTCTAAGAAGCTAATATGGAAATAAGGTTAAGAATTGGATAAATACGGGGAGGACCTCACTTCAGTATAGAGGAAGTAGAAAAGGGATGAGTGGATAATAAGAGACAAAAGGGAAAAAAAATAATATTTTTAAAAAAATTGATTTAAAAAATGGTATAAAAATAGAAAATAACAGGTAAAAATAAAATAAAATTGAATGATGAAAAAATAATGTGAAAAGAAGTAGAAAATAAAGCACCAAAAAAAGGAGAAAAAAGCAAAAAGAAAAAAAAAAAAAAAGCTAACAAAATAATAATAATAAAATAAAAATGAAAAATTGAAATGTCGTTCCTTTGGCTGGCTTAAGATCCCAGTTTTCTGGAAGTCTGTGATTTTATTTTTCCTGTTGCTGGGTCTGAAGGCCCCTCTATAGGCCAGACCCTGTTAACTCTCAGGGACTAACCAGATTTGTTTAATCCTTCGTACCATTCAGGGTGGAAAGTGGGTGTAGCTGTATTTCTTGCCTGGGGGCTGGAGAGAGGAGTTATATCCTCAGGAGAAAATGGCTGCCCAGTCTTGGGCTCAGATGTGACTCAGCACTCAATTTGCTGTCACCTCTCCTGGACCCCCTTCTCTCCCCAGCCTCTCCCCAGATTCCACTGGTCCGCACCTTCTCCTGCTCCTCAGCATGGGTGAGTGTCTGTATCCAAAATGTCCTATGAAGAGGGTTCAGTGAAAACAAACAAACATCGGCCACAGAAACGGGGAAGACTGAGTCTCTGTAAGCTGCTCTCTTACCGGCACTGCATGGTCTGGTCAGCGTTTCAGGCTGCCCCCTTTAGGCTCAGTCCTCCGTAATTATGGCACCCAGATCTCAAATCCCCCGGTGCCAACAGTCCTGAGGATTTCCTTTCCCCAGTCAGGGGCTGTGCCTGTCCCAAGGGAGGCGGCTGGGTGCCGCGCGGTCTCCCTCCGACCCTCTGGGCTCAGAGATCTGGCAAACTTTCCTGCCCAGATCCCTGGTTTTTACCTTTCCAGGGGAACTCTGCCCTTCCCGGCTGCAAACTGTCTCACCAGTTGAGTATACTTCGCCAATTCGGGGTAGATGTTGTTTGTTTCAGCTGCTCATTCTATTTGCTCTGGGACAAGCCTTGGGACGCATCTGCCTATTCCGCTGCCATCTTGTCTCCTCTCCTGTAACCTCTTTTTAAAAAATATTTTTTATTGATTTATGAGAGAGAGGAAGGGAGGGAGAGAGGGAAGGAGGGAGGCAGGGAGGGAGGCAGGGAGGAAGGGAGGCAGGGAGGGAGGGAGGGAGAGAGAGAGAGAAACAGGAATGTGAGAGAGAAACACCAATCAGCTGCCTCCTGCACACCCACCCAGACTGGGGATCGAGCCTGTAACCTGACCATGTGCCCTGACTGGGAATCAAACCAGTAACCTTAAGTGCCTGGGACAACACTCAAGCAACTGAGTCACATCAGCCAGGGCATGAAACCTCTTTTTTAAAACTTAATGTAGTATGAACATTTCCTTATGTCATTAAAAAGTATTTAAAAATTATTTTAATGAATTGCATCATGTATTTGAACTGTAATGTATCTCTATACATGAAATGCCGAGTATTTTGAAGTTTACTTATTGATAAACTAGCGGCCAGGCACACAAAATTTATGCATGGGTATGTTTCCTAGGCCTGGCCTGTAGTCAACACCATCTTCTCAGCTGCCCACAGCCAGCCCAACCACACAACCCCTGTTCCCAGTTCGCCATCAGATGATCAGTGCCTGATGGCTGGGGGAAGGGACTGAGAGGTGGGCTGTTCCTGCTGGCTCTTTATCCCCACACCTGCCGCAGGTGGCCATCGGGCAATGGGAGCCGGCTGGCCGGGGAAAGAGACCAAGAGGTGGTCAGTGCGCCTCATAGTGACTGGTCCAGCGGTTATTCTGGTCATTCTGCCCTTAGAGTCAATTTGCATATTACCCTTTTATTATATAGGACAATGTCATCGTGAACATATATTTGTATATATATCCTTGTGCATATTTTGACTCAAAATAAGATAAAAAATAGTTCATTTACTCATTTTTTTCTCTCAACAGATATTTATGGAGTAACTGTTTTGTGCCATTTCTCTCAGGAGTCAACATTGGGGGGAGGGGCTTTCCATTTCACCTTAAGGTCTTTAGATATGAGCTGATTGGTCAGTTACAGTTGGGCATTCTAGGCTTGGTTGCTAAGATACGAATATTTCTCAACAGTTTTAACAGTCATTTCAGGAGACCTTTCTGTGTCGTCTGACTGCTTTCTCATGATGCTACTTGCGCATTTGGTGTTGGTGAGAGAATAGAAATAGGCTCAGCCCTAGAGCAGAGGTGAGTTCGAACATGAGAAATAAAGTTGGTCAGTGGCTGTGTCAGAACAGGAAAGGGATGGATTCAAGGGGTATTTCCTAAGTACAATTTTCTGTTCTTGAAGGACTGTGGGTGGTTCGAGAGAGAAGGAGTAAGACTCAAGCACTGCCTAGACACAGAAATTAAGTTTGAATGGAGAGCAGATACTAAGTTCAATGTGGGATGTACTGAGTTTGAAGAACTGTAAGAAATTAGGAATTCTAAAATTTAGAGATAAAAGTTTGCAACTCAAACAAGTCTGGATATACACACACACACATATATATGTATATACTCAAAAATTTTAAACATTCATTCTGAATATATTTTTCTAGCAAAGGTTAAATTTCACTAATTCTCTATATTCCTTCTGAACAAGCTAAGGGTCTTCAACCCTTTAATTGCCCTGTAATTCACACTTCTCTTCTGTTGTGTTGGCTAATATTTTAGTTCTATTACGACTTAAATTCTCTCAAATTTGGTGATTATTACTATATTTTAACAGTTAATAACTTATTTAGATTTTCCAACTTCTTAGGGTCGTAATAGAAAACAGATTACATACTCAAATTAGGACAATTCCAGGAGAGTTTAACAAATAAATTAAAGCAGCTTTATCTAATGGGTATGTATGGGTAGAGAAGAAGAAACCCACAAGAGGCAGTGTAATGTGCCAGAGCTTGTAACAACCAGAGTTTTAGTACTGCTAGGCCTGAAGGGATTTGGGAAAGGAGCAGTCGTAGAAACCTGAACAAGAGATGTATGTACGGGGTTATCTTAAGAGAAGCAGTGGCCTCAGAGGTTTACACCCAAGCCAAGAATCATCATGTGAGAAGGAACCTGGAGACTATACAGTCCAGTGGTTCCCAAACTTATTTGGCCTACCGCCCCCTTTCCAGAAAAATATTACTCAGCCCCTGGAAATTAATTTTTTTAAAATTTTAATAGCAGTTACTCATCGTCCCCAAATGCACCTGTGGCCATCACGGCCCCCCTGGATCGCTGCAGCGCCCACCGGGGGGCGGTAGCGCCCACTTTGGGAATCACTGTTATACACTCTGACATGACCATCCTCCCTTTCTGCAGTGTCCTATTAGGGCTATTCATTGGCAAAACTCAATTGCAAGCAAGAGAATAAGGGAACTTACTTGATGTAGTCCATACTGGCCAGCCTCCACGACACTTAGAGTGGAGCAGGGTGTAGGGAAGATTTGGAGAGCCAACAGAAGATATTCAGGGTGCCCTGTGTTTTTACTAATTCCTAGTACATAATTTCTCACATCCCACTACTCCTTTCCAGGTTTATTTTATTTCTTGGTGAAGAAAATATATTAGAATTTCTTTCAGTGAGGGCTTATGAGTAATACATGTCTTAGTATATCTGAAAATGTATTCATTTTGCCTTCACTCTTGAATGTTATAGCTGAGGATAAGTTTCTAGATTGATAGATATTTTCCTTCAAAACTTGGAGGCTATTATTGCATTGTCTCATCTACTATTGATCAAGAGAAGTCTGCCATTGGTCTGTTATCTCCTCTGTAGTTCATCTTTATTCTCTGAACTTTTTATGATTCTCTCACTTTCCTTGATCTTTTATCTTATTCCAATGTATCTAGGTATGAATTTATTTTTATCCTGTGTGCTTTTTCAATCTGAGGATTCATATCTTTAATTCTGAAAGATTCTCAGCCATTATTACTATTACCTTCTGCCCATTCACTCTATTTTTTTTGAAGTCCCATTAAGCATCTATTGGAGTTTTTCATGCTATCTTTCATCTCTCTAAACATTTTTCTTCATCTCTCTCCCTATATATCTGTGCTATGTTCTGAGTCACTTTAGTTTACTTTCCAATTCACGAATTCACTCGTCTGCTGTGTCTAGTCTACTATGAAATCTTTCTACTGAGGTGTTTAATTCATCTCGATGTTTTTCTTTTCTGTATCTGTCATGTAAAAATGTAACTGCTGCCCTGGCTGGGTGGCTCAGTTGGTTGGAGCATCATCCTGTACACCAAAAGGTGTGGGTTTGATTCCCATTTAGGGCACATACCTAGGTTGGGGTTTATATACAGGAGGCAACTGATCGATGTTTCTCTCTCACGATGTTTCTCTCTCACATTGATGTTTCTATCTCTCTCTTCTTTTTCTCTACATCAATAAACATATCCTCAGAAGAGGATAAAAATTAAAAATATTTATTTTTGTTGTTAAATAAACACAGAAAAACATGCATGAGCCAAGTATGTAGACCTCTATGATTTATCACAAGGAAGATATCAGTGTCACTACCATCTAGGTAAAAAAAATGACATCACCAGAACCCTGTAATTCCCTCTTGTGATCCCAGTCACAATTCCCTCCCAGCATAGCCCACGAAAACTTCATAAAAATCACTCCCTTGCTTTTCTTAAAAATTTTACTACCTAAGTTTGCATCCCTAAACACAGTAGTCTATATATGCCTGCCTTGAGCTTTTTATAGATGCAATAATGAAGTCTGTGTTAATTTGTGTATGGCTATTTTCACTCATTTTACATTTGTTAGATTTATGCATATTATTGCATAAGATTGTCATTTGTTCATTTTCACTGTTATAGAGTATTCCATCAGATGAATAGTATATAAATATATCACAACTTATCTGTTAAGATGATGTTGAAAATTTGACTCACAGTTTGGGGCTATCATGATAATGGCACTATGAACAGTCATGTGTGTCTGCTGCTGTAAGTGAACATACATATTTGTAGGTGCATAGCTAGGAAAGGATCATAAAGTAGATAATATCAAATTGTCTTCCAGAGTGGCTGTTTTGTTTTACACTCCCACTAGTAGTATAAGAAAATTTCTATTGTTCCACATCCTTGCCACATTTGTCATTGTAAACCTTTTAAATTTCAGCCATTCTGGTGAGTGTGTAGGATACATTTTTGTGGTTTTAATTTCCACTTTCCTAATCCCTAGTGAGGTTGAGCCACACTTTTTAAGTGTTTATGGACCATTAGTATATCCTCCTTTATGAATACCTCACAAGTCTCTTACCCACTTTTCTATTTGCATTTTTCCTTGATATGCAGGAAAGTGTTATATATTTTGGATATGAACCCTTTGTTGATTTTATCGGAAACTTTTGTCCTTTTAATGTATACCCATTAGTTGTTGAGCACTTCCTTAGTTCTGGCATAAAAAGATACTCAGATTGCACTTTTCCTACTCCCAACCAGTAGTCAGCTACTTCTCCAAGGAGTCCTTTCTTTTTAAAGAGTGTTGTATGAATGGTATGTGGAAAGTAGCATTTGGGTAGTAGATGTGCTTTTGCTACAGGAGTGTCATTGCTTCTAGGCTTTTTCAGTGAACAGAGATAACTATGAGTGATGAATTTTTATTCACACTTCCAATTAAAAGTGGAACATCATAAGGCTCCCATTACACATTTACATCTCGCATTTTCCATGGCAAGAATCCTGTTTCCTGAAAAGCATCACTACATTTAGCACAATATGCACAATTGTTGCAGCATTCCTACTATAATAACTCTACCAATAACAATCTCATTAAGTTGGGTTCAGGACTTCTTTGCAGGTATTTTTATCCTTAGAATATATCACAGTAAGGATGTACAGTTAGAGCAGTGTTTATAAAGTTACTTGAATTATTTTTTTCTGCATTGCAATATAATCAATTTTGTATGCAGTTAGATTCATTTATTTCTGTTGTATTGATTTTTTGATCCAACTGGATTAAGTTTATTTTTGAATATGTACAGCATTTACATGCTTTAAAAGTCAAAACTTTATGGAAAGGTAAAGCCAGAGGAGTTTTAATCCCATCCTTAGCCCTTCCTTTCTCTCCTCACACACCCCAATAGTATTCATTTTCATTTATGTGTTTTATTTCTCTGTGGTCCCCTCCCCTCCTATTAAATAAAACTATACACATTAATAGGAATATATATGTGCACACAAATGTACACTTATCCTTATTTATTACTCAAAAGGTAGCATAATTACATTGTTTCATAGAGATCTTACTTACACTTTGGTTGTATAATACCCCACTGGGGAATATGCCATAGTATATTCATTCAGTCTCCAATTCATAGGCATTTAAGTTGTTTTCAATACTTTGCTGTTACAAATATGAAACAATATGTGGACAAAGTTACTCCTTATAGTGACATAATATAGTTTCATACTTATGGAGGGGAATTTTTCAGGGTAAATTCTAGAAGTGAGAGTTTGCTGAGGGAAGAGTGAATAAAATGTGATGTTAGATGTTATGATACTTCACTCCAGGGGGTCGTGCTGGGTGCGTTCTCACCAGACCTGTGTGGCAGAGCTTGTTTTCCCAGCATTGCATGCTTTACAAATTGTGTCAATCTGATATGAGAAGAAATGGAACCTTGGTGTGGTTTCAGTTGTTTCTTTTTTATAGAACTTGTAATGAATTCTTTCCCCTGCCCCCATTGATTTTCAGAGAGAATGGAAGGGAGGGAGGAGAGAGAGAGAGAGAAACATTGATGTGAGAGAGACACATAAATGGTTGCCTCCTACACGTGCTTTGATCAGGACCAGGGAAGAACCTGCAATTAAGGTATCTGGACTTGACTGGAAATCGAAGCTGAGATACTTTGGTCTGAGGGCCAATGCTCAAATTGGCCAGGGCGATTATAATTCTTTAAATAGATTTTTATTGATCTGCAGGCCAATGCTCTTTCACCTGAGCCAAAACCAGCCAGCTGTGGCTCAACGGTTGAGCATTGACCCAGTAACCAAGAGGTCACTGGTTCAATTCCCATTCAGGGTATATGCCTGTGTTTTGTGCTGAATTCCAAGAAGGGGGTGTGCAGGAGGCAGACTATGAATTATTCTCTCTTATCATTAATGTTTCTAGCTCTCTCTCTCCCTTCATCTCTGAACTCAATAAAATATATATTTAAATTTAAAAAAAGATGTGATCCAAAGGGCAGGCTGAGATCCTAAAAGTTGGTACCTAATAACACATATCCAATCTCTTAGGATTCTCATATTGATTTTTATTATACTAAGTTTTCATATGAAGAATAGAGTCTCCAGGATTTAATGAATTGCCAAAGGATATATTGCTAGTGAAGGGCAAAGTCATAATCAGCAACCAAACTGGTCTCTTGTGGTTTTTCATTATTTTTTGCATGATTTCATCATACTATGTTACCCACCTTTGAAGAAAAACATACCCAATTCCAACAAGAGAGAATAAGTTACCTCAACTAACACTCTTTATTCCTTACAGAGATGTTTAGAGCTATGGCAGTCCTCAAAGAACTCTAAAGGGGAATTGAACCAGTATATATCAAATGAAAACATTGAGAAATTTATGATGGCACTCAAAGTTGAAGGTCAGGTGAGGACATCTCAGACATCTTTCTGGCACTGGCCCCATGGTGGAACCACTTCCATAAAGGTAGCTGGTTGGGTGCATACCCATTCTGTCAGGAGTGGGGCAAGTATTTCCAGTCAGCAGAGCACTACTCGGCTCAGTCCTTTCACAGCTCCAGGTCAGGTTCCCATGTCCCTAGGTTAACCCATAAACTTCTCCACCTACTTCCCCCCAAACCTGGGTCCAGCTTTAATCTTCTCTCTAGACTCAGTCCTCCTCTTCCTTTCTCTACCATGGATCATTATTCTCTTTCTTTCTTTTAACCCTCCATCCTTCAACCTTCCTTCCTTTCTTGAATCCCTTCTCTCCTCTAGATGTCAGAAGATGATATCATAAAAACCCTCAAATTACTGGAAGTCAAAATTCTAAATACTAAGATGCCTAATACATTCTGCCAGAAAATTACAGGTGTCCTTATCAACTACCTGATTAGAATGGTGAGGAGCTCATGCCTTTGGGTTGGGGGCTGTAGGGAAAGAAAGGATTCCAAAACTAAAGCCAGGAGTCCCTTTCTGGTGGGTGATGACATTTTGAAATTAAGTAGTATTTGGGAGATGAGTACCTCAACTTTCTAAACAATTTCCTAGAGCCTATCCTATGTCTTATACCCTGAACATGTCTCAAGAACTGTGACCTAAAAGTTAAAGTAATGAAGTAAGGAGGAGGTGAAAGAGTGAGATGGAAAGGTGGAAAGGATTTAGGCTTTGGGTCTCAAAATCTAAGCTGTCCTAATCCTCCTCCTGGGATATCTTAGGCAGTCACCTTTGCTGTTGCAACTCAGCCAGTCATTCAATTTATTCACTAACCTATTTAAATCCACCCACTTTCCTGCTAGGCCAACATTGGACTGAATATTCATGACCTCTACCTATTCATCTATCCAGATACTTTTATACTTAATTTTCCTGGTACTGGGTAAATCTGGTTTCTGATTTTCTTGGTTAACTGTCTACATACAAGGTGTCTTCCAGTTTACCTGCCTTCTTTGGCACACCTGTTTACTGATCAAGACCTGACCCTTCAAGAAATTTTCAAAGTTACCTCCATAATCTACCCACCTCTGTGATGACGGTTCACTTGTTGCTTCAGGGAAAGCTCTGTGCTCTGGAAATGCCAAGCCCCATTCCCACCCCAACACAAGCCCAGAGACTTTGCAGAGTTTTTCATTTCCTGCCCTCTTGCACACTCTAGGAAGCTCTTGCCCTCTATCATGGGGAAGGTGTATGTTGAATGGGGTTGTAGGATGAGATAGGATAGTTACTGCCCTCTAGATAGAGGAGAACCACTTACTGAGCAAAGGCAATTCTCAGAAGCTGAGGGACTCATCTTGGAGAGTAGTCTTGGAACAGTGAGTCTTTCTTTTTCCAGG
>NW_005364323.1:22106-23634 GCF_000412655.1 Myotis brandtii
TAATAGTGTAGTAGGATGAGGCAGAGAATCACCATACAATCTCCATCCTGGTGGCTTTGGTGACAGCATTAGTTCTCTTACCCATTGTATTCCCCTCCCTCAATCAAAAAGTGTGGGGGAGCCCTGATTGGTTTAGCTTAGTGGATAGAGCATTGGCCCACAGACTGAAGGGTCCCAGCTTGGATTCCAGTCAAGGGCATGTACCTTGGTTGCGGGCACATCCCTACGAAGGGGTGTGCAGGAGGCAGCAGATCGATGTTTCTCTCTCATCGATGTTTCTAACTCTCTATCCCTCTTCCTTCATCTCTGTAAAAAATCAATAATATGTATATATATTTAAAAGTGTGTGGGGAAAAAATCAAGTCATCAGGTAAATGCCAGACCCTGTCCTTTCTTTGCCACTTGGAGTTTGGGCCAGGGAGAGGTTGGGGGGAGTCAGCTGGCCTAGGCATTATGTTCAAATTGACAAGGCTTATGGGTTGGGCTGCATAGCAAACTCAGAGGACACAGCACAGAAGCTGGAAATGTGTCTCTTGATCTAATCAGGGCAAATGTTCTCACTTTAGAAGAGTGAGAGAGCCTCAGGCAGCACAGCTCTTTGCACCATAAGGGTCCTTGGAAGGGAGTGTGCATGTGTAGGGTGTGGCAATACCTTGCATCTACATGCTGTGCTAGCATACATTATGGAGCTTAATTTTCCCAACAGCCCTGTGAGGTGGGCACATTAGGAACTGTAGTCCTATTTAATAGCTGAGGACACAAAAACTAGCATAAATTAAGTATCTTCCTACGGGTTGCCTAGAATCTCTGGAGGAAGAGCTAGGATCAGAACTCAAACCACCTGGTCCCTAATCATAAGATTTTGTACACTAAGGTGGGAGGCTCCTTTCCTTGGGATAAGGATGTTTCTCTTACTCTCCCTCCCATATATAGTCTCCTACATTGGTTCTATATGGAGATATATCCTGCCTCTTCTGAAGTTGGCCCAAGAGGAGAATGACATGTTGGCGATATGTCATGGTAAGGGCAGGAGGGTCTGGGGAAGGGCTTAATTGGAATCAAGGAGGGAGGAAAGAAGGCCAGGAAGAGACTGGGTCTCTCTGAAGTTGGACCCCATAAGTCCATGGAAGGGGCAGATGATGGCTGAGAGCAGGCCACGTATGAGTAGATGCTCTTCTCCATCTGACCTTTCTTGGCCTGGTTTGGGGCCAGGAGCAAACTTGATAGGGAGGCTGTAGGTGTTGACAGCATTTCTCTTTCACTTTCCCTGCCTATCCTGGAACTAGGTGTGGTCAGAAAGGAACGATAGTTGGGGAGGTGGTGGGCAGGTGGGTCTTTCCCAGAACAGGACCCCCAAATCCCTTTTTGGGTTGGGGAGGAGAGGACTGTACTTATAGGTGTGTATGCTTTACTTGGTGGGATGGGAAAGGTGATGGGCAGCTCTAACTCCCTTCCTTCTGTACAGTATTCTATGGATTGGTCGTTAGTGCTCAGAAACACCTGGATTCCTGGGATGATAAGGTGATGG
>NW_005364323.1:23797-29184 GCF_000412655.1 Myotis brandtii
TCCATTCACTTATTTGTTAAGTGTGCAACTTACATTTATTGATTAGTCTCATTTGCCAGGCATGATGCTAGGCCCTGGTCATACAAAGATGAATAAAGCACAACCCCTGAGGGTTTGTCTTCCTTCATCCTATTGCTGATGCAAGTTTGTATATCTCCGTAGGCACAGGTGACAGAGCAGGTTCTGCAGATAATGGGCCACCTTTTCTTCCTTATGCCACCATCCAAACTCAAGAACCAAGTGAACCGGTTAACACGATGGTTAATGATTTTGATGTCCACGAAAGTGACACCTTTCTACATTTCCCAGGTGATTGGGTTGTGCGTGAGAGGGAAATTTGACTCATTTATGTATTTCATGTTTATTGAGTAGTTAATGCTGGAGTGGGCAAAGCTTGGCCCATAGGTCAAATCCATTCTGAAGCTTATTTTTGTAAGGAATGTTTTACTGTAACTCAGCCATGTCCATTTGTTGAATTCACCTCATGCTTTGAAACTCTCTGACTTCCTTGTCTCTGACCTTTAGACCCAGCTTTAAAGGGCCTATGAGATTAGATCAGTGGTTCTCAACCTTCTGGCCCTTTAAATAGAGTTCGTCATGTTGTGACCCAACCATAAAATTATTTTCGTTGTTACTTCATAAGTGTAATGTTGCTACTGTTATGAATCGTAATGTAAATATCTGATATGCAGGAGGGTCTTAGGCGACCCCTGTGAAAGGGTCATCCGGCCGCCAAAGGGGTTGCGACCCATAGGTTGAGAACCACTGGATAATTAGATCAAGCCTACCTGGAATACCTTCCTATTTCAAAGTCAGCTGGTGTGGGACCTTACTTATATATGCAAAATCCTTTCAAATCAACACCCAGATTAGTGCTTGTGTGAAAAACCAGGAGAAGGTGTTTGTACACCAGGGACCTGGGATTTTAAGGGCCATTTCAGAATTATGCCTGTGATAGAAATGTTATACACATATTAGGTATTTTTATGAACAGAGTTTCAAGAACCAGAACACAAATTTTCTGATTGTTGTTTCAGTTTTCCTTCTAATTCAATGGCATTTCTCATACCGAGTTCCTCCAACTTCTAATGAGTATTCCACAAAAAGAAGGCGTGTTATTTAGTAAACTGGGTGAGAAATGTTGAGTTTAAAATTAAACAAATTTCTTACCTGTAGGACTTCTCTGAGTCTTCAATATGTGGGTTAGTCTGGTCCTCTAAGAAGCAGACACCAACCTGGACTTGAGGTGCAAGAGAGTTATTGGAGGAACACCTGTGAGGAGAAAACAGGGAAGGAGCCAGAGGAGGCTGGGAGAGCCATCAGACTGAGTAGTAGTTCTGACCATTGATAAGGAGAAGGGGAAGGAGGGAAGAAGGGGGAGAAGGGAAGAAGAAAGGAAAGTTTTACATTAGAGTGTAGTTCTAAGAAAGTTCAATGCCAACAGGGAGTCAATGCCAACCGAGTCATCAAGCCAATGTCCTACATCTTGCATACGTAGGACAGAAAAGTCCTACATCTTGCATATGTAGGCCTGCTTTAGTGGACCTGCCATACTCAGTCATTGGCTGGAAGAAACCTTTGGGAATCTAGCCTCACTTTTAAACAGTGATGGATTTTAAAATAAAGAAGTTGGAGATGTTCAATTATGCCCTCCAGAATAGGCATCTGAGAGGCACATTTTTCATGGTTGCTCAACATGTTAGTATGCACTTGTAAATTTCCAAGAGGAGATATTTTTTCTTTTCAGTGCAACCCCCATTAGCATCAAGTTTTTAGGGATCACCATTTGTGGTCTACCATTGCACTACCACCTCACATGCACTTTCCTTGGTGTATGAAGATTTGACCTTCCTCATGTATGTGCTCTGAGCTTTCTCCTTTAGTGGAGCAGCCAGTCTCTTATTTACTAGTACTTACCCTCCTGTCATGTGTCTGCATGTTGCCTAAGGTAAGGTCTATGAACCTGGAGCAGAGGTTTGCTCTGTGTAGTCAATTAGCCAGTTAGAGGATGAAATTTGTAACCTACCCGCTAGTCTGCAGATTGTGCAGGTAGAGATTGTACCCTACATTTTGCGGACAGTGGAAATGTTTTGGCTACTTCCTCCTTCTCTCTCCATCTCTATCACTCCTTGGGATAGTGATTAAGAATCGAGATATTTGTCAGTCTGTAGTGTAATTTGTTTGGACATTAACTAGCACTAGCCAGCTCTACTTAGGGAGGCTGGCCTAATTTGGGGGTCCATTGGCAAACCAAAGGAGAAGAAATGTTAAATATTTAAAATCCAGTGGAGGGATTTCTGCTCTGGCAGAGATGGAGTAACTGAGGCCAGAATTACTTTCTTCTCGGAAACAAGTGAAACACTACGCAATATATATGAAATAATGGTTCTCAAACTATTGAACAGCAGGCAACTAAGAACAGTGTCCCTGAGAGGCAGGGAAGACAAGGCATCAGCTCTATTATTGCCCCTATTTACTTCCTTGAGAAAATTTCCAGTCAGTGGCAGAGGAAAAGAAACCCCAGGAAGAGTTGATGGACTTTCTGAGTTGAGAAGATAGCACTGAGAGACCAGGGAGACCAGCATAGCTAGAGTTTACAGGGTGGAGTAACTAAATAGTCATGTGTGTGAGAAAATGGTTCCAGGTGAGGAAAACCCCCAAACCTGAAAGAACAGTAGCCAGAACTCACACAGGGCCAAGAATTATACCTGTTCCCACCAAATAGCCTTAAATACTCATAATTCATAGAGCATTAGGTAGATAGGTGGGTTGGGGAACAAAATTAATGGTAGGCTGAATGATTTTCTGGTCCTGTCTAACTAATTTTTAAAAAGCAAGACCCAAAAGGATCAAATTATTTTCAAGTAACTTTAACTGTGTTCCAGGGAAAACTCAAGAATATTTATAGGAATACTAAAATGTCCAATACCCAATAAGGTAAGTTTACAATGAGTCACATTAATTTTTTTAAAAAAATCACCAAGCATGCTTAGAAGTAGGACAATATGGCCTATTATAATGAGAAAAATAAATAAAAAACTGACCCAGAACTCACACAGATGTTAGAAGTAGCAGACAAGGACATTAAAACTGATATTGTAACTGGTTCAGCTAGATTAAAAACTAGTAGAAAGATTAAGTAAATAAGTAAAAACCAGGAAAATATATTTTAAAAGGACCCAAATTGAACTTCTAGAGTTAAAGACTAGAATATCTCTGATGAAAAACGCTGAAAGTATTAAGGACAGATTAGATATTGCAAAAGAAAAGCCTGGTTAACTGAAGACAGCAATAGAAAATACACAAAATGAAACAGAACAAATGAAAAAATAAATAAAGAAGAAAGCATCAGCCTGGCCATAGTGGCTCAGTGGTTGAGCGTCAACCTATGAGGCAGGAGGTCACGGTTTGATTCTGGGTCAGGGCATATGAGCAGGTTGTAGGCTTGAACCCCAGTGGGGGGCATGCAGGAGCCTGCCAATCAATGATTCTCTCTCAATATTGATGTTTCTATCTCTCTCTCCCTCTCCCTTTCTAAAATCAATAAAACAATAAATTAGAAAAAAAAAGCATCAGTGAGGCATGCAACAACTTTAAGCAGCCTAATTTATGTGCAATATGAGTCCCCTCATAAAGGAAGAGACAGAAAATGTATTTGAAGAAATAGTGGTTGAACAATTCCCAAATCTGAAGAATAGTATAAACCTACAGATCCAACATAGTCAATGAACCCAACACAAGAAATAAAAAAAACTACTCCAAATCATGTCACAATCAAATTTCTCAAAACCAGTGGAAAAGAAAAAATGATTTTTTTTAAAATTAAATTTATTGGAGTGACATTAGTTAGCATGAACATGGAGGTTTCAGGTGTGGGTTTCAGTACTACAAGATCTGTATATTGCTCCATGTGTTCTCACTGCCAAGTCAGATCTTCTCATGTCACCATATATTAGATCCCTCTTCTCTCCCCACCCCTTTTGATCCAGGTTGAATTCATTTTTGTACGTGGGACCAAACTGTAACCCACTTTCATTCATTTACATGTGGCTTTGCAATTTTCCCAGCACTTTTGAAGAAGAGGCAATACTTCCTAAGAAGTATTTATTGAAGAGACTATCTTAACTCTATTGTGTGTTTCTGGCTCCTTTGTCGAGAATTATCTGTCCATACACATGTGATTTTATAGCCTGGCTCTCTATTCTGTTCTATTGATCTGTGTGTCTGTTTCTCTGCCAGTACCATGCTATTCTGATGACCATAGCTCTGTAGTATAATTTGAAGTCAGGTAGCGTGATAACTCCAACTTCATTCTTTTTTCTCAGTATTGCCTTGGCTATTTGGGGTCTTTTGTGGTTCCATACAAATCTGATGATTTCTCATTCTATTTCTTTAAAAAATGACATTGGAATCTGTATATTGCTTTGGGTAATATGGCCGTTTTAACTATTTTAATTCCTCCAATCAATGAACATGGAATATTTTTCTATTTTGTTGTGTCTTTTTCAATCTCTTTTAATATTCCTTTATAATTTTCAGTATACAGGTCTTCCACGTTCTTTGTTAAGTTTCTTCCTAGGTATTTTATTCTTTTGGTTGCAGTTGCAAAAGGAATTATATTTTATTTTCATTTCTTTTTCTGAAGTTTTGTTGTTAGTATACAGGAAGGCAATAAATTTTTGCACATTGATTTTTGTATCCTGTAACTTTACTGTATTAGTTTATTGTTTCTAATAGTTTTGTTTTTTTGGTGGAGTCTTTAGTGTTTTCTATATACAGAAAAATGTCATCTACAAAAAGTGATAGTTTTATTTCTTCCTTCCCTATTTGGATGTCTTTTATTTCTTTCTCTTGCCTTATTACTCTGGTCAGGATTTCTAGCATTATGTTGAATAAGAGTGGTGAGAGTGGACATCTTTGCTTTGTTCCTGTTCTTAGAGGAAAAGTTTCAGTTTTTCACCACTGAGTATGATATTAGCTGAGGATTTATCATAGATGGCCTTTATTATGTTGAGGTACTTTGCTTCTATTCCTATTTTATTGAGTACTAGTAGCCCGGTGCACAAAATTCGTGCACTGGGGTAGGGGGGAAAGGGGCCCCTCATTCTGGCCTGCACCCTCTCCAAACTGAGACCCCTCAGGGAATGTCCAACTGCCTGTTTGTGCCCACACTTTTAACCAATAACAGCTCCATTGTTGTTTCTTTCTTATGCTTAAAACCATTGGAATTAGTAGGTATTCAAAGTGTGTATACATTTTGGGGGGACACCCTGTATATCTCTAGTCAGCGGTGAAAGAAACCAAAGGCAGATTTGGAACCCCCAGACAGGGAACCTCGCTCACTCCCCACATGTCTCCCCACTTCACTTTCCACCTTCGTGGGCAGC
>NW_005364323.1:29214-30654 GCF_000412655.1 Myotis brandtii
CGAGGCTCAGTCAGGGCAGCCTTCGCTCATGGGTGCTGGCACCCAAAGTGCACATTCCTCCTCTACAGTCGCCCCGACTATCCCACTGTTTCACTGAGAGGACGGAATTCCTCTCCGCCTCTGGGTTCTTGATCTTGAAGGCTGACCGAAGGCACCCCAGCGAGGGCCTCCTGTGCCCACCAGGTGTGTCTGTCTGCATCTGCTCCCACCTCAGCACCTGCATTAACCCCTTAGAGGTGATCTCGTAGCTGCACTGGCCTCCATGGGAACAGGGCATCACCACTCCGCCCTCTCACTGTCATCTCACAGGCGCCCACCCTCAGCACCCAGAACACCCAGACACTCTCCAAAGGACGTGAGCGCATCAGAGGGGATGTGTGCACATCCTGTGGGGGTGTTAGGCATGCCGGGTTGATGGAAGTGCGGTGGAGAGGTGGGGGGAACTTGTGCACGCCTTGGTTTGCAACTGTTGCAGGTGTGGGAGGGTGACAGTGTGCTGGGGGATGTTCGCATGCCAGGGGGGGATGTGCACACCGGAGGCCTCTGGCTTTGCAGATCCTCAAACCATGGTGACTGTCCCTGCGATCCTACACCTTCTGGGCCAGGAGGCGGATCTTGTGCAGCCACTCCTGGGCACTGATGGCCTGCGGGCGCTACTGCAGCTCAGCCTTCAGGCTCCGCTTGGCGCGCTCACAGTTGTCACCACCGCCATGCCGCCCTCCGCCGGCCTGCCTCCCCTGTCCAGAGGCTCTCTGCTCACCTGCCCAGAGTGACGGGGGCTGGGCAGAAGCCAGGCATCCTGCCCAGCCCAACCCCAGCCGATCCGCCCCTGTTCGAGCTGCCACCCCGCCTGGCAGGGTCACAGATCTGGGTCCCGGGACCACGGACAGCCTCCAGCACTGCCCCTCGCTCGGCAGGTAATGGATCTGGGTCCCAGGACTATGGAAAGCCTCAAGCACTGCCCCCCGCCTGGCAGGGTCACAGATCCGGGTCCCAGGACCACAGACAGCCTCAAGCGCTGCCCCTCGCCTGCCAGGTCACGGATCCGGGTCACAGAACGCGGACAGCCTCAAACACTGCCCCCCGCCTGCCAGGTCACAGATCCGGGTCCAGACCGTGGACAGCCTCAAGCACTGCCCCCCACTCGGCAGGGTCACAGATCCGGGTCCCAGACCACGGACAGCCTCCCGCACTGCCCCCCGCCCGGCAGGGTCACAGATCCAGGTGGGGACCATGGACAGCCTCAAGCACTGCCCCCTGCCCTGCAGGGTCACAGATCAGGGTCCCGGACCACGGACAGCCTTGCCCGCTGCCGCCCACCTTCAGTATGCAAATTAGCCGCCATCTTGTTGCTTCCGGGTGGGGGTCCCTACTTGGGTGCCTGGCCAGCCTGGAAGAGGGGATGATGGCTGTTTGCAGCTGGTCACACCCCCTTCAGGG
>NW_005364323.1:30798-33362 GCF_000412655.1 Myotis brandtii
GGATTTATTTACCTTCTATGGCTGTCACTGGAGCTGAGAGCCGGCTTTATCTCTGAGGCTCCGCTGCAGCTCTGAGACCTCGGCTGCTGAAAGCAGGTATCTGGGTTTGTTCTATAATTGAAACAATGTTGCGGTCCTGCTGGCTGAAGCCCAGCTGGCTGAAAGCAGGTTTCTGGGAAGGTTTAGCTTCTATACTTGCAACATTGTTTCTTAGAGTGCAAGCTCAGAAGCCGGCAGCGGCAGGCGGGGAACTTGGCTTCCTCCATCACTGGAGCAAGCAAGCCTCCTGTTCGCTTCAGCTGCCTGGCTGCCGGCCACCATCTTGGTTTGCAGTTAATTTGCATATCACCCTGATTAACCAATGGGAAGCATGTCGGAGGTATGGTTAATTACCATGTTTGTCTATTATTAGATAGGATTTAATCCTACATAGATGTTGTATCTTATCCAGTGCTTTTTCTGCATCTATTGAAAAGATCATATGATTTTTATCATTTCTTTTGCTTATGTGGTATATTACATTGATTGATTTGTGTATGTTGAACCATCCTTGTGACTCTGGAATGAACCCTACTTCATAATACAGTGCGTGATGTATTATATTTTTTGAATATACTGTTGTATTTGATTTGCTAGTATTTTGTTTAGGACTTTTCATCAGAGATATTGAACACAATATCTCTGTGTTCATCAGAGATATTGGTCTGTAATGTTCTTTCTTGTTGTTATATTTGCTAGGTTTTGGTATCAGGGTTATATTAGTGTCATAGAATGTGTTAGGAAGTATTGCCTCCTCTTCAATTTTTTGGAAGAATTTGAGAAGGATAGGTTTTAAAAAAGAGAAAATCTTAAGTACACAAAACGATGTTTCATATGGAGGAATAAAGATAACTATAATACATTTCTCAATGAAAACAATAGAACTGAGAAGATCCTATCTAATAATAGAGAAACATGGTAATTAACGGTAACTTCGCTACCCTTCCCATTGGCTAATCAGCGAGACATGCAAATTAATCGCCAGCCAAGATGGCGGTTAACCGCTAATAAAGATGGCCTTTAATTTGCATACGTAGGCACAATGATGGGAGGGGAAAGGGGAAGGATGGAAGAAGCTGCCTGCTGGTGTCGGAACCCAGGTGGCAGCCAAGAGCCGGAGAACTGGGCCCCCATTGTGATCAGAGAAGCCGGGCCCCCTTTGCCAGCCCTGGGCCAGTAATCGGAGAAGCCGGGTGGGGCAGGGAAGAGGGGATGTCCGCCTCTTCCCTGCCCCACCAGCTTCTCAGATAACCGATCACCAGTGATCGGAGAACACCCAAAGGTGGGGCCAGAGGCCAGGCTGCATCCCTGCCTGGGGACACGATCCTTCCCGGGGCGACACAGCCAGGCCCCAGAAGGAGACCCAGGGGCTGGGGCTGTGTCGCCGCCACCTGGGTATAGGATCCGGTGGTCGGGTGGCAGCGCAGCCTCGGTCCCAGAAGGAGACCCAAGGGCCAGGGCTGTATCGCCGCCTGGGCACGTGATCCAGTCTCGGGGGTGACGCAGCCAGGCCCCAGAAGAAGACCCAGGGGCCGGGGCTATGTCACCACCTGGGCACGCAATCCGGTGCCTGTGCAGTGGCGCATCCCCAGCCCCAGAAGGAGACCCAGGGGCCTCCCAAGCGGAGAGTCTCCATGGTCAGACTGCGCAGTGTTGGGACAGGAATAAAGATGGAGGTGACTCAGATGCCTGGCTAGTGGCCTTAGACCAGAAAGCAGGGCCTTTCAGTGGGGACTCGGGGTTGGGGTGGGGCGAGAAAAGCAAGCAGGGAAATAGAGAACTACAACTTCCAGGAGGCTTAGCAGCTGGGGCCTGTGTGCCTGGCCATGAAATCAGATGGGGCAAGTCGTTTTGCACTTTAAGAGGCTTGCAAGATTGGAAGTTCTGCCGGAAGCCAGGAAGAAATGGAGCTGGAGCAGAGAGATGGGTCCATAGCAGCCGGGGGCTTTGAGGAGTTCTCAGCACCCCCCTGCTTGGAGCTGGCGCTGCCTCCGCTGTTCGGTGGTCACATCCTGGAGAGTGAGCTTGAGAGCGAAGTGGAGTTCCTGTCTGGGGGTCTGGGCAGCTCCAGCCTCCGGGAGTGAGACGAAGAGGAGGAGGCAGCTCAAGGCCAGCAGCTGCGGTGCCAAGGGGAACTCAATCGCAGGAAGTACCAAATGCTTGATCGGCGCTGCAGGGAGATCGAGCGGGTCCTGAACAGGCTCCATCAGATATAGAAGATAACATGGAGACTCCAGCAGGAGCGGAGGTTCCTCATGAGGGTGCTGGACTCCTACGGCGACGACTACTGGGCCAACCAGTTCACCATCTTTTTTGTGTGTATGTGTGTGTGTGTGTGTGTGTGTGTGTACAACCTTAGTGTTTTTTTTAAAATTAAATCTTTATTGTTCAGATTATTACATTGGCTCCTCTTTTTTCCCACCATAACTCCCCTCCACCCAGTTCCCACCCCACCCCCCGCCCTCACTCCCCCCCCACTGTCCTCATCCATAGGTGCACGATTTTTGTCCAGTCTCTTCCCGCAT
>NW_005364323.1:34361-35143 GCF_000412655.1 Myotis brandtii
CTGTGTCGATAGGGTGCCTTTCTGTGCTAAGTGTCCCAATTACCTGAGGTAGACACTCTTGGTGCACCCCCTTGTGGGCTTTGTGCACAGTCTTGTTGTAATTAAGCCTTGATTGTTGTAGTTATCACTGGGAGGAATTGACCTCCAGGCCAATTGGCTGTGAGAATCAGCTGTGTCTGCAGTGGGAGAACTTCTGTGCTGGAGACACCCCTCTGGGGCAAGACTTGCTTCAATGGGGCTTTGGTGCTCACTGAGTCTGCCCACTGAGTGTGTCCTTTATGGTTCCATGGAGCTGAAAACTGGATGGCTCCACTCTGACCTCTGGGTTTTCCTGGCTTCTGGATCTCTAGGGAGGAGCTAATCTAGCCTTTGCCTGAGGCTATCCAGCAAAAGCCTCCCTACAGAGCTTGGGCAGGGCAGGTCCCAGGGGATCAACAGGGCGGGGCTAGCAGTTATGGCTGCTCTCAGTCTTGCCCTCAGAGGCTCTGCTTCTCAGTGTCCCAGCAATCGCTGCAAGCCCCTTGGAGAGAAAGCTGTCCTTGGGTTCCGACCAATTCCAGACAGTCCCGCTTCTCCCATATGAGTCTCGGTCCCTAGAGACTCGCCCGGAACTGGAGCTCAGAGCCTGAGACTCCCTCCCGATTGAAAATGACAACCACGCGCTCAGCCGCCAGCCCGCTCTGCATGCACCTCCGCACCTTAGTATTTTACTTCCGTACTGCGCCTCCTCTGAGTCTTGGTATGCTTTTCTCTTTCCTTCTAGTTGTAGAATTTCCACTCAG
>NW_005364323.1:35729-37360 GCF_000412655.1 Myotis brandtii
AGAGGATAACACGGAGACTCCAGCAGGAGCGGAGGTTCCTCATGAGGGTGCTGGACTCCTACAGCGACGACTACTGGGCCAGCCAGTTCACCATCTTACTGGAGGACGAGGGCAGCCAGGGCACAGATGCCCCCACCCCAGGCAACGCTGAGAACGAGCCTCTGGAGAAAGAGGGGATGTCCCCGCCCAGGAGGATGCCAGCGCCTGCAGAAGCCAGCAGCCCAGCCCCTGGTGAGGGGCCCAGAGGTTGGAAGAGGCGGTGAGTGCCACGGGAAGGGTGCCGGGCAGGAGTCCCACTGACTCCGGATCTGGCCCCCATGCAGATAAAGGTGGAGGAAGACTTTGGCTTCAAAGTGGTCGAGGCTCTGGACTCAAGTTGGGTTTCTCAGGGGCCAGACAAGCTGCTGCCCTACCCCACCCTAGTCAGCTCCCCCTTTGACTGACCCCCCAATAAACGAACCCCATGCTCTCCTCGGCAAAAAAAAAAAAAAGCAGCTTATAGAGGCATGCTTATAGGATCAAATAGTATAAATATAGATGTAACAGGACAATAAAAAGAGAACCTGACTACGATGATCACCTGAACGCTGCCTCTGTGTCATACCTTCTTCGCCAACTCTGTCCACACCTTTGGGAACCTCTGGACCTGCTGGGGCTGGACCCCAACATTCCTCTTCTTATAAGGACTTCAGTGAGATGGGCTAAAAGTCACACTGGAACTGCCTCAATTTAATGTAATCCCCTCTTTAAAGATCTTATCTCCATATACAGATACATTCTGAGGTTCGGGGGATTAGGATTTTAACATACATTTTGTTGATTACCCAAATCAGCCCTTAACAACCAGCATGTTTCAGAAAGTAGATTCCTACAGGGTTATTTACCAAACATTCAGAAGTAATTTTAAAAGAGCTAAGCCCCTCGCCCACCGCTCGGGCCCCTCCTGGCGAAGAGCGAAGGCCTGGGTTCCGAGCGCCAGAGAAAAACTGGTGCCAGCAGCCAGGAGAAGGGGCCCCCATGGGGACCCAGATTGCGAGAGGGCACAGGTTGGGCTGAGGGACCCACCCGAGTGCACAAATTTTTGTGCACAAGGCCTCTAGTCCTATCTAATAAAAGAGAAACATGGTAATTAGCGTATGACCGCTACCCTTCCCATTGGCTAATCAGTGAGATATGCAAATTAACTGCCAGCCAAGATGGCGGCTGGCAGCCAGGCAGTTGGAAGCGAACAGGAGGCTTCCTTGCTTCAGTGAAGGAGGAATCCAACGTTCCCCGCCTGCCTTGCCGGCCTCTGAGCTGGCAGTTTGAAAGATTGTAACAAATATAGAAGCTAAACAAAACCCCAGAAACCAGCTTTCACCCGGCCAGGATCTCAGAGCTGGAGATGATACAGTGTTTCTATTATAGAACCGAAACAAACCAGATACCTGCTTTCAGCAGCAGAGGCCTTGGCCCAGAATAAAAAAAAAAAGAAAAAAAGGAGCGGTTGGGAGCTTCAGTCACCCACCAGCCTGAAAACAGCCCTCAGCCCCTCACCCAGACTGGCCAGGCACCCCAGTGGGGACCCCCACCCTGAAGGGTGTGTGACCAGCTGCAAACAGCCATCATTCCCTCATCCAGGCTGGCCAGGC
>NW_005364323.1:37969-41456 GCF_000412655.1 Myotis brandtii
ATGACAGGGGGCGGCGCCCCAACTCCCCAATCAGCCCTGCTCTGAGCCCGACCAGGGGCTGCACCTAGGGATTGGGCCTGCCCTCTGCCACCCGGGAGCAGGCCTAAGCCAGCAGGTCGTAATCTCCTGAGGGTCCCAGACTGCGAGAGGGCACGGGCCGGGCTGAGGGACCCCCCTCCCCCCCGAGTGCACAAATGTTTGTGCACCGGGCCTCTAGTGTATAATAAAAGGCTAATATGCTAATTAGACTGGACATCCTTCCGGACAAAGCCAGGGCCAGAAGGAAGCCAGCTCGCGTCCGGGGTGCCTACAGGCAGCCAGAGGGAAGCCATCCTGGCCTGTAGAGAAAAACTGTCAACGATAAAAAAGAATGAAGTCTTAACATCTACAACAACATGGAAGGGTCTAGAGCAGTGGTTCTCAACCTTCCTAATGCGATTTAAAATAATTCTTTTTAAAATAAATAGGAAGGGAGAGGGAGAAAGAGAAACATCAATGGAAGCAAAGCATTGATCCTTCCATGGGCTGCCTCCTGCAACCCCCGATCAGGGAATAAGACCGAAACCTGGGTATGTGCCTGACCGGGAATCAAACCTGAAACCTTTCAGTGCCTGGGACAATGCTACATTACCCAGGGTGAAAAATAAAATATGATTTTAAAAAATGGATACTACCCAAAGCAATCTATAAATTCAAGGCACTTCCCATCAAAATACCAACGGCATACTCGGTTGAGAACCACTGGCCTAGAGGATGTTGTGCTGAGTGAAATAAGTCAGTCAGAGAAAGACAAACACCATATGATTTCACTTATTTGTGGAAAATAAAAACAAATTGAACAAACAGAATTGAAACAGACTCATAGATACAGAGAACATTTTGATGATTGCTAGATAGGAGGCAGGTGAGGGATGGGTGAAAAAGATGAAGGGATGAAGAAGTACAAATTGGCAGTTACAGAATGGACATGGGATGTAAAGTACATTATAGGGAACATAGTCAGTATGAAAGTGAGTAATTTCTGTTCTTTGAAAGTTGTTAAGAGAATGAAAAGACAAGTCTCAGACTGGAAGAAAATATTTGCAAATCATATATATATGTATCCAGAAAATATAAAGAACTCTCAAAATGCAATTTAAAAAATTAAAAAACTGCCCAGGCCAGTGTGGCTCAGTTGGGTGGAGCGCTGTCCTGTACACCAAAAGGTTGTGGGTTTGATTTCCATTCAGGGTACATATCCAGGTTTTGGTTTTGATCCTAGGTTCGGTCAGCGCTCATGTAGAAGGCAACTGATTGATATTTCTCTCTCACATTGATGTTTCTCTCTCTCTCTTCCTCCCTCCATCCCTCCCTCCCTCCCTCCCTCCCTCTCCGTTTTCCCCTTCCCACCCGCCATCTGCTCTAAAATAAATTTTAAAATATTTTAAAAATTGGCAAAAATAAATAGAATAGATATGGGGATAGCAAATTAGCACAGGAAAAGTTGCTAAACATCATTTAGGTAATTAAACATTACAATGAGATGCCACTATAAATCTGATAGAATGTAAATTGGCACAACCATTTAGGAAAACAGTTTGGCAGTTTTTTAAAAAGTAAGTGAGAGATTTATAATTTCATCAAAATAAAAAGCTTCTGCACAGCAAAAGAAACCATCAACAAAACAACAAGAAAACCCACTGCGTGGGAAAACATATTTGCCAATGTCATATCTGATAAGGGCCTAATCTCCAAAATTTATAGGGAACTCATACAACTTAACAAAAGGAAGATAAACAATCCAATCAAAAAATGGGCAAAGGATCTAAATAGACACCTTTCAAAAGAGGACATTCAGAAAGCCAAGAGACATATGAAAACATGCTCAAAGTCACTAATCATCCGAGAGATGCAAATCAAAACAACAATGAGGTACCATTTCACACCTGTCAGAATGGCTATCATCAACAAATCAACAAACGACAAGTGCTGGAGAGGATGTGGAGAAAAAGGAACACTTGTGCACTGCTGGTGGGAATGCAGACTGGTGCAGCCACTATGGAAGACAGTATGGAGTTTCCTCAAAAAACTGGAAATGGAACTCCCATTTGACCCTGTGATCCCACTTCTAGGAATATATCCCAAGAAACCAGAAACACCAATCAGAAAGGATATATGCACCCCTATGTTCATAGCAGCACAATTCACCATAGCTAAGATTTGGAAACAGCCTAAGTGCCCATCAGTAGATGAATGGATTAGAAAACTGTGGTACATCTACACGATGGAATACTATGCTGCTGTAAAAAAGAAGGAACTCTTACCATTTGCAACGGCATGGATGGAACTGGAGAGCATTATGCTAAGTGAAATAAGCCAGTCAATGAAGGAAAAATACCACATGATCTCACTCATTCATGGATAATAGAGACCATTATAAACTTTTGAACAATAATAGATACAGAGGCAGAGCTGCCTCAAACAGATTGTCAAACTGCAGCGGGAAGGCCGGGGAGGGTTGGGGGGCAGGAGGGAAGGGGGTAAGAGATCAACCGAAGGACTTGTATGCATGCATATAAGCATAAACAATGGACATAAGACACTGGGGGGTAGGGGAGGCCAGGGGATTGTCAAGGGCGGGGGGAAAAAGGACACATATGTAATACCCTTTGTAATACTTTAAGCAATAAAAAAATTTAAAAAAAATAACACACACACACACACAAAATGGATAAATAAATTGAACTTCATCAAAGTGAATACTTTCTTTTTTAATTTTAATTGAATTTTTTCCCATTTTTATCGAATGTATGGAGATGACATTGGTTAACAAAATTATACAGGTTTCAGGTGCACAATTCTAGAACACATCACCTGTACACTGTATTGTGTGTTCACCATCCCAAGTCAAGTCTCCATCCATTACCATTTATCATCTCTATACCCTCCTCAACCTCCCTGTCCCCCATCCCTCAGCAATCCCCACAATGCTGTTTCTGTCCATGAGTTTTTTTCTCTTTTTAAAATATTTTGCTCAATTCCTCCACCCCCTTCACTCTCTCCACCCTCTGAAAGTGAGTAATTTCTGTTCTTTGAAAGTTTTGAAGAGAATGAAAAAGACAAGACTCAGACTGGAAAAAAATATTTGCAAATCATATATATACTAGAGGCCCGGTGCACAAAAATTTGTGCACTCGGGGGGCGGGGGGAGGGAGGGGTCCCCCAGCCTGGCCTGTGCCCTCTCGCAGTCTGGGACCCCTCGGCAGATAACGACCTGCTGGCTTAGGCCTGCTCCCGGGTGGCAGAGGGCAGGCCCAATCCCTAAGTGCAGCCCCTGGTCAGGCTCAGAGCAGGGCCGATTGGGGAGTTGGGGCGCCGCCCCGTCATGCACAGAGCAGGGCGGATAAGGAGGTTGTGATGCCACCCTCAGTCACGCTCAGGGTAGGGCCGATTGGGGGATTGGGGCACCGCCCCCTGTCACTCACAGAGCAGGGCCCATCAGGGGGGT
>NW_005364323.1:42596-46415 GCF_000412655.1 Myotis brandtii
TGCTCGCTTCAGTGCCTGGCTGCCGGCCGCCATCTTGGCTGACAGTTAATTTGCATATACTCACTGATTAGCCAATGAAAAGGGTAGCAGTCGTACGCCAATTACCATGCTTCTCTTTTATTAGTGTAGATGTATCCAGAAAATATAAAGAACTCTCAAAATGAAATTTAAAAAATTAAGAAACTGCCCAGTCCAATGTGGCTCAGTTGGTTGGAGCACTGTCCTGTACACCAAAAAGTTGTGTGTTTAATTCCCTTTCAGGGTACATATTCAGGTTTTGGTTTGATCCTAGGTTCAGACAGAGCACATGTGGAAAGCAACTGATTGATATTTCTCACTCACATTGATGTCTCTCTCTCTCTCTCTCTCTCTCTCCCTCTCTCTCTCTCTCTCCCTCCCTCCCTCCCTCCCTCTCCCTTTTCCCCCTCCCACCTGCCATCCTCTCTAAAACAAATTTAAAATATTTTAAAAATTGGCAAAAATAAATTGAGTAGATATGGGGATAGTGAATTAGCACAGAAAAGTTGCTAAAAATCATTTAGGAAATTAAAAATTACATTGAGATGCCACTATACATCTGATAGAATGTAAATTGGCACAACCATTTAGGAAAACAGTTTGGCAGTTTTTTTAAAAAGTATGTGAGAGATTTATAGTGACAGAGAGCAGATCAGTGGTTGCCTGGGGATAGGAATAGTGCTGTGAAGGGAGGGCAAGAGGGGTTACAAAGTGACCAGAGGAAACTTTTGGGGGTGATGAATATGCTTATTATCTCAATTGTGGAGATGGTTTCAAGGGTGTTTACATTTATTAAATAGTATATTTTAAATATGTGCAGTGTATTATATATCAACTGTAGGCCCAGTGCATGAGATTCATGCCCTCAGTGGGGGAGGGGCGTGGTCCCTCAACCTGGCGTTCACCCTGTCGCAGTCCAGGAGCCCCTGGGGGATGTTCCATGCCATGGAGGAAAGAGAGGCTCCTGCAACTGCAGCTGCGCTAAGCAGCCATGAGCCCTGCCTCTGGCTGAGCAGCACTTCCTCTGTGGAAGCACACTGACCTCCAGGGAGCAGGTCCTGCATTGAGTGGCTGCCCCGGATGGTCAATGGACGTCATAATGACCGGTTGTTCCGCTGTTCGGTCGATTTGCATAATACCCTTATATTATATAGGATTGGACATCTATAAAGCTGTTTTTTAAAAAAATAAAATGGACTGTTTAAACATGTGGAAACTAAGGCTATTTGTAGCCTCTCATACAAGTGAGAAGAATAACCCATAAAACAATACAATTCACTAGGTAAAGGATAGATATTTAGGCTTTAAAACGTGGTTTTCTGAATTTTGAAAGTCAGAAAATAGAACCAGTTCTTTCTTTGACCATGATTTCTTTGTCCTATTTCTTTGAAGTCAGCCAACACCTGCCATGTTGAGTTGCTCTAAAAGTTACTGTGAAATAATGAGGTTATTTGAAAGTAAGTGTAGCTTCTTGGGTGAGGTGAAAGAACAGGTCATGGGTGTATTTGGCTATGGAAAAACTAGCCCCTGGGCCTTCTTGAAAAGGTCCAAGAGGGCAGTGTGAACTATGATATTGGGCCACCTCTAAGAGGAGATCTGAGGACAGAGGCTTTCCTTTGAGGCTGTGGCAAGGGCTGGCTGAGTGGCTGACTCTGTCCTTACACACACAGTGTATCTACCAACTCCTGGATGCTCTGGCGCTCAGCGGCTGCGGAGGTATAAACTTGGAATCCCAGCTGGAAAACGTTACTGGCATGCTGTTCCAGGTGAGTGCTGGAGGCTGCAGGTATCCTGGGCTTGGTCTTCCCCTCTTGTTTGAAGGTGATGGTTACCCCAGGGCAGGTCACAACCTCCACACGGCCCTGGGCTTTTCTCATGGTGACCGTAACTGCACACACCTCAGGCTTCCCTGCCTGGATTGTGGTCACAGAGTGGATATTCTCTATGAGGTAAATTGAATACATTTCTGTATGTTTCTGGGGGTGGAGGCCATTGTTGCTCCCTCTAAACTGGTTAAGGGCAGAGTCCAAACCGACCCATTATGCCTTTGGGAAATGGCAGGCCTTCTGCGTTGTAGCCTAGAGGAGGAAGAGGATAATTGAACATTTTGCTAAAAGGTGTTACTGTCCATATATTTGCTGGCCACTGTCTCCTTTTCTTTGGGGCTGTGTAGGTGTGTTCCTGGGTCCTATTTTCACGTTCTCCTTATGGACAAGTGCCGCACTTTTTCTGGCTGCATACCTCAGTTTCTCCATCCATGCCCAGAGCCCCAGATTTTTCAGTGCTCCCAGGTCTGATGCCCTTGGTCTCCCCACAGCTTTGTGAACGAGTGAACCCAGCAGACCCTCACTCTGTGGAGAACCGTAGCCTCGTCCTGAGGGCTTTCTTCATCCTGGGTAAGTCCACATATTTTCCTAACCCCAGGTATGGGCCCAGGGACTTTGTACTCCATGGGAGGCTAGGTTCCCAAGACCGCCTTCTTTCCTTAAGACAAGATGCAAAGTAATCCATGTAAAGTTTTCCTGAAATTCAATGAATGTCCAAGGGCATAGACATTCTCCCTTCCTTATTCCTTTTGTTACCACTCCCTTCCCCTGGGATTGGCTTCCCGTTCTCCTTTGGTGATCCTGAGCTCAGAAAGGTGATACTGTGATTAGAGCCCTGATGGTCACGAAAGAGGTTCTGACCTACTGGGAGAGCACATGGTGGGGCAGGGGAGGGAAAGGCCTAGCTCAGGAAAGCATCTGCCCACATTCACAGCACATGGTAAATGCTGGACAAACACTGGCTCTCTTTCTTCCTGCTTCTTTTCTCCAACCTAATAGACCCTAATTTATCCAGCCCATGGCATCAATGGTTTGCTGTGAGCATGATTTACTTCTACACACCACCTCCCACTTAAACATACCCCTGACTCCCTTTATTCATGCCCTCTAATAGCCAAGTTATACCAGGATCAGATGGTATCCCTATTACTAACCGCCATGGAATCCAGTGATCCAGCCAAGATGGAATCAGCCCTTCAAGCGTTCACAGATGTGTTCCAGGAATGTGAGTGGGAACCCAGCCTGGTCCTAGGGATCTTCTTGCTCAGAACATCTCCTTGCTCTGGCAGACAGTCCCATTTAGTAGTTAAAAGCACAGTTTTAAACTCGGTATAAATTCAATGGGTTCAAATCCTGGTTTTGACCCTTATTAGCTGTGCAAACTGGGGTAGTTTGCACTTTTAGTCTGTACCTCTATTTCCTCATTTGAAAAATGGAGGTTCCTTGGCTGGGTGGCTCAGTTGGATGGAGTGTCGTCATATACACCACAAGACTGTGGGTTCAATTCCCGGTCAGGGCACATACCTAGGGCACTGGTGTGTTTCCCGATCAGGGGCATATGGGAGGCGATTGATCAATGTTTCTCTCTCATATTGATGTTTCTCTCTCTCTCTTTCTCTCTCTCTCCCCTCTTTCAATAAAATAAAAAACAACATATCCTTTGGTGAGGATTATAAAAAATAAAAATGTAGGTAACATTAATGCCTGCCTACCTTTAGGCATTTTTATTGAGAATTAAAGTACAAAACATATCTTGGAGCGTAGGTTTTAACGCCAATCAAGTGTCCATCAAAACTTTGCTGTGTGCCTAACACAGTACGAGGCACAGAAAATACACACTTATATAAGACTAGAGGCCTGGTGCACAAAAATTTGTGCACTCGGGGGGAGGGGGGTCCCTCAGCCCGGCCTGTGCCCTCTCCCAGTCTGGGACCCCTCAGGGGATGACCACCTGCTGGCTTAGGCCCACTCCCCG
>NW_005364323.1:47693-48809 GCF_000412655.1 Myotis brandtii
TTGGCAGTTAATTTGCATATCTCGCTGATTAGCCAATGGGAAGTGTAGTGAAGTTACGGTTAATTACCATGTTTCTCTATTATTAGATAGGATATGGTCTTTGTTCTGAGGAGCTCAGCCAAGTAGGGAAGATGAGACTGTTCACACAGCAAAAGGATACAGGATAATAGGTGATAAGTCAATTAAATGTGATGGCAATGGGCAACAGGAATGCAGAGAAGGTGTCAGTCAGGAGATGGGATAGACTATGTGTAGGAGCTGTGCTGAGAGCAGAAAGGAGACTGAGTCAGCAGAAGGAATTCACACAGAAGAGACGTGCTGGCAGTTCTAAAGGTTGAGGTAGGCAGAGGGTGAGCAGAACAGCTCCGCCAGTGAGGTAGACTTGTGTGGTCAGCTGTGGGAGTCTGGCAAGGGATGAGGCACAAGCGCTAGCTTGATGAAATACTGTTTTAGGTCACTTTTTCTGCTTTGAATAAGGCGGGCAGGGGAGATAGCCTTTCGGGTTTGATCTGCCCTTGAAGAGCAGGACTGTATCTAAAATTTCTGCTACCAGTCTGTCTTCTCATGCCTCCCAAAGCAACAAAGGGGGAGGAAGGAGACTGACCCCTCTGCATGTCTGTCTTTCCTCTAGTGCCTCAGACCAAGAAGCTGCAGCGCATGGTACTGAATTCAACCATTCTGGTGATTCAGGAGGACCTCAAACCAGTGAGCAGAATGGCAGAATGTTGGGGCTGGGAGGGCAATTGCTGTTTTGAGAACTTGAGGTGTGGTAAGATGGAGAGGGGAAGGTTTGGGGGAATGAAGAGAGAGGTAAGGCCCCCTTGCCAATCTAGTTCTGGCCTCAGACTTCTGCCCATGCGTTACATTTGGGCTTGTCAAAACCTGAGAAAGGTTTGAGAAGTGAACAGGTGGTTGCTTCCTATTTTCTGAGCCTTTTCTGTGGGCAATACTGTGGTGAGCCCAGTAGGGACATGGAGCTCTGAAAGATATTAATTTTGCCCCCGGAGAATTCACAGTTTGCTTAGGGAGAGAAGTCCTGAAACATCACATCTTGCATGTGGTCTGAGAAGATATATATATTATCAATATATGCTTATCTTTTCTTTATATATATAT
>NW_005364323.1:49016-50671 GCF_000412655.1 Myotis brandtii
CCTATGCTGTACTTTACATCCCATGACTATTGTATAATTACCAATTTGTACTTTTTAATTCCTTCACCTTTTCATCCATCCATCCACTCCCCTCCCATTTGCCAACTATAAAATGTTTTCTGTGTCTATGAGTCCATCTCAGTTCTGCTTGTTCATTTATTTTGTATTTTAGATTCCACAACTAAGTGAAATCATATTGCATTTGTCTTTCTCTGTTTGACTTATTTCACTCAGTACAACACCCTCTAGCTCTATTCATGCTGCCAATGGCCAGATTTCATTCTTTTTAAGGGTTGAGTCATATTCCATTGTATATATGTACCACTTCTTCTTTACTTATTCCTCTATTGATGGACACTTAGGTTGCTTCCAGATCTTGGCTATTATAAATAATGCTGCAAGAAACATATGGATGTATATGTCTTTTCAATTTAGCGTTTTGGGTTTCTTCAGATAAATATCCAAAAGTGAAATTGCTGGGTCCTTCTTTAGCTCCCCTTGTAGCCTTTGTTTTAAAGTCTATTTAGTCTGATATAAATACTGGTACTCCAGCTATTTTTGTTTTGTTACCATTTTCATGAAATACTTTTTGCCATTGCTTTATTTTCAGTCCGTGTATGTGTCTTTTGACCTGAAGTGACTCTCTTGCAAATGGAAGCATCTTATTTTCTTATCCATTCAATCATCCTATGTCTTTTGATTGGAGCACTTAATTCATTTGCATTTAAAGTAATTGTTGATAGATATGTACTTATTGCCATTTAATTATTCATATTTTTGATTTCCTTTCTTCTTCTCCTTAAAGAAGTCCCTTTAACATTTCTTGTAATATTAGTTTGGTGTTAATGAACTCCTTTAGCTTTTTCATGTCTTGGAAGCTCGTTATCTCTCCTTGGGTTCTAAAGGACAGCCTTGCCAGTAAGAGTGATTTTGGTTGTAGGTCTTTGCTTTACATCACTTTGAATATATTGCCAGTCCCTCTGGCCAGCAAAGTTCCTGTTGAGAATTCAGCTGACAGTCTTATGGGAGCTCCCTTGTAGATAACTAACTGTTTTTCTCTTGCTGCTTTTAATATTCTCTGTCTAGAACCTCCTGCATTTAATTATGATGTGTTTTAGTGTGGGCCTCTTTGGGTTCATTGTGTTTGGGACTCTCTGAATTTCCTAAACTTGTATGTCTATTTCCCTTGCCAGTTGAGGGAAGATTTCTGTCATTATTTTTTCAAATGTTTTCTTTTTTTTCTTATTAAATCTTTATTGTTCAGATTATTACAGTTGTTCCTCTTTTTCCCCCCCATAGCTCCTCTCCACCCAGTTCCCACCCCACCCTCTGCCCTTACCTCCCCCCCACTGTTCTCATCCATAGGTGTACGATTTTTGTCCAGTCTCTTCCCGCATCCCCCACACCCCTTTCCCCCCCAAGAATAGTCAGTCCACTTCCTTTCTATGCCCCTGATACTATTATATTCACCAGTCTATTCTGTTCATCAGATTATTTATTCACTTGATTTTTAGATTCACTTGTTGATAAATGTGTATTTGTTGTTCATAATTTGTATCTTTACCTTTTTCTTCTTCTTCCTCTTCTTAAAGGATACCTTTCTGCATTTCATATAATACTGGTTTGGTGGTGATGCACTCCTTTAGCTTTTTCTT
>NW_005364323.1:52022-58953 GCF_000412655.1 Myotis brandtii
CACAGCTTGGGTGGGGCAGGGTCTCAGGGGATCAACAGGGCAGAGCAAACAGCTATGGCTGCTCCTCAGTCTTACCCTAAGAGGCCCTATGTCTCAGTGTCCCAGTAATTGCTGCAAGCACCTCTGAGAGAAAGCGGCCCTTAAGTTCTGACCGATGCCAGACAGTCCAGTTTCTCCCTGTATGAGTCTGGGTCCCTAGAGACTCGCCCGGAACTGGAGTTCAGAGCAGGTGAGAGTTTGAGACTCCCTCCTGATTGAAAAAGACAACCGTGTCCTCAGTTGCCAGCCCTTTCCACGTGCGCCTCCGTACCTCTACACTTTACTTCCGCACCTCCTCTGAGTCTCAGTGTGCTTTTCTCTTTCCTTCTAGTTGTCGAATTTCCACTCAGCCAGCCTTCCTGTGGTTCTGGACGATGTCCACTTTGTCTTTTAGTTGTATTTTTGAAGTGGTTGTGCGAGGCAGCAATTTCCAGTGTTTACCTATGCCTCCATCTTGGTTTCTCCCCTCAAATAAGTTTTCAATTCCTTCCTATTTCTCCTATCCTTCTGGCATTCCATGATACCAATATTTGTATGCTTGATGTTGTCCCCGATGCCCCTCATATTTTTGGATTCTGTTTTTTGTTTGTTTGTTTGTTTGTTTTGTTTTGTTTTTACTGTTCTAATTAGGTGTTTTCTCCTACCTTATCTTTCAAATTGCTGATAGTATTTTGGGAGAAACCATATTTTTTAACAAGCTCTTCAGACAGGGCTGGAGACAGCAGAGACTGATTCAGTTCTGGATCACACAGGATAGGAGAACAGGAGAAGAGGGGACCAGTGGTTTGGGGTGCCAATGGACGACAATGGCATCATTCCTAAAAATACATCCTCAGAAGGTTAATGGAAAGCTTGGAATCTTGAGGGATGGGCCCTCAGGACTTGTGGGATTTGTTCCTGGCTTTCCCTAGGAAGGCCAGACCATGGGACTTTCCTGGACTCAGATTCTCCCCCAATCCCACACTCCTGCTAATTTTCATATCTCTGGGGAAATAAGGTGAGGGCAAGGTAAGTACTTAGAGTTCTCCTGGAAGGTGGTGGGAGCTGAAGCAGTTAGAACTTCAGGGCAAAGTACAGAAGAGCTCAGGTTTAGTAGCTTGAGGTCTGTCATTATCGACAGCCCACTGATGAGTCTCACTGGATTGCTGTCAGGAGATCTGATCCCCTCACCTGCCTGGGTCCTCTGTGTCCTCACCTGGATTATGAAGGATCACACTGGGCAGTCCCTGACATTCCTTTCTGTCTTGTCATGTGATGGTCTGTGACTCCACAGGTGCCGAAGGTCCTCCTGCACTTCATTGAGATGCTGGGCCAGCATAACTACTTGGCCTTGCCCCAGGGGAACGCTCTAATCAGCTATATCATCAAGCTTGTGGAGTCTGACTCATCAGTGAGCAAGGGGCTGGGCAGGGAGGGGACCGAGGATGGGAGCACACCTCAGGGGATGGAACAAGAGGAAGGCAGGGTTGGGAGCAGGAGGGAAACAGGAGGGTATGCCTGGCACATGTGAAGGGTCTTTGGCCTGTAAAACCCTAAGCAGTGAGCCAGGGAAGGCCGTGAACCCAGAGACTTAGCTAGCATTGGTTTTAGATTTAAATCTTTCCTTTTCTCATCCTAGAATGAAGAGGACATCCGAATAATGTGTTCCAGAATCCTACAGATGGTATAAACAGCTAGGGCCAAACAGGCCTCTCCATTTCCTCCTCCCCTGGCTCCCCAGATCACTACCCTGACCCTGGCCCCACCCCCAACTACCTCCCACCTTCCCCTTCCATCAAATGCCTTGTGGTGTCTCTGTCACCTCAACCCACCTGCATTTCATTCCCTACAAGTGCCTGGGGTTCCACTGAGAAGTGCTCAGGGCAGCAAAGGAGGGTCACTGGGTGTGGATCTGGAAGCCAGAGTCTGAGTCCTGATCAGCCAGTTTTCTAGCTGTAAAATCTTGAATAACTTGTTCTCCCAGCTGCAGTGTCTTCTTTTATAAAAAAGGGGGTGATTATATTTCCTGACTGTTCTCAGCAACCTCCAGGGATTCTGGGAGGCTCATATGAACTGCTTTGCATCAGAGCTGAGGAAAGGGCTGTGTTGTGGGAGGAAAGGGACTTAAGATTCACTCTCCCTCCCAGTGAGCTCTGCCTCCTGACCTTCAGCATGTCTCTGACTCTGGAAGGTTCCTCAGTGAAGGTGATTACAAGTCACACATTCCAAATTTCAAGAAGTCCTCATCTGTCAAGTCAACTTATGCCTGCTGTAATTTTAATCAGGACCTTGGTTATACTTTTCCAACCTGAAGTGAGGGGTTGGGGGTGGGAGTGGGGGAGAGAGAGAAAGAAGAGGGAGAGAAGGGAGAGAATGGATATGAATGGGTTAAGGGGGCTCTGTATACAGGCCTCAAATACTCGGTCTGGATAGGGAGACAAGGTCTTTGGGTTGGAGACTGATGACGGGCTGACTTGGGGCTTGGCATTGAAATTCTTGCCACATCTCCTGCCAGGTATCTTTGCCCAAACTGGTCACGTTGGTGTGTGAGCCCAACAACGCCTTGGCCTTCGTGCCTCTGTGTAAGGCAGCCACACAAATGGCTCTGAAGGCCCGTTCCCTGGGCCAGGTCCCTTTCCTCAGCAGCTTTCACCTGGACCGTAAGTGCAAGGGTGGGGCAGCCTGTGGAGAGGTGCTCACTGTGAAAATTAAGTCTGTTTGTGGGCATGGAATGTTGGAGTTGGGGGCTGGCTGAGACACTACAGGGGTGATGGGTGTGGGGAAGAGGATGCAGAGGATGCTGGAGGCGGGGTTGTAGGTCCCAAGCTTGGGCCCTGATGGGAAAAGTAAGGCAAAGGGTTAAGGCAGCTGCTTAAGGCCATTTGGCCTTATGAATGAAAAGGGGATGCCTCTCAAAGTTGCAGTTCCTTCTTGTCTTCACTCCTTATTATAAAACACTTGATTCAAGATGTACAAACATTGTTAATTACAAAGTCACGAATACACACACTCCTGACCCATAGTTCTTCCTTTGCCCTAACTCTGAGCTTCACTCTATGCTCACCCCATCCCTGACCTCTAACCACAGTGGGACTTAGGTTTAGAGTTAGGATGTCTGTTCAGCATATCATTGGTGTGTGTGTTTTTTTAAAGGCTGAAGATGTAATGGTTTGTGTTTTAGTCTGAATCAAAATGTCACAGCTCCCGTGGCATTGACACTGATGTTCCCTCTCCTCTTTGCTCTTTCTCCTCCTCTGAAGTACTGATGGGGAGCTGCCAGTGCAGGCTGGGGGTTGAGCATCCTGAAGTGTGCACTGACTCTGTCCTCTTCTTTTATCCTCTCTCTAACTTAGCTACCGAATACATTTCCCCTCAGAGACTCCTGACCCATCTTGTGGTAAGTGATGCCAGAATGAGTACTACAGTCATATATTCTTCCATCCACTCATCAACCCATCCATCCATCCACTCATTTCACAAAGAGCTGGTTACTACTTTGTCTCAGGCATTATGCTGGGTATGGAATAATGAGATAGGGGCCAAAGAGCATGGAGGAGGGACCTGGGAGCATAGTGGTGAGGCCTTGAGATGAGGATGTGGGCAATGGGAAAGGCTTGCCTTTCTCCTATGTGGCCTTATTGTGAGCTGCTCTCTGTTGACCGTGGACAAGCCCACATACCTTTCTGGATCTCTGTTTTGAGTTTCTCTATTAGCCCAGACATTATGTGCTAGAGATATGCACACTTGGAATGACAAAGGTAGACCTACCCTTGATGTGTTCACAGACTTATTGGGGAAGACAAGTGTGGGAATAGCTATCTATAGTCTAGTGTGACAAATGTACTAATAGATGAATACATAAGGTGCAACGGGACTTAGAAGAGCAACAGGCTGACATGGTCTCCAGGAGGCAGGAAGGCATCACAGAAGAGGTGATGTTTCCAGAGCATCTGGGAGGATGTAGGAGTTCAACAGGTGGCAAAGAATGTGCAGGGCCTAAGCTCCAGCTCTACCATTCTATGGACTTGCTTTCATTTTCTTTCTTCTCTTCTTTTACATATTTTCTCTGCCTCCTGCTTGCTTCTCAGATGTGTTCCCGGAAGCCCTACAGGGAAAAGGAGTTTGGTACAAGCTCTCTGAGGCTACTATCTGCCCTGCATCCTATCACTTCTCTGCATCCTGTTATAAACCACAGTGTTGGCCAGCTGTGGAGGAAGGTGATCCCACCGATGTTGGAGATACTAGATGGTAAGGGCTTGGTTAGCAGGGGGAGGAATGAGGCTGGGACAGTGGCCAGACTCCAAAAGAGATGGCGTCCCCAGGTGCAGGATGGACCTTCCTTGGGGTGAGGAGAACTGGAACCAGTCTCTCTGTCCCTTTGAGGTGCTATTGGATGGGTCTGCTTTTGGGGGCAATCTTGTGAACTGAGCAGAAACACAGTCCAAAGTTCTGTGTCTCCAGGGTTCCCAGAATGACTCCTGCACTTTCTTATGGGCAGAAGATCAGGGAAAAGTGTGGGCTTTGGAAACAGACAGACCAGTTTTGTATCCTTGCTCTGACACTGGTCAGCTGTGTGTATTTGACCTTTGAAAAGTCATTCATCTTCTGGAGGCTCTGGAAAGTGGGAGAGCAGTTACCTTGTAGGCTGAGTGCCGCATAGTACTTAAATGTTTTCTTCTCCCTGGCTGGGACCTTCCGGTTGAGTGGGTCCCCATGCTCTCTCCTTTCCTAGATCATACTGAGAAGAGCCTGAATCAGGAGGAGTGGGAGGACAGGCTGTTCCGGGTAAGCACTCCCCAAGACCTACCTCCCTCCACACTTGCCTTCTTTCCCATCTTCAGGAACCTGAGGAAGGATAGCCCCAAGCCCCCCAGATACTGAGGCCATGATCAAGGGCCTAACTGCTCAAGTAAACCTCTTTCTGTGGTCCCCTTGCCTCCTGGCCTCTGCCTCAGAGTATCTGACTATGTGCTAAGTCTTGAGCCCCCTTCCATACCCTATGACACTCGATCAAGGGTGTGAAGGGAAAGAGCCCTAGCTTTATGTCCTTGGACAAGGTATTTAACTTTGCATGTCTCAGATTCTTCATTGGTTAAATGGAAGTAACTCATGCCTTCCATAATTAAAAAGGATGATATCGGAGAGGACCTTGTAAATTGGAAAGGACTTCACACATGTAATAGCCATTACCATCATTGTCACTGTAATATCATTCTTCAGTCCTAACTCCCACCATGTGTTTCACCTCTTTATCCATATTTACAGGCCATAACCCCTGTCTTTTGCTTCTTCTTGACCCCACTTTTGTGGAGCAGAACAGCCTACCACTGTCCTTTGTGGTCCTCTTCTCCCTTCTTCTTCCTTCTTCCTCAGTTTTTGAGTAAGTCATTAGTGGCTATTGATGATGACAGCTGGCAGGAGCAACTCATCAGAGTCATCTTGGAGAGGATGCATTATTTCAGTGATGATGGTGATGAGAAGGTGTGTCTGGGTGTGTGGTGGTTGTAAGGTGGGAGGGCGTTGAAGGTGGAGGGTGATGTTGAAGAAATATGGTGCTCACACAGGTGGCTGGGGAAATGTGTTTGAGTACAGGCCTTGGGGAAAGAACAAACCAGTGTTCCTGTATCCTGGGAATCAAGGTGTGGAGAGGACCACAAACTGGTGGTCACACTGGCCTAACAAAAATATCAGTGTCTTACTTTTGCTTAGCCTTTTAGGCTTTATCAAGAACTTTGCAATCTGTTGTCTTCATTGAAACCTCCTAATATTCTGTAATAGAATGGAGCTTGTACTTGGTGCAGTGGAAAGGTTGTTGATTTAAGAGTCCTATTTAAGCAATCAATTCAAGTAATATTTGAGGGCATCCCATAGACTGTGCTTCAAGTTGGGGATACAGAGTTGAGGAAGAAATATGGGCTCCTTTCCTCACAGAGTGCAAGGTTGATGGTGGTGACGGCCTGGGGTCCTGCACTGGCTTTTCCATGTGCTCCCAATTTAGTCTTGATAAAGTGTCAACAATAAAGATTTTTAAAATATTAGCCTAAATAACCTATAGCTGTCGTCATCTCTACCTTGACGTTGAAGAAACACAATCCAGGAGGATTTAGAATCTTGAGAAAATTATTGGTTAAACTGGCACCTGAATCCAAGATTTTTCTTCCTTTTTTCTTTTTTCCTTCCTCCCTCCCTCCCTCCCTTCCTTCCTTCCTTCCTTCCTTCCTTCCTTCCTTCCTCACCTGAGGATATTTTCCCACTGATTTTTTAGGGAGAGTGGAAGAGATACAGAAAGAGAGAAATATCTAGGAGAGAGAAACACATCAATTGGTTGCCTCCTGCATATGCCCTGACTAGGGACCAGGCCAGGGGGGAGCCTGCAACCGACATATGTGCCTTAACTGGAATTGAACCCAGAACCGTTTAGTCCGCAGGCCAATACTCTATCCACTGAGCCAAACTGGCTAGGGCCTGAATCCAGGTTTCTTGATTTTGATTCCTGTTTTCCTGTCACCGAGAAATACTTTATTTGAGCTCTGGAGGTTTCCAGGAAAGAGGCCTTATTTCCAAGACCGTTTGCTCTCTCATTATTAACAGTACTTATGAAGCACCTAATGTATGCACATCTTTGTGGTTGGTAGATTAGGGGTACAAAATGAAGCGAGAATTCTGATCTTTTTAATTCAGTTATTTAAAAGGTGCACTAGCCCTAGCCGGTTTGGCTCAGTGAATAGAGCGTTGGCCTGTATACCGAAGGGTTCCGGGTTTGATTCCAGTCAAGGCCACATATCTTGGTGGCAGACTCCACCCTTTCTTGGGCCCTGGTCAGGGCGTGTGCAGGAGGCAACAATTGAGGTGTCTCTCTCACATTGATATTTCTCTCTGTCTTTCCCTCTCTCTTCCACTCTCTCTAAAAAAA
>NW_005364323.1:60123-62364 GCF_000412655.1 Myotis brandtii
GAAGAGCCTGGGGAAGAGGGTTCTACACAGAGAAAATGGGGAGTACAGAGACCCTGAAGAAGGGAGTGGTGAGTCCACACAGTCTGGTATTACAAGGTAGACAGGACAGTGTGCAGTAAGCAAGGATAAAGGCCACTGAAATTCAGAGGAGGGAGAAAGAATTACATAAAAGTACTTCTTCAATTATACAATTTTGGTTTTAAAATTATGCAAGTTTAAGGAACTTTTTTTATTTCCTAGCTGTAAGTGGGAGGTATGGGGGTCAGAGAAAGTTCCTAAAGGATGATCCCTAAGAGGCTGAGACATTGGAAAGGCAGCTTTCTCTTCCCTGTAACTTGAACCCCTGCTCCATAGGATCACTGCCTTATCCAGATGCCTCTAGAGAGCAAGGGCCAGGGTGGAGGATGGGGCTGTGGGCAAAGGTGGTGGCTAGTATAGGAAATGCTGCCCTACCCTCATTTCAAGCTATGCGTGACCCTGCCCTCCTACCTTTCCTAGGCTTTTCTCTATAAATTCTTTGGCTTCGCCCTGTGGACTTCAAGAAGTGAGAAACTGGTGAAGATGATGCTCTCCGCCATCCTTCAAACTTCCCATGAAAACGTGCAGGAGAGGGAGGTGAGGCAGAGTGCATTGGCCAAGCATTTTCAGGTTGAGTCAGGATGGCAAGGTGGCTAAAAGCTTGGGCCTGGCAAACCAGAGCACCTGGGTGAGAGTTCCAGCTCTGCCACCTACTAGCTATGTGCCCTTGAGCAAGTTACCGAACCTCTCTGTGCCTCAGTTTCCTCCTCTTTAAGACAAGGCTATGGTACCTTCCTGATAGGATATTTCTTTAAAAGATTTATTGAATTTTAAATAATTTTATATTTAGAGGAAAGTTGCAAAAAAAATCCCAAAGAATTCCTATTTATTCTTCTCCCAGATTCCCAAAATATAAATGTTTTTCCATGTTTGCTTTATCATTCTCTTTCTCATAAATTACATAATTTATTTACTAACATTATTACTGTATTTTTTTAATCTGAAGTGAAAGCTGCAGTCATGAAGCTCATTTACCCCTAAATACTTTACTGTCTACTAGCTAAAAATAAAGATATTCTCTTACATAAGCACAGTGCAATGATCAAAATCAGGAAATTAACATTGCTACACCACTGATATCTAAATTATAGACCCAGTTTGAAAATCATCAATTGTCCCAATAATGTGTTTTAGAGCAAAAGAAAAATATTCTTTTTTTTCTTTTTTCTTTTTTTTTTTTTGTCCAATGTCAAATTCAGAATCAAGCCGTGCATTCAGTTGTCATTTCCCTTTAATCTCTTTAATCTGGAATAAGTCTCTCATCTTTATCTTTCATGACCTAAACATTTTAAAAATGTACAGACCACTTATTTTGTACAATGTCTCTCTCTTTTGGTTAGTTTCATATTTCTTCACGATTACATTCAGAGTGTGCATTGTTGGTGGAATACCACAGAAGTGATGTGTGTTGTAGGATGGTTTTGAGGATTAAAATGTAAAACCACTAAGAGCAATGCTGGTACATAAGCAATCTCTACTTGCTGATTACTGGTAGTGCTGCTGTTCATGCCCTAGGGCTGAGTCATGCCTGAGACTGGGACATGGGCAGCCATTTTGCCCTGAAGAGATAGCCCCTCCCCTCCAGTATCCAGGCAACTAATACCTCCACACCCAAATTCCACCCTGATTGGTAAAAGGATTAAAAAACAAAAACCTAAATAGTCCCTGAGAGCAAAAAAGGGGCTGGACTAGAGACTGAGTTTCAGCAATAGGATCCTGAGAAACACTACCATACAGAAGACTGGGATCTTAAGCCAGCCAAAGGAACACTTCACTTTTTCATTTTTATTTTATTTTATTTCTTTTTTATTACTTTGTTATCTATTTTTTCTTTTTTCTTTGTTTACCTGTTTTTATTTGTTGCTTTATTTTCTATTTCTTTTCACATTATTTTTCCATCACACTATTTTATTTTATTTTTATTTGCTATTTTTATACCATTTTTGAAATCAAATTTTTTGTAAATTTATTATTATTATTTTTTCTCATTCTCCTTCCTCTTATTCAACCATCCCCTTTCTACTTCCTCTCTACTGAACTGAGATCCTCCCTATATTCATCCAACTCTTAACCTTATCTTCTATATATAAGCTCAGCATCTACAGATTCTGCCCCAACCTTCTTTGCTGGGGGTTTGGTGTTTGTATTTTTTTTTACTTTTAT
>NW_005364323.1:62716-66915 GCF_000412655.1 Myotis brandtii
GGTCAATAACACCCCAGACCCAACTACAGAGGCAGGAAGAAGGCGGCAGTGAAGGAGAGAGCATGAGTCAGTGAGGGACCAAAAGAGGAGTGTGTGGTCATGTGGGATGTGTGTGTGTGTATGTGAGTGAGGCACAGATAGATCCCGCAGGGCCTTAGAGGTCAGGCTAAACGGGCTCGCCTAACGAGGCAGCCTCTTCTACTGTATAAGCAGTTCCAGGAGGCCAACTTGTCCCAAGAAGCCTAGTGTTTATAAGGGGAGAACTGCTGTAACTGGGAGCCAGGCCTCACCCCCACCCAGGGTGCCCTCAGATAACACCTGGGACTCTACAGACACCCCTGCCAGGGACCTGCTACATCGGCTGTGGTCCCATGATCAACGAGTCTCCAGCCACCCTGGGCGCAGGCTCCTGGACTTCTGAAGCACGCTCCCCTCTGACCGGTCCAACGCCTTAGCCCGGGGCACTGCAACCACCAAGCAGCAGACACGTGAGCAGCCCAATCCTGTCCAAGGAGCAGCAGCCCCACGAGCAGCCTGCCTCAGGCCTAAGAGCAGAAACCTCATGTGGCCTGCCCCTCTCCAAGGAGCAGCAGCTGTCAGCTGTGTGAGTGGCCCGCTCCCTCGTCCGAGGAGCAGCACCCACATGAGCAGCCTGCCCAGTCTGAGGAGCAGCAGCCACACGAGCAGCCTGCCCACAATTAAGGAGCGGCAGCCCCACGCAGCCCACCCCCATCCGAGCAGCAGCAGCTGCACAGCCCACACCCTCCTCCTGTCTGAGGATCAGTAGGTGTGCGAGAAACCTGCCACCATCCAAGGAGGAGCAGTTGCACGAGCAGCCTGCCCCCATACGAGGAGCAGCAGCGATGTGAGCAGCCCATACCCATACGAGGTACAGCATCACTGCAAGCATCCCGCTCCCATTCAAGGAGCAGTAGCCGCCCGAGCAGACTCCCCCAATCCGAGGAGCAGCAGCCACAAAAGCAGGCCACCCACATCTGAGGAGCGTCAGCCCTGTGCAGTCCACACTGGTCCGAGGAGCAGCAGACACACACAGCCTGCACTTGTTCGATGAGCAGCAGCTGGGTGAGTGGCCTGCCCCCATCCGAGGAGCAGCAGACGCACGTGCAGCTCGCTCCCACCCGAAGAGAAGCAGTGACACAAGCAGCCCAACCCTCGTCCAAGGAGCATCAGCCACGTGAGCAGACAGCCCCCATATGAGGAGCAGCAGCCGCACGTGCAGCTCACTCCAGCCCAAGGAGCTGCAGCTGCCGAGCAGCTTGCCCCTGTCCGAGGAGTAGCAGCCACACAAACAGATAGACCGACCACATCTGAGGAGCTGCAGCCCTGCACAGCCCACACTGGTCCAAGGAGCAGCAGCCACATGCAGTCTACACCTGTCCGATGAGCAGCAGCAGGGTGAGCATCCCACCCCCATCTGAGGAGCAGCAGCCGCACATGCAGCTCACTCCCGCCCGAGGAGCAGCAGCCATACAAGCAGCCCATCTCCCATCTGAGGAGCAGCAGCTGCGTGAGCAGCCCGCACTCTATACAAGGAGCAGTAGCCCTGTAAGCAATCTGCCCCTGTCCAAAGAGTGGTAGCCTCACAAGCAGCCCGCCCCATCTGAGGAACAGCAGCGGTATGCAGCCAGCCCCGATCCAAGGAGCAGCAGCCATCTGAGCAAAGCGGCTAAGTGAAACAGAGGCATGCAATATGTCAGAAAAAGAATTCGGACTCAGGGTCCAAGAGTGCATAAACCGGATGGAGGAAAAAATCAAAAACTTATGCAAGAATCAAGAAGAGACAAATGAAAAAATCAACAACTTATGTAAGAATCAAGAAGAAATGAAGAGTGATATAGCTGCCATAAAAAACATAAATCAGAAGAGTGATATAGCTGCCATAAAACACCATGGAAAGTTTCAAAAGTTGACTAGGAGAAGTGGAGGACTGAATTAGCGAATTAGAAGATAGGGAAGCAAAACACACCCAAACTGAACTGCAATTGGAGAAAAAAATTAAAACACAGGAGGAGATCATAAGGGAGATATGGGACAACATAAAACGAAGCAACATATGGATAATAGGGGTGCCAGAACAACAGGAAGAGGAACAATAAATAGAAAACCTATTCGAAGATATACTGTCCTAAAACTTCCCTGATGTGGGGAAGAAAAAAGTCACACAAGCACAGAGAGTCCCAAACAAGATGAACCCGAAAAGACCCATGCCAAGACACATCATAATTACCATGGCAAATGTTCAGGACAAAGAGAGAATCTTAAAGGCTGCAAGAGAGAGACAGAACGTTACATACAAGGGATCTCCCATTAGATTATCAAATGATTTCTCAACAGAAACACATCAGGCCAGAAAAGAATGGACGGAAATTTACAAAGTGATGCAAAGCAAAGGACTGAATCCAAGAATACTCTATCCAGCAAGGCAGCAAAGGACAGAATACTCTATGCAGCAACGCTATCATTCAAACTTGAAGGGGAAATAAGGAGCTTCACAGACAAAAAAACAAAAAAAAGGAGTTTATCACCACCAAGCCAGCCATGCAAGAAATGCTAAAGGGACTGGTGTAAAAAGAAGAAATAAAAAGCCCAGAAAGAAAACAGCCACACAAAAAAAGAAAGGGCTACAAACAAGTACCTTTCAATAATAACTTTAAACGTAAATGGACTAAATGGTCCAATCAAAAGACATCGAGTGGCTGAATGGATAAAAAAACATGACCCATACATTTGCTGTCTACAAGAGACCCACCTCATTAAAAGGGACTCACACAGACTGAAAGTGAAGGGATGGAAAAATATCTTTCACGCAAATGGAAAGGAAAAGAAAGCTGGGGTAGCAATACTTATATCAGACAAAATACATCTCAAAGTGAAGGCCATAACCAGAGATAAGGAAGGCCACTTCATAATACTAAAGGGATCAATACAACAAGAAGATATAACCCTGGTAAACATATATGCACCCAATGCAGGAGCACCCAAATTCATAAAAAAACTCCTGGAAGATATCAAAGGAGAGATCGACAACAATACAATCATAGTAGGGGACTTTAATACACCACTGACACCACTGGATAAGCCCGCTAGACAAACAATCAGCAAAGAAACAGCAATCCTAAATGACTCACTAGATCAGATGGACTTAATTGACATCTTCAGAACACTTCACCCCAAAGCCATGGAATATACATTCCTCTCAGGTGCTCATGGGACATATTCAAAAATAGACCACATATTGGGTCACAAGCAAAGTCTCCACAAATTCAAGAAGATTGAAATCATAAAAAGCTTCTTCTCAGACCACGATGGCATAATGTTAGAAATAAACTACAATAAAAACAACCCAAAATACTCAAACACTTGGAAGCTGAATAGCATGTTATTAAATATTGATTGGGTTACCAATGACATCAAAGAAGAAATTAAAAACATCCTGGACACTAATGACAATGAAAACACAACAATCCAAAACCTATGGGACACAATGAAAGCAGTCCTGAGAGGGAAGTTTATAGCTCTGCAGGCCTATCTCAAAAAACAAGAAAAAATGGTAGTAAATCATCTAACTCTACAACTCAAAGAATTAGAAAGAGAGCAACAAGAAAACCCCAGAGTGAGCAGAAGGAAGGAGATAATAAAGATTAGAGCAGAAATAAATGACATAGAGACCAAAAAAACAATACAGAAAATCAATGAAACCAAGAGCTGGTTCTTTGAAAGGATAAACAAGATCGACAAACCTCTAGCCAGGCTCACCAAGAAGCAAAGAGAGAGGACCCAAATAAACCAAATCAGAAACGATAGAGTTCAAAAGTTACTAGGAGAAGTGGAGGACCGAATTAGCGAATTAGAAGATAGGGAAGCAAAACACACCCAAACTGAACTGCAATTGGAGAAAAAAATTAAAACACAGGAGGAGATCATAAGGGAGATATGGGACAACATAAAACGAAGCAACATATGGATAATAGGGGTGCCAGAACAACAGGAAGAGGAACAATAAATAGAAAACCTATTCGAAGATATACTGTCCTAAAACTTCCCTGATGTGGGGAAGAAAAAAGTCACACAAGCACAGAGAGTCCCAAACAAGATGAACCCGAAAAGACCCATGCCAAGACACATCATAATTACCATGGCAAATGTTCAGGACAAAGAGAGAATCTTAAAGGCTGCAA
>NW_005364323.1:67015-68491 GCF_000412655.1 Myotis brandtii
TACAAAGTGATGCAAAGCAAAGGACTGAATCCAAGAATACTCTATGCAGCAACGCTATCATTCAAACTTGAAGGGGAAATAAGAAGGAGCTTCGACAAAAAAAAAGGCTAAGGGAGTTTATCACTACCAAACCAGCAATGCAAGAAATGCTAAAGGGACTGGGGTAAAAAGAAGAAATATAAAGCTCAGAAAGAACACAGGCACAAAAAATAAAAGTGGCTACAAACAAGTACTTTTCAATAATAACTTTAAACGTAAATGGACTAAATGCTCCTATCCAAAGACATCGAATGGCTGACTGGATAAAAAAACATGACCCATACATTGGCTGTCTAGAAGAGACGCACCTCAGAAGAAGGGACTCACACAGACTGAAAGTGAAGGGATGGAAAAATATCTTAAAGGCTAATAGAAATGAAAAATTAGCTGGGGTAGCAATACTTACATCGGACAAAATAGACCTCAAAGTGAAGGCCATAAGAAGAGATAAGGAAGGTCACTTCATAGCACTAAAGGGATCGATACAACAAGAGGATATAACCCTGATAAACATATATGCACCCAATGCAGGAGCACCCAAATACATTAAAAAAACTCCTGCAAGATATCAAGGGAGAGATCCACAACAATACAATCATAGTAGGAGACTTTAATACACCACTGACATCACTGGATAAATCCTCTAGACAAAAAATCAGCAAAGAAACAGCAATCCTAAATTACTCACTAAATCAGATGGACTTAATTGACATCTTCAAAAGTTTCACCCCAAAGCCACAGAATGTATGTTCTTCTCAAGTGTACATGGGACATTTTCAAAAATAGACCACATATTGGGTCACAAGCAAAGTCTCCCCAAATTCAAGAAGATTGAAATCATACGAAGCATCTTCTCAGACCACAATGGCATAATATTAGAAATAAACTACAATAAAAACAATCCAAAACACTTAGAAGCTGAATAGCATGTTATTAAATATTGATTGGGTTACCAATGAGATCAAAGGATAATTTAAAAACATCCTGGAAACTAATGACAATGAAAACAAAACAATTCAAAACCTATGGGAAACAATGAAAGCAGTCCTGAGAGGGAAGTTTATAGCTCTAAAGGCCTACCTCAAAAGCAAGAAAATAATGGTAGTAAATCATCGAACTCAATAACTCAAAGAATTAGAAAGTAAAGAATAAGAAAAGCCCAGAGTGATCAGAAGGAAGGAGATAATAAAGATCGGAGCAGAAATAAATGTAATAGAGACCAAAAAAACATTATATAACATCAATAAAACCAAGAGCTGGTTCTTTGAAAGGATAAACAAGATTGATGAACCTCTAGCCAGGCTCCAAAGAAGCAAAGAGAGAGGACCCAAATGAACAAAATCAGAAATGATAGAGGTGAAATAACAACAGAACCCCACAGAAATACAAATGATTGTTAAAAAATACTATGAACAACTCTACTCCAACAAACTAGAC
>NW_005364323.1:70876-72198 GCF_000412655.1 Myotis brandtii
CAGGAAGGAAACGGCTAACTATACTCAATGGCCTTCTAAAGGCTACGTGAGCAGTCATTGTGGCATTGAGGCTTGCTGGGACTTGGGTTGGTTGGGGCGAGTTTAGGAGAAGGAGGGAGGCAGGTATTCCCAGTTGACATAACATTCTGAGTCAAGATTCAGGATCAAGACTTTGGGGAGCACATCTAGAGAACAGTCAATGGTCCAGTGGGACTGGAGTGCAGAGTTCTTTGACAAGGAAGTAAAAGTGACCTCTTGCTAGCACTTGGGAACAGATTGAATGCAGAAGATAAAGGTAAGAGGGGAAAGGGCATCTGGGATGATTCTTGGGTTTCTGGTCCAAGTGGGAGGAGAATGGTATCCTTCCCTAAGACCAGGACAAAGTGGGAGGAAGTAGATGTACTTAGTTTTTGACTGGGAGGGGTTGCAGTGTCAGGTGGACATGTACAGAAGCATGTAGACCTGGAACTCAAACCTGGGCTACGTGTCTAGATTTGGGAAACATATTTTCCCTGACTGTTAAATGGGGACAACAATATTTACCTCAATGCATTAGTGAGGATTAATCAAGTAACATGTATAAGGCTGGTAAACATTAAGCACTGATGTTCTGGTGATGTCAGTTATGATGATGATATATGATGATGATGACCAGAAGGAGTGGTAGCCATGGCTAAGGGAGGACATAAGAAGAGGGACAAAATAGAACCCCCTTCTGATGCTCCACTAGTCCCTCTTTTCTAAAGAGGTAAAATTTTCCCTTTATCTACCTGATATCCAATGGTCTACAAGTCCCACTAAAGTTTCATCCCTCTCCAGGATCTGTGTCCTGGAGCCTGTCACTGTCCTGAGGCTCCCTCCATCTGTCTTCTCTTGCTGCAAAGTCTGAATGGTGGCCCTTCCAGCACAAATGAGCCAATTTGCCAACAGCTGGCACCTGAATGTCTGCTTGAGCATTTTGTTAGCTCTGTGCCCAGTCATCCTTGTTCAATAAGCTCCAGGGAGAGACTCAGCTGACACTGAAGTCAAAAGGGCCTGCTATGAGGCTGAGGGGTTAAGTTAAAGACTGTTCCTGGCAGGAACCACAGAATCCCCAAGTCTTCATGCTTTTGACTCTCTCTAGGGTGTGATTCCCAGACTCATGGGCACTGACAACATTTGCACTTAGTTGATTGGCATGATGTCCTATACAACACATCCAGGAACTCACTCCTTTCTCTCTCTCCAACTTAGACAAGTCTCTTTTTCACGTGCCTATTTTGGTCAGAGTTACTGATGTATCCTTTTCTCCTAAAATAGAAATATTGGCATTCTCTGCAAGT
>NW_005364325.1:0-747 GCF_000412655.1 Myotis brandtii
ACTGAAGGAAAATGAAAGTTATTCAATAATTTATCCCATGTGAAAGGTTTTTCAGGTTTTATCTCCTGGTGCTGTCACTGAGCTCAGGGGCCCTCCGGAACACACTTGGAGAAAGGGGCTAGAGGAGGCGATCTGTGTGGGATGGAGGGAAAGTGCCTTTGGACAGCACTTAACCCACCAGTGTGATCAGGCCAACTGTCCAAACCAAAGTGTGCAAGGGACTGGGAGACTGAGAAAGGGCTCAAAGCCAGCCTTTGGCCCAGCAGCTCTGCGTTAGAATAGCTAGTATTTCATGTGAAAAGCATTCAGTTCTTTACTCCTGGTCCCCATTGGGATTTTCTCATTTTCTTGGGGGCATGTCCTCTTATTCAGTCAACTGCTCTTGTTTTATTCTATGAAAAGGTAGAAGAAGGCTTTGCTAATGAAATTATTACAGAGTGCTCAGGAAGTGGAACTCGATGGGAAACTAGGAAGTACATCCTTTGATGTGATCATGTGACTTAGAACATCTAGTTCTACGTTAGATAATCAGTACACGTTATACTAACATACATGTACCTCTCAGATCCTCAGTGGACTTGAAAGGACAGCTGTCCATTGAAGTCCCGCATTAACTCTCAAGCCCCAGTTCTGACGTGCAGTCCTCCACGTGCCTGCATGTGTCGTCTAGTGACGACCATGCTGCAGCGAAAGGACTGCAATTGAGGGGAGAAATGGAGGAAGATGGTCAAAAGGTACAAACTTCCA
>NW_005364326.1:0-762 GCF_000412655.1 Myotis brandtii
CATTTTGCAAGAGTGAATCCACCGTGCCCTAATAACCTCTTTATTTTATCCACAAGGCGTGTTGCCTCTTCAACCTTATGGAATGAAATCAAACAGTCGTCAAAGTAGAAGTTGTCCCATACTACTTTACCGGTCTGGTTATCGAACATAGTCCCAAAGTCCTTGGTCGTCTCCCTCAAAGTAAAGTTCGCACAAAACGGCGAAGAACGTGCATCGAACGGATGGGACTTCATTTGATATTCTGAAGGTGGTTCATCGAAGAGGCTATCAGTCCACAGAACTTGAGATGCATCTAGCTCTTGATCAGGGAGACGCATTTGCATAACCATCTCCCTGATGTCAGCAAACAAAGCAACGGGATCGAGACGTAAACGCAGCAGCACTGCCAGCAGTTTAGTAGTCATGTCAGGACCCGAAAAAGGCATATCATTCACAGAAACTCCTGAATATCTCGCGACGCAATTCAAAACCACTCGCAACCTCTTTGAATTATTCACAGAGTGGTGGGGCAGGAACAATTGCAAATGCGTCTCGGAGAAATCACCCTGAGGCACCAATTGGCAGTATCTTCTCTCTAACTGCTGATGTATCACCCTTTTGTAACTCCCAAAAAGGTTCGAGTCAGCTTTGGATCGCTTAGCTAGACTCTGCCCCCTCTTATATGCAATCAAATTGTTATCTTGAAGACAAGGCAGAGCGAGCTCATTGTGTCCATCAACCCTTACTGTTCCAGAAGCAACTCGTTGTAGAGCTACGTCATCC
>NW_005364327.1:0-776 GCF_000412655.1 Myotis brandtii
ACTGTCCACCCACAGGATGAGACACGGGTCATTTTTTGCGGTTTCAGATGAGGACTGAAGAATAGGTAGCTCAGACTTCTTGCCCTTCAAAGGCACATTACACAAAGCCTCCTGAAGGGTCCCCAGCAGGACTGAGTGGTGGTTACCCCAGCAGTAACCCCTCATTAACATGCTCTTCAGTCCCACCTCTCCCTTCCCTCTCTGACACTCTACTCCCTCCCTGTGCCACCTGGGATCTGCTTAGGCCCAGTCATTGTCTCAATTCTGCTTTGGGGTTGAGCAAGCGAACGGTAAATGGGAAATTGGGCCCCTTCCATGTTCTAGCTCCTCCCATCCTGTGGGATGACTATGAACTGTAAGACCTTGGGAGCCTGGCCAGCATCTCAAAGAAAACAGCTAGCAGTTTTGAGCTCACGCAGCTGGTGGGGGCGGGGGGCATTAGCACATCCCCCACCCCCTGCAGGTCCTGTTTTCCCATAAAACCTTGTGTTGGGAAAGTCTGAGTGGTGTGAAACAATGGCACTGGCCATGGCATAAGTCATAATAAGCCCATGTCTTTCACAGCCCGTCCTCTGTTTATTTTTTTAGGAATCCAAGAACCAAAGGCAAGGTTTTCTCAGATCTCACCCTCAGCACTTTGCATAACAACTGGCTTAGTGGGCAGGTTGGGTTCCAGAGAAATTCCTGTAGAGCTAAAGGCAGGTGAAGAGGGTGGATGGGAGGCAGTGTGAAATGTAGTGTGGGGAACCCCACTTTGGACAAGGAGCTCCCTGTGG
>NW_005364328.1:0-880 GCF_000412655.1 Myotis brandtii
AAATGTATATAAAAATCTTCCTCCTGTAAGAGCCTGGTGCGCGTCACGGGAACCAGAGTCAAGTCCCTCCCCACTCACGTGTGCCTCGAAATCGCACGAGACCCAAACCTGGCCAGCCCCACCCCCATTGGGCTAGATCCAGACCCAGCTGGTCCCATCCCCATCAAGCCCTGCTGGATGGGGGGGCGTGGCTTCAGATTGCTCAGCCCAGGGCTGGGGCGGGGCCTGAGGTCCCCCGTCAAGCCCTGCCGGATGGGGGATGTGGCCTGAGATCCCGTCAATCCCTGCTGGGCAGGAGGTACGGCCTCAGTGCACCTGCCCCCGGCTCAGCACCATGCCGCCTCAGGTCCCTGCTGATTGCTCCTTAAGGCTCATTACTGGAACTCAGCCTCTGCTGTGGGTGCAGCCATCTTGACAGTTATGGGTGATGGTCAATTTGCATATTCCCCCTTTATTAGATAAGATATATATAATTTTCAAATACTTTTTCTCATTCTGAAGGTTTATTTTTCACTCAGATGATTATTTTTTTGATGGCCAATAGTTTTTAAGTTTAATGTAGCCCCATATTCTTTTGAAATATATTTTTATTGATTTTAGATAGCAAGGAAGAGGGAAAGAGAGATAGAAACGTCGATGATGAGAGAGAATCATTGATCAGCTTCCTCCTGCAAGTTCCCTACTAGGGATGGAGCCCACAACCTGGCATGTGCCCTGACTGGGAATTGCACGTCAATCTCCTGATTCATAGTTCGAATCTCAACCACTGATCCACGCTGGGTGGGTTGTGGCTCATTTTCTATTTTCCTTTGTTCCCTGACCTTTTGTTATCATATACAAGATACTATTGTCAACTACAATGTCAGGAAGTTTTTCCCCT
>NW_005364329.1:0-555 GCF_000412655.1 Myotis brandtii
TGGTAGAAGGGGGGGTGGTCTTCACCCAACAGTTTTCTAGAGAAACCTCCTTCCCCTCCCCCCTAACCTGTACTTACTTTTTTAAAAAAATTATTTATTGAGTTACTGATTTTAGAGAGGGGGAGAGAGAGAGAGAGAGAGAGAGAGACATTGATTGGCTGCCTCCTGCACGCCCTCTATTGGGGGATGAGCCCGAAATCCAAACCAGCAGATCTTAAGGTGCCAAGGAGACATGCAGCACAAACAAGTAAGTGAGCAGATAAATAAGCAAATAATTTTTTTTTCATAACGGCTGTGCAAGCCCTTCATGGCTCTCGCGCCTCCCTTACCATGAGGCGTCTCTTGTTTTGTGGCTTTAGCCAAAATGGAAAGCCACACGGTGGTTTAAATGCCCCGTGGGAACTGCTTCTCCTTCCTCCTCTGCTGCTCACGCTCTCCCGGGGGCTGGGCCTGTGTCCTCCTCTCCAGCCCTGGAGGGGCTCAGGCGCAGTCTCTGGGGACATCAGTGTGATGGGAAATGCTCTCGGAGGCCAAGCAAATGGTGGCAGGTGAGAA
>NW_005364330.1:0-810 GCF_000412655.1 Myotis brandtii
AGAATAGCTGGATGACAAAGAATTCTGGGAAACCAAGTGTTGGTTGGTAGTGAAATTTTTGGACATGGTATGTGGGAATGATTGTCTGAAATGTATGAACCTGCAGTTTTTGAAATCTCATCTGGGGATGCACTGATGTCTTTGTTGAGCTCTCAATTGCTTATTTTTAGAAGTGAAGTGTGTTAGTAAGCACATGTTTTCCTTCCTGTATCCACATCACCAGTCAACAAGTAGACTTTAAAGTAGACTTGATAACTTGAAAGAAGACCTGATAAATAGCAAGGTGCAGTCCCTGATGGTGACGAATAAGCAAAAAAAGGGACTCAAGGCCTCCAATATATGATCACAAGCAACCTTCCCATTCCTTACCTCCACTACCCTCAAAGGGCCATCTGTTCCATCAGCTGAGCTGGTCTGCTTGGGCTTCCCAGGCAAGTCCATACTTTTCTACCTTCTTGATTTGCTCTCTATTTTTCTCCTCTCTGAATACCCATCTTCTCCTTACATCCTCAAATTTTCCCCAACACAATTTTCTCCACTTTTTTGATGAAATTGTGTCATTATCAAAGTCATAGTGCTTTTGAGTTAAAATAATTCAAAATGACCTTTAACCACAACCCTCATTTAACATCTTTTAAAACTGAAGCCCAGAGAAATTGGACTTGTTCCAGATACATAGCAGGAAGCAGGGGTGACGTTCCCTTCCTTTGGCCCTCCTTGGTCCTGTGCATGGATGGGTTCTTATATTATACTTATTTGTATATTTGTTTCATTATCTTCTTCAAATTCCTTGTTCTCCCACAAATATAT
>NW_005364331.1:0-596 GCF_000412655.1 Myotis brandtii
GGTCCCACGAGTGCGTGAGGGTGATTTGTATTCTGCTCTTGTTGGGAACATCGTCGTACAGATGTCGACTCAGATCAGTTGCCTACGTCTGCAAGAAACCTACCTTAAATATAAATACTCAGGTTGAAAAATAAGAGGGCTGAGCCCTAGCTGGTGTGGCTCAGTGGATAGAGCATCGGCCTGCAGACTGAAGGGTCCCGGGTTCGATTCCGGCCACAGGCACATGCCCAGTAGGGGTCGTGCAGGAGGCAGCCGATCAGTGATTCTCTCTTATCGTTGATGTTTCTCTCTCTCTCTCTCCCTCTCCCTTCCTCTCTGATATGAATAAAAATATATGCAGAAGGCAGCCGGTCCATGATTCTCTCATCATTGATGTTCTCTCTCTCTCCCTTCCTTTCTGATATGAGTAGAAATATATTTAAAAAATAAATAAAAGGGTTGAGAATTCTATGTGACCTCACTAGTACTTGAAGGACAGTCAGGGTAGCCTATTTGTTAAAAATATATTTTATTGATTTTAGAGAGGAAGGGAGAGGGAGAAATTGAAACATCAATGATAAGAGAGAATCATGGACGGGCTGCCTCCTGCACGCCCC
>NW_005364332.1:0-511 GCF_000412655.1 Myotis brandtii
CCTGTGGTTATGGAGAGGAAATAGGCGTGTGCACAGGTGAGTGCAGGTCATGGAGCAAGAGACAGAGGGAATAAGGAGCACAAAGAGAGAGGGAACTCTGAGGATTATTTTATCCTTCCAAGATTTTGTGTGCTTGCAATGGCTCCGTCCTCCTAGCCAAATTATCTTTTTTTTTTCAGGCTAGACCCATGATTGGCAAACTGCGTCTCGCGAGCCACATGCGGCTCTTTGTCCCCTTGAGTATGGCTCTTCCTAAGCCTTAGGAGTACCCTAATCCTATATAATAAAATGGTAATATGCAAATTGACCCTTAAGTTTAAAAAATTAGGCTCTCCAAAGAAATTTCAATCGTTGTACTGTTGATATTTGGCTCTGTTGACTAATGAGTTTGCCGACCACTGGACTAGACTGACAGGCAAGCTTCATCCCTACATCACCCTGACTTCACTGCACATGTGCCCATGTTCCCCTTTCTTCAGTCCCTTCCCCCAGTGATCTGCAGGGAATGGAC
>NW_005364333.1:0-524 GCF_000412655.1 Myotis brandtii
CTTTTAGTTTTAAAAACAACTTCAGATATATGTTTATATTTTTAAAAAGTGATGTATATGATTACTATCCTTGTTTCCAAGATACACTGTGTGATCAAATATGAGAGCATTAGATGGTGAGGGGAAGTCTAATTTACAACCATTTGGGAGGTCACATCACAGTTCTAGAAGATGCTTCTAATCCTTTCCATTGTTATGTTATCTGTGGATTTTGCCACATAGATCAAATTGATGAAGGCTTCAGCACAATTGATGGTGAAGTGTTTTGACTTCCACTAGTACTTGTTAAATGAATCAAACTAGGAGGCCTTTGACTGGGTGGCGTCAATGAATGCTGTGGACCTACTTAAGCAAATGGAAATTTAAGCCTGTAAATACCTCAAGGTTATGAGATTGAAACCTAAAGACAACAGATCACAGCCAACTATGCTTTACGCTTTAAGCCAATCAATTTCTTTTTTTTTTCTTTCGTCTTGCTTCTTTTTTTTTATTCTTTTTAAAAAAATATTATAGTAAGTATTACA
>NW_005364334.1:0-877 GCF_000412655.1 Myotis brandtii
TCACCTGAGGATATGTTCATTGATTTTTAGATGGAAACGAAAGGAGGCAGAGAGAAGAACAGAGAGAAACATTGATGTGACAGAGACATATTGATCAGTTGCCTTATATATATGCCCATACTGTGAATCAAATCAGCAACTTTTTCATTTATGTATTTACTAGAGTCCCAGTTCATAAAATTCATGCAAGTGGAGGGGGTCCCTCCGCACACCCTGCACCCTCTCCAATCCAGGACCCCTTGGGGGATTTTCGACTGCCTCTCGCAATCTGGGACCACTGGCTCCTAACTGCTCACCTGTCTGCCTGCCTGATTGCCCCTACCCCTCTGCCTGCCTGCCTGATCAACCCTAACTGCTCCCCTACTGGCCTGATCACCCCTAACCACCTCTGCCTCGCCCCTCACCAGGGACCCTGTACGCCCTCCTCTGGGTGGTCACAGGCACTTGGGACCTGGGTTTCCCTCCCTTGGCCGGCCCCAGGCACGAGGACCTTGGCCAGATTCGCTGTGACTGGTTGCAGGCACAGGTGCCCAGAACCATAGAGTGGACGGCTTGTCCCTCTCCCGGGCCACAGACTGGCTGGTCCCCACTTCTCTCTCCCCAGTGTTGAGAGTCTGAGCCATCATCATGTGATGGTGTGATGGTGTGATGGACATTTGCATATTCACTCTTTATTATATAGGATTTGTTTAAGTATTTCTTCATAGATATCAGAGAGAAAGGAGAGGTTGAGAGATGGAAACATGAGTGATAAGAGAGAATAATTGATTGGCTACCTCCTGGCTGCCTCCAGGCCCCACACTGTGGATGTTGGTGGCAACCTGGGCAAGTGCCCTGACTGGAAATTGAACCATGACCTCCTGATTCATAGGTTGAT
>NW_005364335.1:0-1532 GCF_000412655.1 Myotis brandtii
CTGGCTGTTCTCTGCTCCCGGCAAAGCTGCCCTTCAACTGCATGAGCCGCCTCCTGACCTAGTACCACTGCACTTTAATGCATGCACTGCCCATGGAATGGTTGGCTTCCACAGGCCCATGCTGAGTCCACTTATTAGTCAGAATACTCAGATTACATTTCCACTTAAGTTCTTCTCTTACCAAAATATGAAAGATGGGACTTTTAAATGAAACCCAATGACAAGAGCAAAGGTAGGGGAGGGAGGACTCCACAAGGCCCATCAGCAAAAATGTCAGTGATTACGAGTATTTTCACTTAATCCCACTAGTTCTGTGCACAGGTTAGACTTACATTTGATTAATAACATGAAGAAGAGCCAAGGGAGGAAAGCAAGAAACATATTATCTTAGGCTACACGGTAACCCCATGAATCCCAGACCTAAAAAATGCTGACATATACACCACAATATGGCAAACTCAACAGGGAACATGAGAAAGCTGTTCTAACACATTAATTTCAATGCAGTAAATGTTAGTCAACTATGCGCCTGGTTTAGGAACCAGAACGCTAAAGTTTTATAGTGATTAGAGTTCTACAGAGTTTCTATAATTCTTAAAAGATTTCTCATAATGCTTTGTGAGTTATCAAATCCAATTTGATAATTCACAAAGGAGTCAAATTGAGTATCTTTTAACGTGAAGGATCTTATAGGACACAGGCACAAACTTTCATCCACGTTTAGAAATGTTATATGTATACTTAGGTGAATGAGTGAAAAAGGAGAAGGGATTAAGAAGTACAAATTGGTTGTAACAGAATGGTCATGGGGATGTAAAGTACAGCATAGGGAATATAGTCAGTAATCCTATATAATAAAAGGCTAATATGCAAATTGACCAAACGGCAGGAACGACCGGTCGCTATGACGCACACTGACCACCAGGAGGCAGACACTCAATGCAGGAACTGCCCCCTGGTGGTCAGTGCGCTCCCACAGGGGAAGCACCGCTCAGCCAGAAGCCGGGCTCACAGCTGGCAAGAGCAGTGGTGGTGGCGAGAGCTTCTCCCGCCTCTGAGGCAGTGCTAAGGAGCAGTGAGCCCAGCGGTAAGGAGCAGTGAGCAGGTGGGCAGTAAGGAGTGAGGGGTCCCGGACTGTGAGAGGGCGCAGGCCAGGCTGAGGGACACCCCTCCCCCCGAGTGCACGAATTTTGTGCACCAGGCCTCTAGTATTCTAATAACTAATTATGGTGCCAGGTGGGTGCAAGATTTATCAAGATGATTACTTAGTAAGTTACATAATGTCTAATCATGTGGGGAGGGGGTACACCTGAAATCAAAATAATAATGTATATCAATTGTAATTGAAAATAAAAAATGATTAAAAAATGTTATATGTATATGATGTATATTAGACGATGTAAATAAAATGAGTCTTAAAAACTGAGATCACCTGCCGGCCGACTTTGTATGTGAAATGTGTAGATAAATGTTAGATTAGTCATTCCCAGCGGCCGCAGGCAACTGTCTCTACTTCAGGAAGGCACCTGATG
>NW_005364336.1:0-1117 GCF_000412655.1 Myotis brandtii
ATTTTTCATGATAGTATTTTACTTCCTTACGGTTCTCTCTGGCTCAATAAGTAGCAGTTTTTTCACAGGTCTGCCTGAGCTTTGCATTTTTTTAAAAAACAAACAAACTATTTTTATTGATTTCAGTGAGGAAGGGAGAGGGAGAGAGATAGAAACATCAATGATGAGAGAGAATCATTGATCGACTGCCTCCTGCACACCCCCTACTGGGTATCGAGCCTGAAACCCGGGCATGTGCCCTGACTGGGAATCAAACCGTGACCTCCTGGTTCATAGCTCAACCTCGGAGCCATGCTGACCAGACAGCTTTGTATTTTTTCTTATAGATTCTGGTAAAAGTTGTAAACATACTTATTCATGGTGTAACACGAACTGTTGACATTTTAAAAATAAATATATATGGCTGTTATGGCTGCATTTGTCTTCTGACAAATAGAAATGTACTTGAGAATACATACATTTTGATATTTATATTTTCCACTATAAAGATAGATTATGTGATAATGCTAGTAACTTACCATCTTTTTCTATTTGAAATAATATAATAGAGGGTTTTAAAAAATAATAACTTTTAACAAACCTAGATTGTTTCTGAAATGCTCGTGTGTATGCATATTGCTCATTCATTCAGACAGTGAAAGGTTATGAATAAACATGCACTAGTTTGAATAAGTTCAGGAAAGTCTTGGTGTTGGCACGTTGTCTAAATCCTGCCGACGGATCAAAGGAGTAATTCTGAGTTGTTCTTTTCTGGTCTGCCTTCTTCAATTGCGTAAGCGCGAACTGTATTTACATATTCAGTTTTACACCAACATGCATTTTTCTCTCAATGCTAATTCTTTGTTTTTATTAAATGTACCTCATAGATAATGATTAAAGGTCAAACATTGACTTTTTTAAATAAAGGAAATGTAAGTGTGAAAATCCAGTTTTATAGTAAATAACAACTATGTGTTGGTCAAATTTTCCCTTGCTGTTATGTTTATTTTCATCTACTGATTAGTTTGAATGTTTAGCCTTCTTATTAAATTTTCCTGTGTAGCAATAAATGCTGAAATTGAAACTACATTCTTTAAAAATATATTTATTAATTTCAGAGAGAAAGGGAGAGGGAGAG
>NW_005364337.1:0-308 GCF_000412655.1 Myotis brandtii
TGGTTTTGTGAACTAATGTCACCCCAATAAATTCAATTATAAAAAGATTCAACCTAGTAAATTTAGAGATCCAATTGACTTTAACAAATAAATAAAGTCAATTACTAGGTGTAAGGTCTGGGGCTGGGAAAATAGGGTCTTTCCTGATCCCACCAGCTGAGTTGGCCAAACAACTCAGAACTGCCGAGCCACATCCTGCTGGACAATAGCTGCCACCCTGGGACCCACCAGAGCATCCTGTTGTGCTGATGGCCAATAAATAACCACCGGAGACTTCTCAAGATGGCCAGGGTGCAGCTGCACCAACT
>NW_005364337.1:445-1377 GCF_000412655.1 Myotis brandtii
AATAAACGCGATATTTCGCTCTTACCCTGCTTGTCTTGGTCAATTTATTGGCTTTGGTCAGATTAAATCTCACATCTCAGATTAAACCTTACATTAAACCTAACACTAGGCAAGCATTCCACCTAGTAAGTAGAGGTGCTCTGAGAAGCTGTATAAAATGGAAGGTTTTTAAGAGCAGAACTGGGCGGGACAAGAGAGTTATTAGCAAAAAAAGAGAGAGGATTGTTTCAGGCAAGGTCACTTCCTTCGGGGAAAGGGTGGCAAGGGTCTTGTCATGCAGATTACCTCACCAGCGTTGATCAGAAAGTTCCAGAATGATTGCTTCAAGTCTCATTCTTGTGAGCGGCTGAAACTGCAATTGTCTTAGTTAGCTGTCCTGGGGCAGTGACTCTGAAGCAGAATTTTTGGACTGGAACCCTGATTCTTTGTCTGCCAGAGTCGAAGAATGAATCCACAGACAGAAGGTGATATAGCAAAGGTGGAGATTTATTGAAGAACAAGTACAGACTCCCACGTGGGGAGGGGGAAAGGGTCCCACTGAGTTCCTTTTCCCATGGCTTATAAAGGCTACAGATCTTGATGCCTTGATATCCCCTTTGATTGGTCACTATTCCCTTAGACCCGTGGTGGGCAAACTGTGGCTCTTGATCCACATGAGGCTCTTTGGCCCCTTCAGTGTGGCTCTTCCTAAGCCTTAGGAGTACCCTAATTAAGTTAATAACAATGTACCTACTATATAGTTTAAGTTTAAAAAATTTGGCTTTCAAAAGAAATTTCAATCGTTGTATTGTTGATATTTGGCTCTGTTGACTAATGAGTTTGTCGACCACTGCCTTAGACTAGTAACTCCTGAACTCCTGAACTCAACCTCACATGGGTTCCTCGCCCCCCTTCTTTATTGTTTTCCTATTCCCTTTGGGTTTTCTTCTTCC
>NW_005364338.1:0-568 GCF_000412655.1 Myotis brandtii
CGGTCATGCATTTAATTTCACCAGGTCACATCTGTGCTGTGCCAGCACAACCAAGGGTTCGGTGAGCCTGAGTGGGTGCGGCAAAGGATGTAGAAAAGACAAACAGAGAGAATAAGCTGGGTCTAGGGTGGATCTCCTGTGCCTGGTTGAGGCCACAGAGAGAGATCCAGACAGCAAGCTGAGCCTTTATTTTATAGCAAGAGGTAAACAAGGTAGTGGTCACCATAGTTACAATGTTCTTGTGAGTTTCACTTGTTTTGACAGCACTTGCTACATTTCCCTCAGCCCATTAGCTACCCAGATAAGATCTAGGGAGCTCATAAGGTCAAGCCTAATTATGCTAAGAGGGCTGTGCCCTCTAAGCTGGGACTTGTTTGTGGCTTTGCCAACAGGTCAGTCCGAGGTTTAACCCTATAGCTGCTCCCTACAACATCTTTCTCATTGGTTGACTGGAATGCCAATACTTGCCTTCTGTTGTCATTATAAATATCAAATGAAATAATAGATGACAGAACTTTTGAACCAAAAAAGTGCATAAATATGAAGCATATTATTTAGTATTTTAGTC
>NW_005364339.1:0-15735 GCF_000412655.1 Myotis brandtii
AATTTTGTCAAATGCTTTTCCTGCATCAATTGATATGTCTGTGTGATTTTTATGTCTCCATTTTTTTATGTGATGTATCATGTTTATTGATTTACGGATATTGTACCATCCTTGCATCCCCGGGATAAATCCTACTTGATCATGGTGTATGATCTTTCTGATGTATTGCTGGATGCGATTTGCTAGAATTTTGTTGAGGATTTTGGCATCTATGTTCATGAGGGATATTGGCCTGTAATTCTCTTTCATTGTGTTGTCTCTATCTGGTTTTGGTATTAGGGTGATGCTGGCATCATAGAATGAGCTTGGAAGTGTTCCTTCCTCTTGAATTTTTTGTAGTAGTCTGAGGAGGGTAGGTTTTAGTTCTTCCTTGAATGTTTGGTAAAACTCCCCTGTGAAGCTGTCTGGTCCTGGCTTGGCGTTAATTCTGTATCCTGCTACATTGCCGAATTCTTTTATTAAGTCTAATAGTTTTTTGATGGAGTCTTTAGGGTTTTTTAAGTATAATATCATGTCATCTGCAAATAAGGACAGTTTTACTTCCTCTTTTCCAATTTGGATGCCTTTTATTTCTTCTTCTTGTCTAATTGCAATGGCTAATACTTCCAGTACTATGTCGAACAGGAGTGGTGAGAGTGGGCATCCCTGTCTTGTTCCTGTTTTTAGGGGAAATGGTGTTAGTTTTTGTCCATTGAGTATGATGTTGGCTGTGGGTTTGTCATATATGGCTTTTATTATGTTGAGGTATGATCCTTCTATTCCCACCTTGCTGAGAGTTTTTATCAAAAATGGGTGTTGAATTTTGTCAAATGCTTTTTCTGCATCAATTGATATGACTATGTGGTTTTTTTCCTTCAATTTGTTTATGTGATGTATCACGTTGATTGATTTGCGGATATTGTACCATCCTTGCATCCCTGGGATAAATCCTACTTGGTCATGGTGTATGATCTTTCTGATGTACTGCTGGATCCGATTTGCTAAGATTTTGTTGAGGATTTTGGCATCTATGTTCATGAGGGATATTGGCCTGTAATTCTCTTTCATTGTGTTGTCTTTACCTGGTTTTGGTATTAGGGTGATGCTGGCTTCATAGAATGAGCTTGGAAGTGTTCCTTCCTCTTGGATTTTTTGTAGTAGTCTGAGGAGGATAGGTTTTAGTTCTTCCTTGAATGTTTGGTAAAACTCCCCTGTGAAGCCGTCTGGTCCTGGGCTTTTGTTTGCTGGAAGCTTTCTGATGACTGCTTCAATTTCTTCCATAGTTATTGGCCTGTTGAGATTTTTAGATTCTTCCTGATTAAGTTTTGGAATGTTGTATTTTTCTAGAAATATGTCCATTTCCTCCAGGTTGTCTAGTTTGTTGGAGTAGAGTTGTTCATAGTATTTTTTAACAATCATTTGTATTTCTGTGGGGTCTGTTGTTATTTCGCCTCTATCATTTCTGATTTGGTTTATTTGGGTCCTCTCTCTTTGCTTTTTGGTGAGCCTGGCTAGAGGTTTGTCGATCTTGTTTATCCTTTCAAAGAACCAGCTCTTGGTTTCATTGATTTTCTGTATTGTTTTTTTGGTCTCTATGTCATTTATTTCTGCTCTAATCTTTATTATCTCCTTCCTTCTGCTCACTCTGGGTTTTTCTTGTTGCTCTCTTTCTAATTCTTTGAGTTGTAGAGTTAGATAATTTACTATCATTTTTTCTTGTTTTGTTTTGTTTTTGCTGTAGGCCTGTAGTGCTATAAACTTCCCTCTCAGGACTGCTTTCATTGTGTCCCATAGATTTTGGATTGTTGTGCTGTTATTTTCATTAGTTTCCAGGGTGTTTTCAATTTCTTCTTTTATCTGATTGGTAATCCAATCATTATTTAATAGCATGCTATTCAGCTTCCAAGTGTTTGAGTTTTTTGGATTGTTTTTATTTTAGTTTATTTGTAATAATATGCCATCGTGGTATGAGAAGATGCTTTGTATGATTTCAATCTTCTTGAATTTGGGGAGATTTTGCTTGTGACCCAATATGTGGTCTATTTTTGAAAATGTCCCATGTGCACTTGAGAAGAATGTATATTCTGTGATTTTTGGGTGAAATGTTCTGAAGATGTCAATTAAGTCCATCTGATCTAGTGAGTCATTTAGGATTGCTGTTTCTTTGCTGATTTTTTGTCTAGCAGATTTATCCAGTGATGTCAGTGGTGTATTAAAGTCCCCTACTATGATTGTATTGTTGTCGATCTCTCCCCTGATGTCTTCCAGGAGTTTTCTTATGTATGTGGGTGCTCCTGCATTGGGTGCATATATGTTTATCAGGGTTATATCCTCTTGTTGTATTGATCCCTTTAGTATTATGAAGTGGCCTTCCTTATCTCTTGTTATGGCCTTCACTTTGAGGTCTATTTTGTCGGATATAAGTATTGCTACCCCAGCTTTTTTTTCATTTCCATTTGCCTGAAAGATATTTTTCCATCCCTTCACTTTCAGTCTGTGTGAGTCCCTTTTAATGAGGTGGGTCTCTTGTAGACAGCAAATGTATGGGTCATGTTTTTTTATCCATTCAGCCACTCGATGTCTTTTGATTGGACCATTTAGTCCATTTACGTTTAAAGTTATTATTGAAAGGTACTTGTTTGTAGCCATTTCTTTTTTTGTGTGGCTGTTTTCTTTCTGGGCTTTTTATTTCTTCTTTTTACACCAGTCCCTTTAGCATTTCTTGCATTGCTGGCTTGGTGGTGATGAACTCCCTTAGCCTTTTTTTGTCTGTGAAGCTTCTTATTTCCCCTTCAATTTTGAATGATAGCCTTGCTGGATAGAGTATTCTTGGATTCAGTCCTTTGCTTTGCATCACTTTGTAAATTTCTGTCCATTCTTTCCTGGCCTGATGTGTTTCTGTTGAGAAATCGTTTGATAATCTGATGGGGGATCCTTTGTAGGTAACTCTCTGTTTCTCTCTTGCAGCCTTTAAGATTCTCTCTTTGTCTTGTACATTTGCCATCGTTATTATGACGTGTCTTGGTGTGGGTCTTTTGGGGTTCATCTTGGCTTGGGACTTCTGTACTTGTGTAACTTTTTTCTTCCCCATATCTGGGACGTTTTCTGTCATTATTTCTTCAAATAGATTTTCTAATACTTGCTGCTTTTCTTGTCCTTCTGCCAGCCCTATTATGCGTATGTTACTTCGTTTCGTGCTGTCCCAAAGCTCCCTTAGGCTCTCCTCCTGTTTTTTAATTTTTTTCTCCAGTTGCTGTTCAGATTGAGCTTGTTTCTCTACCTTATCTTCTAACTCAGTAATTTGGTCCTCTGCTTCTTCTAGTATACTGTTGAAACCTTCCATGGTGTTTTTGATTGTAGCTATATCACTTTTCATTTCTTCCTGATTCTTGCTTAAGTTGTTAATTTTTCTCATCCATCCGGTGAATGAATTTTACAACCATAATTCTGAATTCTTTTTCTGTCATGTTGCATGCTTCAATTTCATTAATTTCCTTTCTTGGTGACTCCTCATTTTCTTTCCTCTGGGGTTGTGTCATCTCCCCATTCTGATTATCTCCAGATGGTTCAAACCGTAGAGTTGCGTGGGCCTGGGCCGTGTGCAGTGGGAGCCTCCCACCACCTTAGTGTCACTGAAGAGCTCTGACACTAAGATGTGTGGTTGTTGTTGGTTGGTGGGAACCAGGCTCGCTCTGAGTCAGTGTTGCCAGCGCTCAATGTGGCCTCGTATGTGCCCTTAGAATTAGGGACCCTGCATGCACCGTGCTGACAGTGTGTTGAAAATCAGAGCCCCCCTAGTGTACACCACGATTCAGAGTTCCCCAAGAATCCAGTATCAGAGTCTCTGTTGCTTCACGCAGACTTGCATTGAGAATTAGGGTCCCTGTGTGCACATGCACCAAAAATTGGAGTCACTGGCTCTTAGTATGAATGCACAGGGAATCAGGGATCCCAGGCGCAGGTGATAAGAAACACAGCCAAGTTACTGGTGCTTGGTGTTGCCTCCTGCCTGGAGAATAGGGGTCCTGGGATCCTGTGCTGTCAGGAACAAGTTCCCAGTGTTTGCGCATTAGCTCCCAGGCCACGGCTCCCCTAGCCTGCGCTGCGCTGGACAAGTTCCTGGTGTTCACGCAATTCCAGGCCAAGGCTCCCTTAGCCTGCACTGAAAGGACAAGTTCCAGGTGTTCGCACACTTCCAGGTCAAGGCTCCCTTAGCCTGCGCTGCAAGGGACAAATTCCAGGTGTTTGTGCACTTCCAGGCTAAGGTCCCTGTAGCAGCACTGAGGCCCTGGCAAGGGGTGGGTCTATCAGTTACTATGGCGCAGCTCGCTAGCCTGCGGGGAGGGGGATGAGCTCTGTTACTCATGGATCTGCTGAGGGGATTTCTGGACTCTTGGTGTCCGTGGTTCTGTAGCTGTGGTTGCAGGTCTCTGTCCCCAGTGGCTGCAGGGTCCTGGTTTGTGTCTGAGACCAGACTGGGTGGTGCTGAGGCCAGGATCCTAGTCTCAAGCAGCTCTGTTTCTCAAGATCGGTCATTGTTGTTTCACCATCACTGGTGCTGTTTCCGCTCAGGTGAATACTTCATTTTCCAGATGTCCCCAGTTTGAGCGCCATTAATGTTGGTGCTGCCAGGGTTCAGAAAGCCCCACTTCAGGCCGTCATTAATATTGGTGCTCTTTTTCCAGCATCAAGAAGGGTCAGGAAATCTGAAGAAGGCTGTGCGTAGATTAAATGGGAGTCCAGAGATGAAGCATAATTTTGAAAGGCATTTGGGGGTCAGAGGAGCCTAGTTTAAAGGAAACTAAGGTCTAAGTTCTAAGGTCTTCTCTTCTCAGGAACCCATGCTTTTTATTAACACAATTTGTCCTGAGGCTTAATTTCTTCTTTTTTAATTTAAATTCTTTATTGTTTAAAGTATTACATATGACTCCCTTTTTCCCCCATTGACCTCTCCCCTGCTGCTCCCACACACCAGCACATGCCCTCACCCCCCTACTGTCTGTGTCTACAGGTTATGCTTATATGCATGCATACAAGTCCTTTGGTTGATCTCTTACCCTCCCCTTCCCAACCTCCCTGGACTTCCCTCTGAGGTTTGATGGTCTGTTCAATGCTTCTATATATCAGGATCTATTTTTGTTCATCAGTACATGATGTTCATTATATTCCACAAGTGAGTGAGATCATGGCTTATTCGACTGGCTTATTTCACTTAGCATAATGGTCTCCCGGTCCATTCATGCTGTTGCAAATGGTAAGAGTTCCTTCTTTTTTATAACAGTGTAATATTCCATGGAATAGGTGTACCACAGGTTTTTAATCCACTCATCTGCTGATGGGCACTTAGGCTGTTTCCAAATCTTGGCTATTGTAAATTGTGTGGCTATAAACATAGGGATGACTATATCCTTTCTGATTGGTGTTTCTTATATTTTGGGATATATTCCTAGAAGTGGGATTACTGGGTCAAAGGGGAGTTCAGTTTTTATTTTTTTGAGGAAACTCAGTCCTGTTTTCCACTCTGGCTGCACCAGTTTACATGCCTACCAGCAGTGCACCAGGGTTCCTTTTTCTCCACATCCACACCAGCACTTGTCATTTATTGATTTGTTAATGATAGCCATTCTGACAGGTGTAAGATGGTACCTCATTGTTGTTTTGATTTGCATCTCTCAGATGGTTAGTAACTTTAAGCATGTTTCATATGTCTCTTGGCTTTCTGTATGTCCTCATTCAAAAAGTGTCTATTTAGGCCAATTGCCCATTTTTTGATTGGATTATTTAACTTCCTTTAAGTACTATGAGTTCCTTATAAATTTTGGAGAATAAACTGGTATAAGATATAACATTGGAAAATATGTTCTCCCATGCAGTAGGTTACCTTGTTGTTTTGTGGATGGTTTCTTTTCCTGTGCAAAAGCTTTTTATGTTGATGTAGTCCCATTTGTTTATTTTATCCTTAGTTGTCATTGTCCTTAGGAGCTGTATTGGTAAAGATATTGCTATGACATATTGCCAGGAACCAATTCCAGCATGTCATAATTTCAAGAGTTTCATCAAAAGGTTGACAAGACTTGGGGACTCAACAGGGTTGAGTCACACATGTAGTCACCTGTTTGGAATGGCTAAAGGCATTTCCCCAAACGTGAAAAGGGATTATTGATTGTGCCAGACAGCTAAAAGGCATCTTAATCTACATATTATTGCCTCCTACTGGCCAAACACCTGAAGAGCCACAGGCTAATTCCCCCATTCTGACAATGTTTCTGTATACCCTTTGAAGTGTATATCTCTGCCTCCCCTCAGGACAAATTGTGTTAATAAAAAGCCTGGGGTCCTGGGGATGGAGAGAACCTAAGACCCTTAGACTTAAGATATTGGATCTTAGCTCCTTTAGCTAAGCTCCTCTGACCTCCTAATGCCTTTCAAAATTATATTTTATCTCCGGATTCTTTATTATATTTCATCTCTGGATTCCTATTAAATCTATGGAAAGACCCTTCTCCAGATTCCTGAACCCTTCTTGATGCTGGGACAAGAACCCCGGCAACATATGTCTGATATTTTGCTGAGTATGAATTCTTCTAAAATTTTTATAGTTTCCCATATTATGTTTGTCTTTTATCCATTTTGAGTTTATTTTTGTGCATGGTGTAAGTCAGTGGTCTAATTTCATTTTTTGCATGTATCTGTCCAATTTTCCCAACACCATTTATTGAAGAGAATGTCTTGACTCCATTGTATGCTCTCGCCTCCTTTGTAAAATATTAATTGAGCAAAATGGGTTGGGTTGATTTCTGGGACTCTGTTCCATTGGTCTATATTTCTGTTCTTGTACCAGTACCAGGCAGTTTTGAGAATAGTAGCTTTGTAATATAGCTTGATATCTGGTATTGTGACCCCCCTCCAACTTTTTTGTTCTTTCTCAAGATTGCTGTGGCTATTCAGAGTCTTTTTGTATTCCATATGAATTTTTGGAGGGTTTGTTCTAGGTCTATGAAATATGTCATTGGTATTTTAATGGGGATTGCATTGAATCTATAGATTGCTTTGGGTAGTATGGAAATTTTAATGATTTTGATTATACCTATCCATGAACATGGTATATTCTTCCATTTGTTTATGTCTTCCTCTATCTCTTTTTTCAATGTCCTGTAGTTTTCTGAGTATAGGTCTTTTACCTCCTTGGTTAAGTTTATTCTTAGGTATCTTAATTTTTTTGTTGCAATGGTAAATTGGATTTTTTTTTTTTAGTTTCTCTTTCTGTAAGTTCATTATTGCTGTATAAAGAAGTCATAGGTTTCTCAGTGTTAATTTTATATCCCACCAAATTCATTTATTAAGTCTAGTAGTGTTTTTTTTAAGGAGTCTTTAGGGTTTTCTATGTGTTTCATGTCATCTGCGAATAAGGACAGTTTTACTTCTTCTTTTCCAATTTGGATGCCTTTTATTTCTTCTTCTTGTCTGATTGCTTTGGCTAGCACTTCCAGTACTATGTCAAACAGGAATGGTGAGAGTGGGCATCCCTGTCTTGTTCCTGTTCTTAGGGGAAATGTTTTTAGTTTTTGCTCATTGAGTATGACATTGACTGTAGGTTTGTCATATAAGGCTTTTATTATGTTGAGGTATGAGGTATGATCACTCTATTCCCACCTTGCTGAGAGTTTTTATCAAGAAAGGGTGTTGGATCTTGTCAAATTCTTTTTCTGCATCAATTGCCATGATTATATGATTTTTGTCTCTCAATTGGCTTATGTGATGTATAACATTTATTGATGTGTGGATATTGTACCAGCCTTGCACCCCTGGAATAAACCCCATTGGTCATGGTGAATGATCTTTCTAATGTAACGCTGGATCTGATTTGCTAGAATTTTGTTGAGAATTTTAGCATCTATGTTCATCAGGGATATTGGCCAGTGATTTTCTTTCTTTGTAGTGTCCTTATCTTATTTAGGAATTATGGTAATGCTGGCTTCATAGGAAGATCTTGAAAGTTTGCCTTCCTCTTAAATTTTTTGGAATAGTCTGAGTAGGATAGGTTTTAATTCTTCTTTGAATGTTTGGTAAAACTGTCCTATGAAGCCGTCTGGCCCAATGTTTTTGTTTGCTGGAAGTTTTTTTTATTACTGCTTTAATTTCCTCCATAGTTGTCAGCCTATTCGGGTTTTTTTTTTATTCTTCCTGATTGATTTTGGAAGATTGTATTTTTTTAGGAATATGTCCATTTCCTCTAGGTCATCCAGTTTGTTGGAGTAGAGTTGTTCATAGTATTTTTTTTTTCACAATCCTTTGCATGTCTGTGAGTTCAGTTGTTACTTCTCCTGTTTCATATCTGATTTTGTTTATTTGGGTCCTGTCTCTTTGTTTCTTGGTGAGCCTGGCTAGAGGTTCATCAAGATGGTTTATCCTTTCAAAGAACCAGATCTTGGTTTTTGTATTTTTTTTTTTTGGTCTCTGTGTCATTTATTTCCACTCTGATCTTTATTATTTCCTTCCTTCTGCTTTTTTTTTTAAATTTTTTTATTGATTTCAGAGAGGAAGGGAGAGGGAGAGATAGATAGATACATCAATGATGAGAGAGAATCATTGATCGGCTGCCTTCTGCAGATCCCCTACTGGGAATCGAGCCCAAAACCCAGGCATGTGCCCTTGGCCAGAATCAAACCTGGGACCCTTCAGTCCGCAGGCCCCACAACTAATACTACCTACTAGTATTTCATGCACCTGAGCTATGTCAACAGAGGTTGGAGAAAACAAAACAAAACACAAAAAAACTAGTTTTGTGTGTGTGTGTGTGTGTGTGTGTGTGTGTGTGTGTGTGTGTGTGTGTTTTGTTTTGTTTTTTTGAGGTAGGCAAGTAGAGCTGTGAACTTCCCTCTCAGGAATGCTTTCACTATGTCCCATAGATTTCAGATGGTTGTGTTTTCATTGTCATTTGTTTCCAAGATGCTTTTTATTTTTTCTTTGATCTCTTTGGTAACCCTGTCATTATTTAATAGCATGCTATTTGGACTCCAAGTGTTTGATTGTTTTTTTTATAGTTGATATCTAATTTTATGTCATTGTGACCTGAGAAGATGCTTGATATGATTTCTTTCTTTTTGAATTTGTAGAGACTTAACCTGTGTCCTAATATGTGGTCTGTCTTTGAAAATGTCCCATGTGCACTCAAGAAGAATGTTATATTCCGTTTCTTTCAGGTGAAATGCTCTGAAGATTTCAATTAGTTCCATCTGATCTAGTGTGTTGTTTAGGATTGCTGTGTTTTTTTGTTGATTTTATGTATAGAAGATTTATCCAGTGGTGCCAATGGGGTATTGAAGTCCCCTCTTATGATTATATTGCTGTTGCACTCTCCCTTGATATCTTCTAGACTTTTTTATGTATTTTGGTGCTCCTGTATTGGGAGCATATATGTTTACCAGATTTATATGCTCTTGTTGTATCAATCCTTTTAGTATTATGATGTGGCCTTTTTTTTTTAAAATATATTTTATTGATTTGTTACAGAGAGGAAGGGAGAGAGATAGAGAGTCAGAAACATCGATGAGAGAGAAACATCGATCAGCTGCCTCCTGCACATCTCCTACTGGGGATGTGCCTGCAACCCAGGTACATGCCCTTGACCGGAATCGAACCTGGGACCTTTCAGTCCACAGGCCGACGCTCTATCCACTGAGCCAAACCGGTTTCGGCTATGATGTGGCCTTTTAATCTCTTGTTATTGCCTTCACTTTGAGTTCTTTTTTGTCAGATATAAGTATTGCTACCCCTGCTTTTTTAATTTTTGTTTGCCTGAAAATTTTTTCCCATACCTTCATTTTCATTCTGTTGAGTTCTTTGTTCTGAAGTGAGTGTCTTTTTTTATTATTGATTTTTTTACAGAGAGGAAGGGAGAGGGATAGAGAGCTAGAAACATCAATGAGAGAGAAACATTGATCAGCTGCCTCCTGCACACTTCCTACTGGGGATGTGCCCGCAACCAAGGTACATGCCCTTGACCGGAATCGAACCTGAAATCTTTCAGTCCACAGGCCGATGCTCTATCCACTGAGCCAAACCAGTTAGGACAGAGTGGGTGTCTTTTAAACAGCATATAAATGGGTCATGTTTTCTTATCCATTCAGACACCCTATGTATTTTGATTAGAACATTTAATGTATTTATGTTTAAGGTTATTATTGATAGGTACATGTCTGTTGACATTTTTATTCTTTAAGCCTGTATTCCTTCTTCCCTTTCTAATTCTTTTTACAACAGTCCCTTTAGCATTTCTTGCATTGCTGGCTTGGTGGTAAGAAACTTTCTTAGTGTTTTTGTTTGTTTTTTATTTTTTGTCTATGAAACTCCTGATTTCCCCTTCAATTTTGAATGATAGCCTTGCTGGATTGAGTGTTCTTGAATTCAGTCCCTTGCTTTCCATCACTTTGTATATTTCATTCCATTCACTTTTGACCTGATGTGTTTCTGTTGAGAACTTAGTTGATAGTCTAATGGGAGCCTTGTAGGTGATTTTCTGTCTTTCTCTAGCAGCCCTTATGATTCTTTCTTTGTCATTAACATTTGCCATTGTAATTATGACATGTCTTGGTGTAGGTCTTTTGGGGTTCATCTTGTTTGGGACTATCTGTGCTTGTGTGACATTTTTCTTCCCCAAATCAGGGAAGTTTTCTGTCATTATTTCTTCAAATAGGTTTTCTATTCCTTGTTCCTCCTCTTGACCTTCTCGCACCCCTATTGTGGGGATGTTGCTTCATTTCATGTTTTCCCAAAGCTCCCTTAAACTCTCCTCCAGTTTTTTTTAATTTTTATTTTCCAAATGCTGTTCAGATTGGGTGTTTTGTCTACCCTGTCTTCTAATTTGCTGATTTGTTCCTCTGCTTCTTCTAGTCTACTGTTGAAACTTTTCATTTTTTTTATTTCAGCTATATAATTCTTCATTTCCCCTTGATTCTTACATATGTTGTTGAAATTCTCATCCAGCCAGTTTAGGAACTTTATGGCCCTTACTCTGAATTCTTTCTCTGACATATTGCTTTCCTCCATTTCACTTAGTTCCTTTTCCAGAGATTCCTACCTTTCTTCCCTAGGGGGGTTGTTTCTTTGTCTCCCCATTTTTGTTTTTTCTTTCTGACCCAGTGCACCCTGCTTGGGATTTGAGAAGTTGAAGGCCCTATCAGGCCAATGGTCCAGAAATCTTTAGCCCAGAGATTGGGTCTCCCTTGAGACTCATGCCTTTATTGTCTCTATTCTGAGTATCTCCTCCCTCTGATCCGGTCTTTCATTTGTCCACTTCAGATGCTCGGGGTGGTGGGTGTGTGTTTACAGTTCCTCTGGTGTGTGACTCCCTGTGAGGATCCAGAGCCCTCTGGCATGCAGTTGCTGTGTAGCCATGGCACCCATAGCCGGTTAGTGCCCTAGGTCCCTCTGACAGCACATTTGCTACACAGTCCTGTGGCCCCTGGCTGGGCACACCAGATTGCTTCAGGTAACCCTGGCAGTGCTATCCTGTGGCCCAGAATTGGGAGCATGCTGGGTTTCTCCAGGTAGCCCCAGCAGGACTGTCCTAGGGACCAGGGTGGAGTGGGTGCAGGTTGCTCTTGGTCACACAGTCAGAGCTCTACTGTGGCCTGGAGTGGGGCACTTACTGAGTTTCTCCAATTCAACTCTCCCTGGTTGGAGCAGGGGTGGGTTTCTGGGTTGCACAGTCTAGGCTCTCCTGTGGCCCAAGTGAGGTTCATGCTGGGTTGCTCCAGGTTGCCCATCCAGTCCGTGATCTCACCCAGTCCGTGATCTCTTGTGGCTTAGAGTGGGGTGTGCTGGGTTACTCCAGGTCGGCATGGCAGCACATCCCAGGGCTTGAGGTGGAGTGGGCACCGTGTGGCTCTGGGTCAGACTGGCAGCATGGTTCTGAAGCCTGGGAAGGGGGTGGGGCTCTGGGGTCCCCCTGGCTTGCACTCACTGTGGGATACTGGGTCCCGGTGGGCTGGTGAGGAGGCCTGGTGCTGGAGATCACTCTGGATACCTCATCTGGGAGCCTGCCTGAAGGTACTGTGCCACACACTGCCAGGTCACAGTGGTGGTTCCACATGGGTTATGGCTGGCAAGTACATTCTCTAGGCATCCTCTGCCCTTCCTTATTGAAAGTTGTCTCCTTAGCTGTGTCTAATTTATTAATTCTAGGTGGATGTCCTCCAATTTAGTTGCTTTTCCAGCCTTGCCCCAGGAAGAGGTACATGAAACTTCTGCCTATTGGGTCACCATTTTGAAAAACTGACTTTATGTTCTAATGAGACCAGTAGATGCTGGACTGGAACCTTTTGTTGAATTTTCCTCCAGGAGTTTGACCAGGTTCTGACAGTAAATACTTGAGAAAAATACCTTCATGTTTAGAGCTCTATCTTGCTCTCCATGTGAGTACACAGCAAGAAGAGTTTTCTGCAAGTAAGGAAGTCAACTCTCACCAGGAATCCAGTAAGACAGCACCTCAGTTTTGGACTTCTTAGCCTCCAGAACTGTTGTAGGCAGAGGAAACAGCACCAGGGGTTAGACTGGACCTAGGTTTGTTGTAGGCACTTAGATAGACATGAGCAGAGCAAGGACAGTAGGCCAGGTACAGAAGGTCACCAGGGTGGAATGTCCCAAAACCTAATCTTAATTTCGTTTTAAAAATGTTCTAGGAGCCCAGAGGATGTGGTGATTAATTCCAACCCTGGAGATTTAGGAAGTCTGTGGAAAGCAATTGAAATGTGAGTTGTGTCCATAATGACCAGCCTTTTTTCTCCTGTCTAGTCTTTTCTCCTTTGATGTTTCCAATTGTCTCTGTATTAGGAAATAAAGCTGTGTGTTTACTTGGGTTTTTTAAAAATGTGTTTGTTTATAAGAATGGTGTGCTATGTAAGAGAAAAGAGTTTCAGTTCAAAAGTGGAAGGCCTCTCCTGAAAACCACGTATGGCTTTGGCATTGGAATCTTAAGCTAGTAGCTTCCATTGTGCAGGAACCATTTGGTTTATTTCCTGGTCTTCGCCACTCTTCTAGACATTTGAGATTAGAGAACTAGGAATGTCCTTGTAAGTGAACACTAAATGCCTTTTGAAAATATTTTCAAGTAAAATGACTACTAAAAGTAATTCTATGAAATACTAGTGGCCCTGTGCACAGATTCGTGCACATTGAAAGGAAATTAATTAGAAGAAATATTTTAATATCGCTATTTGCCCTTTCTCAACAAACCCACGGCCAAAGGTGGAATGTGCAGCCCCACGAGGAATCAGGCTCCCTCCTCTCTGGTTCTGGGCAGCCTTTTATATATATAGATAAGTTTTCTGAACTCAAAATATATTTGCTTTCCAGCTTTTTTATGCTATTGTACTTAACTACATTTAGAAATGTTAATAAAAAGACAAAGTTGATCCAATATTTTCATTAGGTTCATATCTTAATGAAATTTTGTTGCTGTTATTTTAATCTTTCACATATACCTTGGAATATAAAAATAATAACTTCAGAGAAAAGTAAGAAGACAAAAACTTTAGGCATATTACTTAAAAGAGTCTGTTGGGTAGGAGAGTCCAATATAAAAAAAATAAGCCATAGTTTTACACAATATTAAAATGAAAAATCTTCAATGATAGTTGCCTAAAATATCTGCAATTGTATGAGATGCATAAGAGCTACTCCCTACTGTTTTCTATTCAAATAAATGGGAAGGTCATGGGTAAATTACCATCTGCAGTGCATGATAGCGGACATAATAAGCACCTGTCACTGTAGCCCTGTAATTATGCAAGTATCCTTCCACTATTATACAATTAGAAAACATATTATTCTTTCTTCCAGTAGGTAATGTTTTTGTTGGTGTCAGGAACACTAAACTATTTCTACTTGTTCAATCACTTGTATTTGAGTTAAATATAACCAGGATGTTATTGGAGGCTTGTTTTTTCAATATCATTTTAGGGCCCTCTGAGAAATTTTTATATTAATAAGAAAGTTCATATTATTTCAGTTATCCATTATTAAGTAAAATGGTTTTCAACTTTTCTGTGTTCTTCCCAGTGACCAGCTCTTTTGAAGCCTACCAAGGTAGCAGGTGAAGAGGATGAAACATTTTAGAAAATATTTCAGTATCTTAAGTAAACTGGAGGACAGAAGTAAAAAACTAAACTAAATACAGTATTAAATATATTTTTCATGTCACCTTCATAATTTAAAAAGTAGATTTCAAAGTTGAAATATTTAAGATTATTGGGGAATCAATATTTAGTTGAAACCAAATATCAAAAAATAAATTATGACCAACCAAAAATAAAAACATGACCCTTTGTAAAAGTTTGCATGTCAGAAAGCACTTGACTAAAAAGATAAAAGCTTTCACTTAACTCAGTGCTAGTGTGCAATAGTTGCGCATAGTGATTAAGCCATAGATGTGGGTCTCTTTTGTAAGAGGAGAAGAGATTTTTGTTGGTTGATGATAGAAAGCTGTAATATTTTCATGTATGTCAATCTATTTCTAGTTTAGAGGCTAAAATACATAACATAATTTCTAATCTTACTGCTTATACACTAACATTTAAAATAAAAACTAAATTGAATGTCACATAGTAAACTTAGAAGAGTCACTTTTAAATACTGGCAACCAGGTTATTGAGGATTTGAACTTAGCATGTTATTACTTAGAAAATGCTAAGTTCCAAACTTGTATTTTTCACTTAACACAGTTCAGGGTTAGGCTGTGTTTTATACTCTCAACTTCCTTATCTCTACTTGTATTTTGTAAGTCAAAGCAGGACCGTACTCACTTCAGTGTGTCTTAGGTGGGGTGTTCTCCATCACTGTTGCCGCTGCTGAGGCCTCAGCCTTTGAGAATCTCCTGCCTCTGTGGCCACGAGGAATTTTTGTTTTGAAAGTATCAGAAAATCTTAATCCAAACAGGCTTGAGCCATAAAAGGTCTCTACTGCTCAAAGTAATTCAAAAGTTCTGGTTTTCAGAGTCTATTTATCTTACTTCTTGGCTTTTCATTTTAGTGTTGGTGTCATTTCCAACTCCACATTTCCTTTAAGGAGATGCTATGACTGCTACCAGTTCCATGCTTCTCACTGACAGCTTCAAGTCCATCAAAAAAAGAGAACCATTCTTTCCCAGCAGTTGGAGCTAAGATCCTGTGCCTTGCTCTCTTTGGTTGAAATTGACCATATAATTGTCCCTAAAAAGATGAGTCACTGTGTTCTGATTGGCCAGGCCTAAATCACTGCTATCCTGTGGAGCAGTTAGGAATCAGTTCCTCAGAACTGTGCAAGTTTGGTATCAAGAGTGGATGACTCTTTCTAGAGCAGCACTGTCTGATGGATGTAATGTGGGAGCTCCATACATCATTTAAAATGTTCTAGTAGCCACATATTAAAATGTAGAAATCAGTGAATTTAATAAATTCATTATAATATATAAAATAATACTAGTGGCCTGGTGCATGAAATTCATGCACGAGGGTGGGGGGTGTCCCTCAGCCCGGCCTGCACCCTCTCCAATCTGGGACCCCTCAGGGGATGTCCAACTGCTGGTTTAAATAGGCAGTCCGATATCCCTCTTGCAATCTGGGACTGCTGGCTCCTAACCACTCATCTGCCTGTCTGCCCGATCGCCCCTAACCACTCTGCCTGCTGGCCTGATCACCCCCAACTTCCCCCCTTTCTGGCCTGATCACCCCCAACTGCCCCCCACTGGCCTGATCACCCCCAGCTGCCCCCCCTGAC
>NW_005364339.1:15811-29917 GCF_000412655.1 Myotis brandtii
TACTCCCCCCCAACTCTCCCCCTGCCAGCCTGCTCGCCCCTAACCACCTCTGCTTCAGCCCCACCACCATAGCTTTGTCGGAAGGACATCCGGAAGGTCTCCTGGTCTAATTAGCATATTACCCTTTTATTAGTATAGATAAATTACCCAATATATCCAGAATATTGTCATTTCAACATCTTATCAAAATAGTTATTAGTAAAATATTTTGCATATTTTAAGTTTTCAAAATCCAGTGCATATTTTACATTTTAATATGATCAATTCAATTAAAAAGTTAGTTCCTCAATTGCATTAGCTTCTTGTTGAGTACTCAATGCCATATGTGGACAGTGGCTATCATACTGGGCAGCATAGCTCTAGAGACTAGAGGACACTTGAAGTGTAATGCTGCAAGAAGAAGAAGGAGTGCTATTGGTAGGAAAAATAGCAAACATATACTGCAGCTTCCTAATTGGTTTCCTTGTTTTATATCTCTCCACATTCTGGCCCTATGAGCAGACTTACAATGTGACCAAGAAGTAAATGATGATAATTAAATCCCTTTGTCAATTAAACCCAATTTGTGTTTTCTAAGAGTAACTTGTTATGTTATTTTTGTGTCTAATTCTGCCCTTGGAACTTATTGCTTCATTGATCCTTCATTATTGACCTGACACATATTGTTTAGTAATCCCTCTAGTGATTGTAGTGGCCAAAAACATTAAATCTTCTGCAATATGTAGGAAAACCTTGTGCAAGAAGACTTGTAACCAAAATGCCACTAGTGGTCCCAGGTAAATAAACACCCATTGGACTCATGATTTCTGGGGAAAGAAATAAATCCAAGTTTTGCGGAATTTGCTGATTTCCATGATATAAATACCCTCACCATGAATAATTTAGACCTATCAACATAAAATTTTTAAAGAATACACAAGTTTTGCTCAATATGGCTAGTAATGTCTAGAAATATACTTCAAGAAAAGATACCATAATCACCTTTACCTGAATCATTAAAAATACAGTATGTATAATAAACTCACAATGATTATTATCTTTACCTGATAAAGGAAACTGATATTGGGGAAGCAAATTAAAAGTTGAGTCTAGACTTTTAAAACTATTTAATGTTTTAATTTTTATAAAAATGTAAAATAATGTAGTTATGTAATGTGTGTGTGTGTGTGTGTGTGTGTGTGTGATTTCAGTACATTCAATACAATTCAAAATAAAGTATTGACAATTGTTATACAATTTTGAATGGAAACAGAAATAATGGTCTTAAAAAAGCTGTTTTATCCTTTTTTCATATATCTGCTTGATGAAACATAAAAGAGATGCTTTCTATTGAAAAAATATATATATATTCTCCCATCCAAAACTTAGAATTTTGAATTTAAGCATTTAATTTACTGAATCTTGTTTCATTCTATATTCAGTCTAAAACTATGTAAACTTTGAAAAGATAAATTACCCAAATGGTATATATTTAAAAAACACCGTACTTAACTTTAGAAAATCACTAACTTTGAGAGTATTTTTGTTTTAACAATTCACACCCAAGTTATCTAAATATTTCAAAATTTTATAATGCTGAGAACATAGTTTCATGATTTTTTTTACCTTATATAAAGTTCAACTTTGAAAAAAGTTTGAGTCCATGATAATACATAATGATCCCACTTCTAGGAATATATCCCAAGAAACCAAAAACACCAATCAGAAAGGATATATGCACCCCTATGTTCATAGCAGCACAATTCACCATAGCTAAGATTTGGAAACAGCCTAAGTGCCCATCAATAGATGAGTGAATTAAAAAACTTTAACACATTTACACAATGGAATACTATGTTGCAGTAAAAAAGAAGGAGTTCTTACCATTTGCAACAGCATGGATGGAACTGGAGAGCATTATGCTAACTGAAGTAAGCCAGTCAGAGAAAGATAAATATCACATGATCTCACTCATTTATGGAATATAATGAACAGCATAAACTGATGAACAAAAACAGATCCAGAAACAGAGAAGCATCGATCAGAGCATCAAACCTCAGAGGGAAGGTAGGGGAGGGTGGGGATAAGGGGGAGAGATCAACCAAAGGGCATGAGTTGGGGGGTTGGGGGGTAATTTGGGGATAAAGACACATATGTAATAACTTAATCAATAAAGAAATTTAAAAAATACATAATGAAAAAAATAATTTAAAGACACTTGAAATGGCAACATTTCTCAGTTTAATAAGGAAGCATTTATATCTTAAAACTATCATATTGGGATTAAATTGGTGGGATTTTATATAAATTTAGAAATGTGTGCATATATTGAAATTGTGATAAACTAGTATAATATTTTCTCTTAAGAAATTATATTCCTCAAGGGTATATAATGAAGCTCATATTCATAGCCAGTACTGTCAAAATACAACAAATGTGCTTTTGAACTGAAAAAGCTGTTCTATCAAAAAAAAACTCAAGATTTTTACTATGACATAAAACACTTCCCTTTATAGAGAAAACCAAAACATGACATCATAATGCCCCCTATTGTTTAAAATGGGATATGCATTAGAAATAGTTCCCAAATTACATACTAATATATGGACATTTTGGTAGCTTATGGTGACTTTCAGAGCAGCTACAAACATTTAAAAAAATCACTTAGAGTCAAATTTGTAGCTTTAATAATATGCCCACACAAAGGGAAATTCTCTAAGAGCTCCAGAAGATACAGATTAAAGTTCCCTTAAAGTGACAATAATAGTAAATTTACTGTATTTTTCTATGTATAAGACACTATTTTTTTTTCTAAAAATCATTAGACTAAAAATTGAAGGGCACGTTATACATAGAAGTCAGCCAAGGAGGGAGCCCCACAGGGGGGTGTAGCTGCCCATACCTTGTCAAACAGGCTTCCTCCAATCATGAGCCTTATTGTCACTGATGTCAGCTGATGCCATAATTGGAGGTGGAGGTGGAGAGTGAGCAGATGCAACAGGGACCTGAGTGTCCTGAGCCCATAAAGATGTCAAAAAAATAAAAATAAAAATACCGGTAAGTAATTGTCTTACTCTGCAAAATTCAAACTGAATGTAATCAGCTATGCAAAAGAGCATGGAAATAGAGCTTCTGAGAGACAATTTGGACCTCCTCCCACTGAGTGAATGATCAGACAGTGAAGAAAACAGGAAGAACAACCCCTTAAGATGACAAAAAAAGAAGAAGGCCTTAAGAGGAAAACCAGCAAAATGGACAAACTTGGAGCAGAGGCTTAAGACTTGGATTATGGAGCAGCACCAGAGTGGCTTATGTGTGTCAACCAAACTTAATAAATGTCAGGCAAGAATATTTGCAAGCAAAATGAACATCGTTGATTTTACAGGAAAGGCAAAATTGTGCTTCAATTTCATGAGGAGAGAAGGATTGGCCATGAGAACACAAACAAAGTTAGCTCAGAAAATGCCACTAGTTTATTAGGATGATCTCACATATATAGACAGTGACTCAGAAGACAGCAGTGATACAATAGAAGTTGAAGAAAGTGATATGTCTGAAACTAATAGTGATGAAGAAGAGAGCAGTGATGCAACAGAGGCTGAATAAAGTGATATGCTTCATTGTAGAGAGCGCCTGGGGAGGCACATGGGAATGTCTTTAATTTTTGTCAGCTGAATCCAGTGGCATTGGCAGAGCCACATCCTGGAAACACACCTTGCCAGAGGCAGGAGTGTTGTCAGCTTGACCTTCAGCCCAGGCGCCAGGGAGTGGGTTTTGTTATCTAAATCCAGCCAAGCACCAGGAATGAATATGACCCGTGCCCACCCAAGAATGCACATAATCTCCTTTGTCTTGACCTTTAGTAAAACTTCCTGGTTTTTGCTGTATAAAATAAACGTGTTGTGTTGGCTCTGGGTCACTGTCTCTCCATCAGAGGACAGCTGTCCCACCCAGCCCCAGCTTTTTCCTTCTATCTCTGTGTCTGTCCCTTTCATTCACTTTCTCAATCCCTAGTAGCCCCTACTCAGAAACCGGACCGCTCTCTAGCTGTGCTGGATGTGGAAAAGAGAGAAATATTTACACTTCATAATATCATAGTACTGATATGTAAACATTACCTGTGGTAATTACTAAATAAAAATGTGTTCTGTTTTATGTTTAAAATATTGATTTTTTAATTTTGGGTTGGAAAAATGGGGGGGGCGACTTATACACGGAAAAATGTGGTATTTTCATTCTATTTTAAATTAATATGCTTAAATTTTTGTTATTTAATTAAAGCAATGACCCCATCATATATATATATAATTTCTGGCCCCAAATACTCAAACATCATATAAAAAAAGCTATCCCAGAGGAAAAAGGAAGGTGTGATAGATGAACTGGCCACAAGATGGCAGGATTTCACCATAAAAATGCAAATAACGCAGCATTTGAAGGTGAGAATCCCCTTGATTTAAAGAAAGTGCTTAAAATATAGAGGAAATAAAGGCTCACTTTTTCTTTAGTACTTACTGTTTATACTTTCTATACTGTAAAGATTTCCTAAAGTCTTACCAAATATTTCTATAGAATTAATACTGTGTGGAGACACCAATTGTAATTTGTGGCTGAATATGTCAGTTACCACATATAATCTGGTTTACATGCAATGTCTATTTTATTTCAAGATTTTTAATATTCTATTAAATTTAAATGTGTGAGGGATTTGTTTTTTGGTTTTTTTTCCACCTTGGGGCATTTTTTATGTCTTATTGAAGACTGTTTTAGAATCGTGTTACCTCCCTATTTCAAACCTATGCCCCCGTTCAACTACTTCCCAAACCCCTTCCTGGTGGGAGAATCCTATAAAAGCCTTCTGGAATTCACAGCTGTTCCTGGCATCCAAACTTCAAACAGCCTTAGAGTTGGGGGAAATCTGATTATGTGTTAGTGGAAACACCTAGAGTCCGGAAATAAGACATTCGACTATTCTTGACAGCTGGATATCAAATAGTTTTCTAAGAGAAAACTTCAGTTGCCTATGATTTTATGGACAATTAAACAATTAGATCTACAACATTTAAAAGAACTAAGAGGTAATACTTGATTAAATACTGTGATAAAGATAAAAGCAAGTGATATACTTTTCAACTAAGTTTATATGTAATGGAAGTTAAATAATCCATGTTCTGAAGTCTCATAAAAAAAGCAACCCAACTACCACATTCCAAAAATTGACTAATAGTAACATTTTGGTTTTTAAAATATTTATGTCCTGTCACTCAAACATGAGGTGGAAAACATTGAGTGTAAATAAAGTATATAATTAACAATAAATTACAATTTGCATAACAAGTTAATGGTAGCAATGAATTCCAAGGATATTATTGTACAGGATATAGTTAATGATCTGCCACATTACACGTAGCTTAGATTATTGTGGATATTACAGTCAAATACATATAAGCATCCTATCTAATAATAGACAAACATGGTAATTGACCGTATCTTCACTATGCCTCCCATTGGCTAATCAGCGCGATATCCAAATTAACCGCCAACAAAGATGGCTGCTAATTTGCATACTGAAGGCAGGGCGGGACAGCACCATCCCGCCTGCCCTGCTGCCATCCGGGCCTGCTATCTGCAACCAGGGCGGCGGGCGTCCCATGTGCAACCTGACCCGGGGTGGCCAGGCGGGGCAGCAATGATCGGCCGGCCCACCCAGGCATCCCGTGTGCGACCCAAGCTGGGGCAGCGAAGGCTTGAAGGCGGCTCCGGCCGAAGCGAAGGCCTGGGTCCTGGGTGCCGGAGGAAAACTGGTGCAGGCAGCCAGGGGAAGGGAAGGCCTATTGTATGAATCTTTTCGTGCAACAGGCCTCTAGTATATTTATACCTATAACATGTACACATATATTTGAAATTACAAAGATGAAAAAAGACATACTGAATAATTCATAAAAAATTTTTGTACAGTGAAATGTTTTTTACTCAAGATTTCATAATCCATATTCCCAGGAAAAGCAAATAAGAACAACGATTCAAATATAATAAAAGACCACTATCTTACCTAATAATAAACGAACATGTAAATTGACCGTGCCTTCGCTATGCTAACCAGCCAATCAGGAGAGTATGCAAATTAACCCAACAAAGATGGCGGTTAATTTGCATATGTAGGCTCCAAGCGGCCAAGCGAAGCCTGACGGCTCCTGGGCCGGAGCAGCAAAGCCTGATGGAAGCCCTGTGTGTTTATGTCTCCCGTCAGGCCCTAACAGCTCCAAGCCCCGCCACCTCGGTGCTGGGGCCGCTGGGGGCCGGATTGGAGACACAAACACGCAGGGGAGCCCGGCACCCAGCAGCCCCAAGCCCCGCTGAGGCGGTTCTGGGGCTACTGGGGGCTTGACCGGAGACACAAACCCGCAGGCCTGGCACCCAGCAGCCCCGGCACTCAGCAGTCCCAAACCCTGCCATCACGGAGCTGGGGATGCTGGGGGAAGAATCAGAGACACAAACCTGCAAGCCCGGCACCCAGCAGCCCCAAGGCCCACCACCTTGGTGCTAGGGCTGCTGGCGGCCTGATAGAAGACACAAACACGCAGGGGGGTCCTGTACCCAGCAGCCCCAAGTCCCACCACCTCGGCGCTGGGGCTGCTGGGGGCCGGATCAGAGACACAAGCACACAGGGAGGCCCTGCACCCAACAGCCCCAAGGCCCACCACCTTGGTGCTAGGGCTGCTGGCGGCCTGATAGAAGACACAAACACGCAGGGGGGTCCTGTCCCCAGCAGCCCCAAGTCCCACCCCCTCGGCGCTGGGGCTGCTGGGGGTATCAGAGACACAAACCCGCAGGCCCGGCACCCAGCAGACCCAAGGCCAGCCCCCACGGTGCTGGGCTGCTGGAGGCCGGATGAGAGACACAAACACACAGGAGGGCCCTCTACCCAACAGAACCAAGCCCCGCCACCATGGTGCTGGGTCTGTTGGGGGCAGGATCAGAGACACAAACCCACAGCCCCAGCACCCAGCAGCCCCAAGCCCCACCATCGTGGTGCTGGGGTTGCTGGGGGCCAGATCAGAGACACAAACACTCAGGGGGCCCTGAACTCAGCAGCACCAAGCCCCGCCACCACAGTGCTGGGGCTGCTGGGGGCAGGATCGGAGACACAAACCCTGCAAGCCCTGCACAGGATGGGTGCTCTGCTCCAGGTGAAGTGCTTTCCCTCTGACCCTGATCTCCCTGGGAGTCCAGAAATCTGCCTCTGGGGCGACTGCGTAGCAGCCACGCCTGGCAAGCCAAGGAGAGGGTGACCTACCCATGTGGATGTGTACGCTGGTGGAGGCCACGCAGCTGCCATAGTTGAAGTCATCCTTGATGTAGGAGCAGGGGTAGCGGGGATCAGAGTAGGCCAGGTTGGCAATGGAACCCCAGCTCCCCACAGAATGACTAGAGCACACGGTCCTCAGTCACTTCCTGAGCAGCAGTCAGCTCCCACCAGGGATCAAACCCGAAACCTAAGTAGGTGCCCTGGCAGAATGGAACCCAAACCTTTGCTGTAGCAGAGGAGCTCTAACCCACAGCAGGGGCCAGGGCAGCCAGAGTGGTTTTGTTGAGGGGCCCTAACAGGCAGCGCACAGCACAGTGGGTTAGAACCTCCTCCTGATACAGCAAGGTTGTGGGTTGGATCCTGGTCAGGGCACAGGCAAGAAGCAACAACCAAAGACATAATAAGTGGAACAGCACACTGGTGTTTCTCTCGCTCCCTTCTTCTAAAATAACCAATCAATAAAAATAAAAATAAAAAAAAAACCCTCTGGCTTGCAGAGTTGCTAAAAAAATTAGAAAGTGAAGTGCCATCCCTTCCCGCTCATTCAACAAATACTTCATATGCTCCTTCAATAATCACACTGGGGATGGGTGTTTGTTGGTTTGTTTTGGTTAATCCTCACCTGAGGACATTTTTGCATTGATTTTTTTTTTTTTTTTCCGGAGAGTGGAAGGGAGGGAGAAAGAAAGAAACTAACGTGAGAGACATCAATTGGTTGCCTCTTGCTGAATCCCCGACCAGGGCCTGGATTGAGCCAGCAACCCAGGTACGTGCCCTTGATTGGAATCCAACCCGGTAACCTTCAGTCCACCTACAGAAGCACTATCCACTCAACCAAATCAGCATGTTTTTTTCTTTTTAAGTCCTCCCCTAAAGATATGTTTTTTCATTGATTCTAGAGAGAGAGGAAGGGAGAAAGTTCCACAAGCATTCTGACAGGGATGGAACCCACAACCTGTGTATGTGCCCTCACCTGGAATAGAACCCATTACCCTTTGGTGCATGGGAGGACACTCTAACTACTGATCCACACTGAACAGGACCTGGAGGTACACTTAAAAATTTTTTTCAGATCTGCCCTGGCCAGGTGGCTCAATTGGTCAGAGTCTCAATCTGTACACCAAAGTATTTCCTGTTGGATTCTAGGTTAGGGCACATACTTAGGTTCAGGTTAGATCCTGGTGGGTCAGCAGGTGCAGAGGCAGCCTACTGGTATTACTCTGTCACATGGATGTTTCTCTCTCTAAAAATAAATTTTAAAAACATCCTCAGGTGAGAATTAAATATATATATACATATATACATATAAATTTTCAGATCTAAAATTTTATTTGGTTCTTTTTTAAATTTTATTTTTCATTTACAGTTCACATTCAATATACTATACTATATAATAAAACCCTCATATGCAAATTGACCAAATGGTGGAATTACTGGTGGCTATGAACTGACCAGCAAGGGGCAGATGCTCAATGCAAGAGCTGCCCCCTGGTGGTCAGTGTGTTTCCACAGGGGGAGTGCCACTCAGCCAGAAGTGGGGCTCACAGCTGGCAAGTGCAGCAGTGGTGGTGGGATCCTTCCTGGAAGCACTAAGGAGCATCAAGCCGAGCGGTAGGAAGAAGCAAGCAGGTGGGTGGTAAGAAAGGAGGGGTCCCAGACTGCGAGAGGGCACAGGCCGGGCTAAGGGACCCCACACCCATCCCCAGTGCACGAATTTCATGCACCAGGTCTCATATATATATATATAATATAGTGTGTATGTGTATGTGTGTTTAAAATAATAGTATATCTTCTAGTTACTACTGATGTTTCAAAGTAATCTTAAAAATAAGTTTATTTCACAAAAATTTTGATATTAGTAATTTTCTTATAATTCCTAATTGTTTTGCAGATGAATAATGTGAGGAAATATCAATAACCCTAATCTACATGCAATACAAATAACATGTAAAAAAGTAAAACTTAAGAACTCTCCAAATATTCATCTAGAAAAAAAAAAAAAACGAATAGCTGCAGCAATCCTGAGAAAGAAGGACAAAGTTGGAGGGATCTCAATACCAAATATTAAGCTGTATTACAAAGCCACTATTCTCAAAACTGCCTGATACTGGCACAAGAGCAGATATATAGACCAATAGAATAGGATAGAGAACCCAGAAATTGACCTAAACCACTATGCTCAATTAATATTTGAAAAGGAGGCAAGAGCAGACAATGGATTTAAGACAATCTCTTTAAATTGTGTTGGGAAAACTGGACAGATAAATGCAAAAAAAAATGAAACTAGACCACCAACTTACACCATACACAAAAATAAACTCAAAATGGATAAAGGACTTAAATGTAAGACAGGAAACCATAAAAATCTTAGAGGAATCCACAGGCAGCAAAATCTCAGACATATGCTGAAGCAATATCTTCACCAATACAGCTCCTAGGGCAATGGAAACTAAAGAGAAAATAAACAAATGGGACTACATCAAAATAAAAAGCTTCTTCACAGCAAAAGAAACCATCAACAAAACAACAAAAAAGCCCACTGCATGGGATAACATAGTTGCCAATGTTATCTCCGATAAGGGTTTAATCTCCAACATTTACAGAGAACTCATACAACTTAACAAAAGGAAGATAAACCAATCCAAAAATGGGCAACAGACCTAAATAAGTACTTTTCAAAAGAGGACATGCAGAAGGCCAAGAAACATATGAAAACATGCTCAAAGTCACTAATCATCTGGGAGATGCAAATCAAAACAACAGTGAGGTACCATCTCACACCTGTCAGAATGGCTATCATCAATAAGTCAACAAACAATAAGTGCTGTATAGGATGTAGAGGAAAAGGAACCCTCTTTCACTGCTGGTGGGAATGCAGACTGGTGCACCCACTGTGGAAAACAGTATGGAGTTTCCTCAAAAAATTAAAAATGGAACTTTCATTTGACCACTTGTAGGAATATGTCCCAAGAAATCATAAACACCAATCAGAAAGAATATATGCACCCCTATGTTCATAGAAGCACAATTTACAATAGCTATGAATTGGAAACAGCCTAAGTGACCATCAGCAGATGAGTGGATTAAAAAACTGTGGTACATCTGCACAATGGAATACTACGCTGCAGTAATAAAGAACGAGTTCTTACCATTTGCAACAACATGGATGGACCTGGAGAGCATTATGATAACTGAAATAAGCCAGTCAGAGAAAGATAAATATCAGATGATATCTCTCATTTATGAAATATAATGAACAGCATAAACTGATGAACAAAAACAGATCCAGAGACAGAGAAGGATCGATCTGATGGTCAAACCTCAGAGAGAAGGCAGGGGAGGAGAGGGGTAAGGGGGAAATATCAACCAAAGGACTTGTATACATGCATATAAGCATAACCAATGGACACAGACACTAGGGGGATTACAGCATGAGCAGGGAGTTTAGGGGGCAATGGGTGGAAAAGGACACATATGTAATACTTAATCAATACAGAAAAAATGAAGTAAACACTAAGTTTTGTGCTGTTGACCTATTGAGGGGAGAAGATGGAAAAAGCATCATAAAAATTTTGTTCAGGGAAATTTGTTTATTGACAATAAGACACACACACACATATATATAAACATTAGTATTCTCATTATTTAGTATTATATATTGCTATAAAAATTTATCAATACTTTTTATATTAAATACAGTAATATCAAATGTCAATATATTTATTAATATATTTAATGTTTATTAATACATATTTAATATAATAAAGATGTGACATAGTCATGTGAATTACATATTTATTGTAAGTTTATTGTATTATACATTGACTATATTCATATGTCACATATTTATGATATATTTATATATCATGTTAAATATATATCAAATATTCTATCTAATAAATAGGTGATATGCTAATTGACCCTCACGCTGCTGCAAAGTTAGCGGTGCCCACAGCCAATAAGGAGGGAATATGTTAATTGACTACCCTGCCCTCAAAGATGGCGGCACCCACAGCCAATATGGAGGAATATGCTAGTTGATTGCCATGCCCTCAAATATGGCGGCGCCCAAAGCCATAACATGACTGGCAGGGGATGGCAATTGTGCGTGACCAGGCCGGCAGGGGAGGGCAGTTGGGGGTGACTGGGCAGGCAGGGGAGGGTACTTGGGGGTGACTGGGCTGGCAGGGGAGGGCAGTTGGGGGCAATTGAGCTGGCAGGGGAGTAGTTAGGCATCGAACAGGCTGGCAGGGGAGTGGCTAGAGGGTGATCAGGCTGGCAGACAGAAGCGGTTAGGGGCAATCAGGCAGGCAGGCGAGTGGTTGGGAACCAGCAGTCCTGGATTGTGAGAGGGATGTCTGACTTCAGGTTTAGTAGGACATCCCCTGAGGGGTCCCAGATTGGAGAAGGTGCAGGCTGGGCTGAGGGACACCTCCCCCCCCAGTGCAAAAATTCCATGCACTGGGCCTCTAGTATATTATATATTTCTGAATAATTATAATTGTACAACTTATATTTTTTATTTGTATTATTTATCCTATATAATAAAAGCCTAATATGCTAAGTGTGAGGTCGTCTAGTTGGCTGTTCAACCAATCAAAGTATAATATGCTAATGATATGCTAAGGCCACTCAACTGTTTGCTATGATGTGCCCTGACCACCAGGGGTCAGACAGTCGACAGGTCAACCAGTCCCTATGACATGCACTGACCACTAGGAGGCAGATACTCCGACCGGTAAGTTAGCTTGCTGCTGGGGTCCAGCCGATTGGGATTGAGTGAGACAGGCTGGACATGCTCTGGAGCCCTCCTACAGTCCCTCCCCAGCTGGCCAACCTCCCACATCCCTTCCCAGCCCCAATCATGTACAGGTGGGGTCCCTCAGCCTGGCCTGGGCCCTCTCACCATTGGGGACCCCTCAGAGGATGTTGGAGAGCTGGTTTCAGCCTGGCAGCAGAACAACCGGTTGATATGATGAACACTGACCACCAGGGGGCAGACTTTCAATGCAGGAGCTGCCCCCTGGTGGTCAGTGCCCTCCCACAGGGGGAGCTCTGGTCAGCCAGAAGCCAGGCTCATGGCTGGCAATTGCAGCCAGAGCCTCTCCTGCCTCTGCATCAGTTGGACATCCCCCGAGGGCTCCTGGACTGCAAGAGGGCACAGGCCGGGCTGATTGATCCCTCTCCCCGAGTGCACAAATTTTGTATCTTATAAAAATAAAGTTATATTATTTTATAAAATTGCTCTAAAAACTCAAAAATGTAATAATTATTGTCTCCATAGCATATGCTCCTTTTTGTTTTGGGAGTTTTCATTGTTGTAGTTAATCCTCACCTGAGGATATTTTTCCATTAATTTTTAGAGAGAGTGGAAGGGAGAGGGAGAGACAGAGAGAAAGAAACATCATTGTGAGAAAGACACACTGATTGGTTGCCTCCCTCTGGTAGCCCGACCAGAGCAGGGGATCTAGCCTGCAACCGAGGCCATAGACCAAAATTGAACCTGGAGCCCTTCAGTCCCCTGAGAAAACTATGGTCATCAAACATTCAGACTCTCAGTAATGAAGCTTTTGGTCACAACATCAGGTAAGTAATCAAGATATGCTGAGGTGGTAGCTGAGGGCAAGGGAGGAAAAAAGGGATGAGTACTAGTGGCAGACAAGATCAAGCGCAGTGACTGGGGCTTTAATTAATTCCTCAAATTTCTCTCTTTTAAGTTTGCCCTAAGCAGGACAGACCCATGGGAACTGTAGAAGAACTTCTCCCCAAATAAGTGTACAGAAGTAAATCTGAATGGAGTAAGTGGTAGACTATGGCAGACATGAAAATGCACCACTCCGATCCATTGCTGAAGAAAATGTAATTGACTGGTGGCCTCAGTTATTGCATTTGAAATCCAACATGATTGTGCTATGGTCACAATGCACAGAGGCTGCTCCCTGCCAAGAACAGTGTATATGGAAAGGACTCCTTTGAGGAGACTTTCAATCAAGTGCTTCCCATTGGCTTAGCCAAGACTTAATTTTTTTAAAAAATCTATAGTAATAATTTTTTATTTAAAATATTTTTTCCTTTAAAGTATTACATATGTCTCTTTTTCCCCCACTGACTTCTCCCTGGCCATTCCCACAGCCCAGCACATGCCATCATCCCCCCCTTACTGACTATGTCCATGGGATATGCATGCATACAAGTCCTTTGGTTGCTCTCTTACCCCCGCCCCTCTCCCCTGAATTTTCTCTGAGGTTGGACAGTCTGTTTGATATATCTATGTCTCTGGATCTATTTTTCATCAGTTTATGCTATTCATTATATTCCACAAATGAGTGAGATCATGTGATATTTATCTTTCTCTGACTAGATTATTTCACTTAGCATAATGCTCTATAGGTCCATCCATGCTGTTGCAAAAGGTAAGAGTTCCTTCTTTTTTATAGCAGTGTAGTATTCCATTGAATAGATGTAATACAGTTTTTATTTTATTTTTTAAATATATTTTATTGATTTTTACAGAGAGGAAGGGAGAGGGATAGAGAGTTAGAAAAATCAATGAGAGAGAAACATCAATCAGCTGCCTCCTGCACACCTCCTACTGGGGATGTGCCCGCAGCCAAGGTACATGCCCTTGATTGGAATCGAACCTGGGACCTTCAGTCCACAGGCCGACACTGTCCACTGAGCCAAACCGGTTAGGGCATAACACAGTTTTTATTCCACTCATCTGCTGATGGGCACTTAGGATGTTTCTATCTAAGCTATTGTAAATTGTGTGGCAATGAACAGAGGGGTGAATATATCCTTTCTGATTGGTGTTTCTG
>NW_005364339.1:29959-38665 GCF_000412655.1 Myotis brandtii
GTTCCATTTTTAATTTTTTGAGGAAACTCCATACTGTTTTCCACAGTGGTTGCACCAGTCTGCATTCCCACCAGCAGCACATGAGGGTTCCTTTTTCTCTGCATCCTCTCCAGCACTTGTTGTTTGGTCATTTGTTGATGATAGCCATTCTGACAAGTGTGAGATGGTACCTCATTGTCATTTTGATTTGCATCTCTCAGATGATTAGTGACTTTGAGCATTTTTTCTTATGTCTCTTAGCCATCTGTATATCCTCTATTGAAAAGTGTCTATTTAAATCCTTTGCCCATTATTAATTGCATTGTTTTCTTCCTTTTGTTAAGTTGTATGAATTCCCTATAAATGTTGGTGATTAAACCCTTATTGGATATAACATTGGTAAATTTATTCTCCCATGCAATGGGCTCTCTTGTTGTTTTGTTGATGGTTTCTTTTGCTGTGCAGAAACTTTTTATTTTGATGTGGTCCCATTTGTTTATTTTTTTTCTTAGTTTCCATTGTCCTAGGAACTGTATTAGTAAAGATATTGCTACAAAATATTCTAATATTTTGCTGCCTATGGATTATTTTATGGTTTCCCATCTTATGTCGAAGTATTTTATCAATTTTGAGTTTATGTAAGGTATAATTCAGTAGTCTAGTTTCATTTTTTTGCATGTATCTGTCAAGTTTTCCCAACACCATTTATTGAAGAGACTGTCTTGACTCCATTGTATTCTCTTGCCTCCTTTGTCAAGTATTAATTGAGCATAGTGCCTTGGGTCAATTGATGGGTTCTCTGTTCTGTTCCATTGGACTATATGCCTGTTCTTGTGCCAATACCAGGAAGTTTTGAGATCAGTGGCTTTGTAATATAGCTTGATATATGGTATTGTAATACCTCTAACTTTGTTCTTCTTTCTCAAGATTACTGTGGCTATATGGGGTCTTTTTTATTCCACATGGATTTTTGGAGAGTTTTTTCTAACTCCATGAAATATACTGTTGGTATTTTAATGGGGATTGCATTGAATCTATAGATTGTCTTTGATAGTATGGACATTTTAGTGAAGTTGATTCTACCAATCCATGAACATAGTATATTCTTCCATTTGTTTATGTCTTCCTCTATCTCCTTTTTCATCGTCATGTAGTTTTCTGAAGACAGGTCTTTTAAGTCATTAGTTAAGTTTATTCCTAGGTATCTTAATCTTTTTGTTTCAATTGTAAATGGGATTGTTTTTTTAGTTACTCTTTCTGTGAGTTCATTATTGGTGTATAAAAAAGCCATAGATTTCTGGGTGTTAATTTTGTATCCTGCTACATTGCTGAATTCATTTATTAAGCCTAGTAGTTTTTTATGGAGTCTTTAGGGTTTTCTATGTACAAAATCATGTCATTTGTGAATAATGACAGTTTTACTTCTTCTTTTCCAATTTGGATGCCTTTGACTTCTTCTTCTTGTCTGATTGCTATGGCTTGGACTTCCAGTACTATGGCAAACAGGACTGGTGAGAGTGGGCTTCCCTGTCTTTTTCCTGTTCTTAGAAAAAGTGGATTTAGTTTTGCCCATTGAATATGATTTTGGCTGTAGGTTTTTCATGTAACTCTTTTATTATGTTGAGGTATGATCCCTCTATTCCCACTTTGCTGAGAGTTTTTGTCAAGAAAGGGTATTGGACTTTGTCAAATGTTTTTCTACATCAATTGATATTATTATGTGATTTTTGTCTCTTAGTTTATTTATGTGATGTATGATGTTTATTGATATGTGGATATTGTACCAACCTTGTATACCCGGAATAAATATCACTTGGTCATGGTGTTTGTTCTTTCTAATGTAATGCCGGATCTGATTTGCTAGAATTTTGTTGAGGATTTTAGCATCTATGTTCATCAGGGATATTGGCCTGTAATTCTCTTTCTTCGTAGTGTCTTTTTCTGATTTTTGAGATTAGGATAATGTTGGGTTCTTAGAAAGAGCTTGGAAGTGTGCCTTCCTTTTGAATTTTTTGTAATAGTCTGAGAAGGTTTTAGTTCTTCTTTGAATGTTTGGTAAAACTTCCCTGTGAAGACTCCATAACAGGGATTTTGTTTTCTGGAAGTTTTCCTTTAATACTTCCTCAATTTCATCGGTATTTATTGGCCTATTCAGGTTTTTTTATTCTTCCTGATTGAGGTTTGGAAGATTGTATTTTTCTAGGAATATGTCCGTTTCGCTTAGGTTGTCCAGTTTGGTGGAGTAGATTTGTTTGTAGTATTTTTTTTTAATCCTTTATATGTCCCTGGGGTTGGTTGTTACTTTACCTCTTTCATTTCTGATTTTGTTTATTTGGGTCCTCTCTCTTTGTGTCTTGGTAAGCCTGGCTAGAAGTTCATCAAGCTTGTTTATCCTTTGAAAGAACCAGCTCTCTATTTCATTGATCTTTTGTAAATTTTTTTTGGTATTTATGTCATTTATTTACACTCTGATCTTTATTATTTCCTTCCTTCTGCTAACTCTGGGATTTTCTTGTTGCTCTCTTTCTACTTCTTCAAGTTGCAGAGTTACATGGTTTATTACCAGTTTTTCTTGTGTTTTTTAATTTTATTTTTATTTATTTTTATTTTTTAGGAAGCCAGTAATGTTATAAACTTCCCTTTCAGGACTGCTTTCACTGTGTCCCATAGATTTTGGATTGTTGTGTTTTCATTGTCATTTGTTTCCAGAATGCTTTTTATTTCTTCTTTGATCTCTTTGGTAACCTAATCATTGTTTAATAGCATGCTATTTATCCTCCAAGTGCTTGATTTTTTCATTGTTTTTGTTGTAAGTAATTTATAATTTTATTTCATTGTGATCTGAAAGAAATATGATATGATTTCTATCTTGAATTTGATGAGATTTTGCCTGTGTCCCAATATGTGGTCTATTTTTGAAAATGTCCCATGGGCACTTGAGAAGACTGTATATTCTGTAGGTTTGGGGTGAAATGTTCTGAAGATGTCAATTAATTCCATCTGATCTAGTGAGTCATTTAGATTTGATGTTTCTTTGCTAATTTTTTGTTTAGAGGATTCATTCAGTGATATCAACAAGGTATTACAGTCCCATATTATGATTGTATTGCTGTTGATCTCTCTCTTGATATCTTCTAGAAGTTTGTTTTGGTGTTTTTTTTTTAATGTATTTGGATGCTTCTGTATTGGGTGCATATATGTTTATCAGAGTTATATCTTCTTGTTGAATTGCTCCCTTTATTATGAAATGGCCCTCCTTATCTCTTGTTATGGCTTTCACTTTGAGGTCTATTTTGTCAGATAAAAGTCTTACTACTGCACCTTTTTTTTTCATTTCCATTTGCTTGAAAAAATTTTTTTCTATCCTTTCACTATCAGTCTTGTGGGTGCTTTTTTGTCAGGTTGGTCTCTTGTAGATAGCAAATATATGGGTCAAGTTTACTTATCCATTCAGCTATCTTATGTCTTTTGAGTGGAGCATTTAATCCATTTACATTTAAAGTTATTATTGATAGATACTTGTTTGTTTTCATTTTTATTCATTATGCCTATGTTCCGTCTTCCCTTTCTATTTCTTCTTTTTACAGCAGTCCCATTAGCATTTCTTGCATTGCTCTTTTGGTGGTAATAAACTTCCTTTTTTTTTTTTTTTTTTTTGGCTGTGAATCTCCTGATTTCCCCTTCAATTTTGAATGGTAGCCTTGTTGGGTGTAGTATTCTTAGATTCAGTCTGATGCTTTGCATCATTTTGTATATTTAATTCCATTTACTTCTGGCCTGATGTGTTTCTGTTGAGAAATCTTTTGATAATCTAATGGGAGATCCCTTATAGGTAACCTTCTCTCTCTTGTAGCCTTTAAGATTCTTTCTTTGTCATTGATGTTTGCCAATTTAACTAGGATATGTCTTGGTGTCAGTCTTTTTGGTTTCATCTTATTTGGGACTCTGTGTGCTTCTTCCACTTGTGTGACTTTTTTCTTCCCCAAATATGGGAAGTTTTCTGTCATTATTTCTTCAAAGAGGTTTTCTATTCCTTACACAACTTCCTCTCTCTCCTTCTGGCACCACTATTATGTAGATGTTGTTTCATTTTGTCCCAAAGCTCCCTTAGGCTCTCCTCCTGCTTTTTAAGTGTTTTTTTTCCCCCCAGTTGCTGCTCCTCTTGGTTCTTTTTTCACACTGTCTTCTAACTTTCTGATGTCAACCTCAGCTTCTTCTAGTCTACAATTGAAATTATCATTGTGTTCTTTATTGCAGCTATGTCATTTCCCATGTTCTGTTGATTTTTACATATGTTGTTGAATTTGTCTTCCATCCTTTTCAAAATCCTTATAACCATTGCTTTAAATTCTGTCTCTGACACATTGCTTGCCTCCATTTCATTTATTTCCATTTCTGGTGATTCCTTCTTTTCTTTTGTATGGTTGTTGTTTCTTTATCTCTCCGTTTTTGCTGTTCCTTTACAATTGTTTGTATTGATTAGACAAAACTGCTATGCCACCCATGTGTCTTGAGTTTTTCTTATATAGTAGATGTTTTGTGTGACTCAGTGGTGTAATCTCTCAGGTCTTCTGGGCTGGGTATTCTAGGGATGCCCCATAGTTGGGATATTTGGGTTCTCTTTGTGTAGTTGGGTCTTGAGTGTTATTGTCCCATTCTCAGTTGGAGTCTCCTCTCTGGGTGTCTCATTATGTGGCTTGCTCTATACCATGTTGACTGAACAGTACAAAATACAACTCAATAAGACACAACACAAAGGTAACAAAACATGAAAGTACTCACGACACCAATAACACCAATAAAAGTGACCACCACAGAGAATTAGGAGAGAGAAAAGAGAGCAAAAATGATTCCAAGAAATGAAAAACAAATATGAGAAAAAATAAAAAGTACAAAAAAGAAGAAAAAATATATGGGGAGAAAACACCATAAAACAAACAAATACACCAAAAAATGCAAACAAACAGCCATAAAAAGGGAGGTACAGAATCTGTAGAGGCAGAGCTTATATAGAGAAAGTAAGGTTAACAAATTGAATGAATAGGGGAAGTACCACAGTTCAGTATAGAGAACGTACAAAGAGAATGAGTGGTTAAGAAGCAAAATAAATAAATAAATACATAAGTAATTTTTAATATATTTATTTACTTATTTTTAGAAAAGGAGACTAGAGGAGCAAGCAGCTAGGATTGAGTTTAGTGAGTGAAACTAAACAATTAGCAGAAGATGAGAGCAAGAGACAGCAGAAAAACAAAAGCATAAAGAAATTGACTAGTGAAGAAAGAGAAGGGTGCATGGATTTGGACCAAAGAGAGAAAATAGATATATGAGTAAGCCAATAGAGACTATAATAATAATAACACATCAATAAAGCATATAAAGAAGATCAATTTTTAACTAGGGATAAAAAAGAAGGAAAGAGAAAACCTAACATAGGGACTGGAGAAGAGAAAACAAGATGAAAAAGGGAGAAGGGAAGAAGAAAAATGTGGATAAAAATAAAAATAAGATAAAATAACAATATAAAATAAAAATGAAGAAAAAATGCAAAAAATAAAAGATTAAAAAAATATATAGAAAAAAAATTTACATAAAAAATAAAATGTGAAGTTTCATTCGCTTCAGCCAAGTTTTAATGCCCCAGGTGGGCTGCATTGAGACCGCACTCTTCTGTTCTGTCCTCCACTTCTCAGTTTTCTTACATAAGTTGTTGATTTTTTTCATCCATTTCTTCTTGATTCTTGCATAAGTTGTTGATTTTTTCCTCCATCCGGTTTGTGAACTGTAGGACCCTTATTATGAATTCTTTTTCTGACATATTGCATGCCTCTGTTTTACTTAGTTGCTTTTCTGGTGATTCCTCCCTCCTTTTCTTTCCTTTGGGGGGTTCTTTGTCTACCCATGTTTGATCTCACCGACAGATCTAGATGTTGAGTCATTCAAGGGCTGCTTCTTGGGTGGCAGTGGCTCCTCAGGCTGTGGTTGCTCCTCAGGCTGTTGCAGTAGCAGCTGCTCCTCAGTTGGCAGCTGCTACTCTGGTGGATGCTGTTCACAGCTGTGGTGGCTCCTCTGGCTGGTGTGGGGAGGCTTCTCCCACAGCTGCTGTTCCTCAGACAGAGGGTGTGCTGATCACAAGGCTGCTGTTCCTTGGATGGGAGCAGGTTGCACACAGCTGCTACGCCTTGGACTGGGGCGGACTGCTCACATGGCTGCTGTTCCTTGGATGGGGGCTGGCTGCACACTGCTGCTGTTCCTCTGATGGAGCAGGCTGCTTGTGAGGCTACTGCTCCTTGGACAGGGGCAGGTTGACTGCAGGGCTGCAGCTCCTTAGATGGGGGTGGGCTGCTGGTGCGGCTGCTGCTCTTCGGATGGGAGATGGGCTGCTTGCGCAGCTGTTGCTCCTCAGACGGGAGTGAGCTGCACGTTTGGCTGCTCCTCCTTGGACGGGGACAGGCCAGTCACCTGGATGTTGCTCATCAGACAGGTGCAGGCTGTGTGGCTCTGCTCCTCAGACTGGTGCAGGCTGTGCAGGGCTGCTGCTCCTTAGACGTGGGCGGTCTGCTTCCGTGGCTGCTGCTCCGCAGACCGGGGCGGGCTGCTGCTGCTTCTTGAATGGTGACAGGCTGCTCATGGAGCTGCTGCTCCTTGATGGGGGCAGGCTGCTCACACAGCTGCTGCTCCTCAGATTGGGGCAGGCTGCTCATGTGGCTGCTGCTGCATGAATGATGGCAGGTTGCTTGCACAGCTGCTGCTACTCGGATAGGGGTGGGCTGTGCAGGGCTGCTGCTCTTCAGCCGTGGGAAGACTGCTCATGCAGCTGCTGCTTCTCAGACGGGTCGGGCTGCTTGCATGGTTGCTGCTCCTCAGACAGGGGAGTGAGCCGCTCATACAGCTGCAGTTCTTTGAACAGGGGCAGGCCACATGAGGCTGCTGCTCTTAGGCCTGGGGCGGGCTGCTCATGGGGCTGATGCTTCTTGGACAGGAGCGGGCTGCTCATGTGTCTGCTGCTCACATGATTGCAGTGCCCTGGACCAAAGCGTTTGGCCAGTCAGAGGGGAGCGTGCTTCAGAACTCACAAGAGCCTGTGCCTGGGGTGGCTGGAGACTCAGTGACCATGGGGCCACAGCCGAGGTGGCAGGTCCCTGGCAGGGGTGGCTGTAGAGTCCAAGGTGTTACCTGAGGGCACCCTGGTTGGAGGTGAGGCTGGGCTCTCAGTTACATCAGCTTTCCCCTTCGAAAAGGCGAGGCCTCTGAAGAAGAGCTGTCCTCCTGGAACTGTTTGCAATGGTAACAGAGGCAGCCTAGTTAGGCTAGCCCGGTTAGCCTGCCCCTGAAGGTCCTGAGGGGTCTAACTGTGCCTCATTCACACACACACACACACACACACACACACACACACACACACACACACACACACACACACACACACACACACACACACACACACACACACACACACACACACACACACACACACACACACACACACACACACACACACACACACACACACACACACACACACACACACACACACACACACACACACACACACACACACACACACACACACACACACACACACAACCACACTCTCCTCTTTTGCTCCCTCGCTGCTGCCTTCTTCCTGCTTCTGTAGCTGGATCTAGGGTGTAATTGACCCGTTCATGGATGGAGTTTCCTCTCTAGGTGTCTGGTTATGTGGCTCGCTCTCTAGCACATTAGCCAGACAGGATAAAATTCACCTTAACAAGACATGACCCAAAGGGAACAAAGCATGAATGTACTCATGACACCAATAACCCCAATATAAGTGACCACCTGAGAAAAGAGAATTAGGGGAGAGAAAAGAGAGCACAAATGATATCTAAGAGAGAAAAAAAAGATAAGAGAGAAAAGAAAAAGGAGAATATATGTATATATATATGGAGAAAACACCACAGAACCAATAGATAAACCAAAGAAATACAAACACCAAACACTCAGTAAAGAGGGTGGGGGCAGAATCTGTAGAGGCTGAGCTGATATACAGAAAATAAGAATAAGAATTGGATAAATATAGGGAGGACCTCAATTCAGTATAGAGGAAGTAGAAAAGGGATGCGTGGATAAGAAGAAAAAAGAGAACAAAATAATATATTTACAAAAATATTGATTTAAAAAAATTGTATAAAAATAGAAAATAGCAAGTAAAAATAAAATAAAACAGAATAATGGAAAAATAATGTGAAAGAAATAGAAAATAAAGCAACAAACAAAAAAAGGAAAGCAAAGGAAAAAGCAAAAAAAAGAGCTAACAAAATAATAATAAATAAATAAAAATGAAAATTAAAATGTCATTCCTTTGGCTGGCTTAAGATCCCAGTTTTCTGGAATGTCTGTGATTTTTTTAAATTTTTCTCTTGCTGGGACTGAAGGCCTCTCTCTAGGCCAGACCCTGTTAACTCCCAGGGACTATGCAGATTTTTTCAATCCTTTGTACCATTCAGGGTGGAATCTGGGTGTGGCTGTATTTGTTGACTGGAGGCTTGAGGGAGGGGCTATATCTTCAGGAGAAAATGGCTGCCCAGATCCTGGGCTCAGGCTTGACTCAGCATTCAACTTGTTGCCACCTCTCCTGGACTCCCTCCTCTCCCCAGCCTCTCCCCAGATTCCACTCGTCCGCACCTTCTCCCGCACCTCAGCACAAGTGGGTGTCTGTATCCAAAATGTCCTATGAACAGGGTT
>NW_005364339.1:38677-41487 GCF_000412655.1 Myotis brandtii
AATGCAGGCCACAGAAACGGGAAAGACTGAGTCTCTGTGAGCTCCTCTCTTACCAGCACTGTGTGGTCTGGTCAGCCCTTCAGGCTGCCCCCTCTGGGCTCAGTCTTCCGTGATTATGGAACCCAGATATCGAATCCCCCGGCACCAATAGTCTTGCGGATCTCCTTTCCACAGTCAGAGGCTGTGCCTGTCCCAAGGGATGCGGCTGGGTGCAGCGCAGTTTCCCTCTGACCTTCTGGGCTCAGAGATCTGGCAAACTTTTCTGCCCAGATCCCTTGTTTTTACCTTTCCAGGAGAACTCTGCCCTTCCAGGCTGCAAACTGTCTCACCAGTTGAGTCTCCTTCACCAATTTGGGGTGGATGTTATTTCTTTCAGCTGCTCATTCTATTCGCTCTGGGACAAGCCTTGGGATACCTCAGCCTATTCCGCCACCATCTACTTTTTCCCCCCAGCTACTATTTTTGAACCCTGGATGAATTTAGAAATTTCCTATTGTTGTAGATTTGATCATGTTTCTTAATTAATTCTATCTAAAATTATAGGTAAAATTAAATTTAAGTACTGATAACATTATTTATATGCAAAACATATACTACATAAAAGTCTTTTGATTATAACTATGATTATGATTGTTTGAATCATAAGTAAGCTGTGAATATATACTTGTCAAGCTGCTTTATATATTTCCTACATTGTCAAAATTAAGATTAAAAAGAAATATCACTATTACCACTCAATTTGCAGGAGATATACTTTTCAAGCTCCAACTAAGTTCTAATAATTTTAAGTTCAAAGGAAATTTCCATATTTCAAAACTTATTTACCTGGGTAAGTGAGGAGCTCCCACTTCACCTTCAATTGGAGAAGAATAATCTGAAATATAATGGCATGCTAAAAGACAAATATCTAGAGAAGAATCTAACAATTCTACAAGTCTTCCATATGCTCCTGGGTTAATATCAGTATTTGGAAATACCTATTTCTGTGAAGAGACATTATAAAGAAATACATTCAATCTCATTACAAATCAGCATTGACAGAAGAATATTTGCAACTGATTTTGATTATAGGAGACACTAACTTTGAACCACAATTAAGTGAAATATTCCTAAAGGAGTATTCTATTCTTCTCATTAGTAGACCTTATTAGCAAAAATTGTTTTCAATTATTATATTTTGTATTTCACCAAAAAAGATTTGTAGGATTTTACATTCTCACTTGTTATGTAATGACCTCCATAATATTCTCAGTTCTGCCTCTTGGCCACAAAAGCCTAAATTATTTATTATCTGACCCTTTAGAGTGTAGGTGACAGAAACCATATACAAAATTAAAGTGTGTTTTTTTTCCTTCTATTTTGGTCTTGATTGAAAAATATTCCATTTCCCAGTGTTCTATTTGAGAATAATTCTATGATGCCTTCAAATACAAATATGTTTACAACAAAATAAATATGTAAATGGAAAACTTCTATGAGAAGTTTCAGAACAATGCAGTTTCAGCTTTACAATCCAGTTCCCCTAATCTTATATCACCTGAAGCCATCATCTGTAGCTTGACATAGACAAAATTATTTAAAATTGTATAACATGTTTTATTATGGTAGCATTCTTAATTTGATATTAGATGCACCTTTAATTTAATCTGTTAATTTTATTGTTGCTTAAAATGTTTTATCTATATTTACGGTTTGCTTCAAAATACAAGGTTATAACCAATAACAGAAATATAGTGTAAAATATATGACTATGCAGAATTAGTTACAGATTCTACCTGGCTTGCCTCCCAGTTATACTCTATAGCATACCAAGATACTGTCACAAATTGGGAGGTAAACACGGGAAGTGAGATAAATATGAAGTTTATATTCAACAGAAATTTTAATAATATAGCAGATTAAATGAATTTGTGCTCACATTAATAATCTTCAAAAGATACAATGTTAGAACTGTGGTACCACTAATAACAAGACTTATAAGAAATATGTACACACAAGGAAGAGAAAAGTTGGTGGCGGAATAGGAGGACGCATCCCACGGCTTGTCCCAGAGCAAATAGAATGAGCAGCTGAAAGAAATAACATCCACCCCAAATTGGCGAAGGAGACTCAGCTGGTGAGACAGTTTGCAGCAAGGAAGGGCAGAGTTCTCCTAGAAAGGTAAAAACCAGGGATCTGGGCAGGAAAGTTTGCCAGATCTCTGAGCCCAGAGGGTCAGAGGGAAACTGCGCTGCACCCAGCCGCATCCCTTGGGACAGGCACAGCCTCTGACTGTGGAAAGGAGATCTTCGGACTGTTGGTGCCGGGGGATTTGAGATCTGGGTTCCATAATTACGGAAGACTGAGCCCAGAGGGGGCAGCCTGAAGGGCTGACTAGACCACACAGTGTCAGTAAGAGAGGAGCTCACAGAGACTCAGTCTTCCCCGTTTCTGCGACCAGCGTTTTTTTTTTGTTGTTGTTGTTGTTTTTTACTGAACCCTGTTCATAGGACATTTTGGATACAGACACCCACTTGTGCTGAGGTGCGGGAGAAGGTGCAGACGAGTGGAATCTGGGGAGAGGCTGGGGAGAGGAGGGGGTCAAGGAGAGGTGGCAACAAGTTGAATGCTGAGTCACGCCTGAGCCCAGGACCTGGGCAGCCATTTTCTCCTGAAAATATAACCCATCCCTCCAGTCTCCAGGCAAGGAATACAGCCACACCCAGATTCCACCCTGAATGGTACGAAGGATTAAAAAAATCTGCATAGTCCCTGGGAGTTAACAGGGTCTGGCCTATAGAGAGGCCTTCAGTCCCAGAAAAAAAAAAAAA
>NW_005364339.1:41661-42191 GCF_000412655.1 Myotis brandtii
TACTGAATTGAGGTCCTCCCCATATTTATCCAATTCTTAACCTTATTTTCTGTATATCAGCTCAGACTCTACAGATTTTGCCCCCACCCTCTTTATTGGGTGTTTGGTGTTTGTATTTCGTTGGTTTATCTATTCATTCTGTGGTGTTTTCTCCATATTCTCCTTTTTCGTTTCTCTCCTATCTTTTTTTTTCATTCTTAGATACCACTTGTGCTCTCTTTTCTCTCCCCTAATTCTCTTTTCTCAGGTGGTCATTTAAATTGGGGTTATCGGAGTCATGAGTACATTCATGCTTTGTTCCCTTTGGGTCATGTCTTGTTAAGGTGAATTTTATCCTGTCTGGCTAAAGTGCTAGAGAGCAAGCCACATAACCAGACACCTGGAGAGGAAACTTCATTAAAGAACGGGTCAATTACACCCTAGACCAGCCGTGGGCAAACTACGGCCCGCGAGCCAGATCCGGCCCATTTGAAATGAATAAAACTAAAAAAAAAAAAAAAAAAAAACCGAACCCTTTTATATAATGATGT
>NW_005364339.1:42388-51024 GCF_000412655.1 Myotis brandtii
CAGCTCTTCTTCAGAGGCCTCGCCTTTTCGAAGGGGAAAGCTGATGTAACTGAGAGCCCAGCCTCACCTCCAACCAGGGTGCCCTCAGGTAACACCTTGGACTCTACAGCCACCCCTGCCAGGGACCTGCTACCTCAGCTGTGGTCCCTTGGTCACCGAGTCACCAGCCACCCCGGGTGCAGGTTTCTGTGAGTTCTGAAGCACGATCCCCTCTGACGGGCCCAACGCTTTAATCCAGGGCATTGCAACCACGTGAGCAGCAGACACGTGACCAGCATGCTCCTGTCCAAAGAGCATCAGCCCTGAGAGCAGCCCGCCCCAGGCCTAAGAGCAGCAGCCTCATGTGGCCTGCCCCTGTCCAAGGAGCAGCAGCTGGTGAGTGGACCGCTCCCCCATCCGAGGAGCAGCAACCACATGTATAAAAGAAGGAATTCTTACCATTTGCAACAGCATGGATAGAACTGGAGAGCATTATGCTACGTGAAATAAGCCAGTCAATGAAAGAAAAATACCACATGATCTCACTCATTTATGGATAATTAAGACCATTATGATCAACTGAAGGACTTGTATGCGTGCATATAAGTATGACCAATGGACACAAGACACTGGGGGGTATGGGAGGCTAGAGGAAGGTCAAGGGGAGAAAAAAAAGAGACATATGTAATACTCTTTGTAATACTTTAAGCAATAAAACAATTAAAAAAAAGAAATATGTACACCCAAAATAAAGCTTTAAATTTAAAATAATAAATATTAGTTATATTACTTTTCTAAATGTAATTTTAAGACTGTAATTAAAAGTATAAAACAAATTAGACTGAGACTGTTAATGCTCTTTTATTATTTCAAAAGATACTTTGTTAAAATTAAATTCATCTCAAATTTACTCCTTCAGTGGGCTAATTAATATAAGAGAATTAAATTTTGTTAATTAAAATAAGATAATTAATTGAAATTATTTCAGGGATTTAAATTAATTTTGATGTTCTAATAGATACCTTTATATCAATAAATCTTCCAGATGCTTTGTTAGCATTATATGAAAATGGATAAAGGCATTGTTAGCTTGACTTTGGCAAAAGTGAGAGGGAATTATCCATTTCAGGCTAATCACAATACATGAGGTAGATTAATGCAGTTTTGCATTAAGACTAATCTCCATGGATGTGTTAGAAATTTCAGAATAAGCTTTAAAATACTATATATCTAGGCCATTTGTTCAAATGTGCTCCAGCTTAATAGTTACTGAAAGCTATAACCATCTGGCAGATGTTTTCCAGCCCATGTAAAATGAATCAAGGGGCTCGTTTCTGTTTCTATTGAACACATGTTCAGGTCACCAGAAATACTACCACAATTTGCACCATAATTAGCAACCTCAAGCATGTTGTGGGCTGCATGGTAATGGAACATAGGCTTTTCTCCAAATTGGAAATGAATCTATTTAGATACAAATAGAAATGCCCTTTGCTGGGTCAGCATCAGGATAACTGGCATTTCTGTGTAGTGTAAGTTTCAAAAACAAAAAGATTTGGTTTGGGCTGAAGGTCTTCTCTGAAAACTTTCTCATTAATAATTTTCAGATATAATATACAGCAAAGTGTATGTCATTATGGTTCTTAACATTTTGGGGAAAACAGACTCCTCTGAGAATTTCATGAAAGCTACAGAGCCAATGCCATAAAATTAACTTTATGTACATATACCAATATTTTTCTGCAATGTCAAAGACTACAGAATTCCCTTACCCTTGGGGAGGAGCAAAGCTTGCCACCCCAAAATATACCTCTATGAGATATTGATGATTTTAAGCTCGTTATTTTAAGAAACAGGATAAAAAAAAAAAACTTTCACTTTTCCCCTAACTGCCTGAAAGAATTTAGACAGAGGACCTGCTCTAGGAAGGGAGTGTATCATCATCAATAACTACAGTTTAATAGAGTGTGATAGACAAAAAGGAACCCAGCAAGGCTTTCATCATTTGATGAAAGTCTTCTCTGGGTTCCATTGTTGAAGATGGCTCAGCAAACATTTGTTTACCAAATATTTGCCTTTCCATATCTATGTGAATTGCCTTCCTGCCCTTTGAATTACCAACAACAGCCACCATCCCACCCCTTCTCCTTAGCTCAAGATTGTCTCATATTCTTCAAGAATTCCCAAATGCACATATGAAATAAATTTGATCATTTTCTCCCATCTGTTTCATGTTAATTTGATCATTAGTCCAGCCAGAAGAACTTAAATGTGTAGGAGGAAAAATTATTTTTCCTCCCCTACATCCTAACACAGGTAAAAGACCTTATAAATTACTATCAAGATTTTCACTGTGATGTGTAAGCTAATATCAATAAGTACATTTTTTTCATTTCCATAATAAACTCAATAAAAATACAAAGTGAAATTTCTAAATAAAAAGATGCAATAAAATTGTCACTCTTCTCATATTCTAGTGGAATAGTACAAAAAATTTCCAGATGATTTTTTAATGGTAGTTTTTTAATGTTTGAAGCTGTATGTCTCTAAATAAATTTCTTTATTCCATACATTCACCAAAGTCACCTGTATTTTACATGAGGTCTTGCATTTTGTTCATAAATATAACATACATATTTTAAAAGAATAAATTGAATGTTCTTGACCTGTTAGGACAATAGTCACAAAAGTATAAAAATGAAACACAAGAGAAAAAATATGAATTTAATTTAATTTTACATCAAATGCATATAATATTTATGTGCATATGCAGCTCTTGGAATTATCCATTAATTTAAGTCAACAAAATGATATTGAATTAGAAAGAAACATAAACAGAATGGAAGGATTCCCTGTCCTTTAAACACTGTGTATGAGAGATGTATATGAGGAAACAGGCAGTTACAACACAGCATGGTATAAGCCAAGATGACATAATAGCCCTTAAGAAGTGGACCTAGAACCCCTGAAGGGTCATGTGTGTATTTTATTTGATTTGAAGTCCTACGTCCAGCATGATGACTGGCCAGTAAAAGGCAAAAAACAGAGAAAATTTGACTTATAATAAAGTTGTTGTTGTTGTTGGTGGTGGTGGCTGTATGTGTGTACATGTATACAGCTTTTTGAGTTATCAATATGGGTAATTATTTATGTGCGTTAAACATGCTTTTATATTATTCCTTTTGAATTTATTCAACTAACTTGTTGAAAAAATTCCAATGAATTGGAATTACTCTGGCTAAAAATACTCAATTTATATATAGACTCAGAAGTTAACCCTCATTCTAGGTCCTTCTCTTTATTCTGCCTCCCCCTGTTTGAGACTTCAAACTGCACAACACTGTTCAATTGTCTTTATTCTGCTCACTAACACTGCAGAGAAGTTATTCTTCATCACTGCTCAGCAAAATCATATATGCTCACTGCTTAATCATCACTTGTACTTTTTCATTTCATTTTTCCAGCTTCCTTGCATTATTATAGTGTCACTGGATTTTAAGAGCTTGTTTATAACTAAAGATGTTAACCATTTCTCATGCATTGCAAATGATATACCATGTTTTTTGTTACTATTTTACTCTGCTGTTTTACTTTTTGGTTGTATCAAACTTGTGCATTAAATATAATCATATTCTGTTTAAAAAAATAAAATAAATAAAATTTCTGTTGTAAAAAATCTAAAGACCAGAAGAGAAGTATTGACTGCTATGGATTTTGGAGTTAATAGAGAGTAGAGTCACCATGATTATTCAAGGAGAGAACATAAAATAAGAGAAAGAGAGAGAAAAAATAGAGAACCAGGGATTCAGCATAGGTAACAACCAAATTAAAAGTTAGGTAAATGTAAGGACTGCTTTCAACTAGGACCCTATCCTCACCACCACCCAATCTGGTCTCAGATGCAAGCTGGGACCTTACAACCACTTGGGACAAAGACCTGCAGACCCACGGACACCAAGACTCCAAACATCCCAGCTGCAGATTACTGTGAGTCATGGAGCCCATCTCCCTCCCCGCCGGCCTGCTGCATTGGCATAGAACCTGCCAGGCCTGCTTCACATGAGCAGGCTTCCTGCTGACACAGGGAAGCTGTGTGACTTAACTTTGACTCTGGGCACATGCACAAAGGAGTCTGTTTCCTGTGGTGCAGGAGTGGGCCTCCTGCTGACACAGGGTGGCTGCTCTGCCTGACTTTGACTCTGAGTGTGCGGACAAGGGAAGTCCCTTCCCTGCAGTGCAGGAGTGGGCCTCCTGCCAACACAGAGCAGCTGTGCAACCCGGCCCCCCAAGCAGACTGGGGACCCTGATTTTCCACTTGAGAGGCAGCACTGAGCACCAGTGACTTGACTCTCAGCGCACACACTTGGGGACTCTGTTTATCATCGTGTGCGCACGGGATCCCTGATTCTCAGTGCATGCACACTGAGCACCTGTGATTCCAATTCTGGGCACACACGCACACAGGGACCCTGATTCACGATGCGAGGCTGCACCAAGCTACAGAGACTCCGATACTCGATTCTCAGAGCATGCACACAGGGTCTCTGACTCCTGGCATGCATTAGGGGACTCTGATTTTGGCGTACGCCCATGAGGACTTTTTTTTCAGTGCGGCGCATGCGGGGTCCCTGATTCTAGGTGCATGTACAAGGCCACACTGAGTGCTGGTGACTCTGATTCTCAGTGTGTGTGGCTCCCACCAACCCACAGCAGCCATACATCTCAGTGTCAGAGCTCTTCAGTGACACACGGGTGGTGTGACACTCTCACTGCACACGGCTCAGGCCCCCGCACCTCAGCGTTTGGACCTTCTGGTGATAGTTAGAATGGGAAGACAATGAAACAATCCCCAGAGAAAAGAAAAAGAGGATTAGCCAAGAAAGGAAATAAGTGAAACTGAGGCATGCAAAATGACAGAAAAAGAATTCAGAGTAATGGTTATACAGTTCATAAACCAGATGGACAAGAAATTTAACAACCTATGGAAAAATCAGGAAGAAATCAAAAGTGATATAGCTACAATAAAAAAAAATGCTATGGAAGGTTTCAACAGTAGACTAAAAGAAATAGAGGACTGTATTAGTGAGTTAGAAGATAAGGTAGAGAAAAAAGCCCAATCTGAACATCAACTGGAGAAAAAAATTAAAAAGCAGGAGGGGAGTCTAAGGGAGCTTTGGGACAACACGAAACAAAGTAACATACCTACAATAGGGGTGCCAGAAGGACAAGATGAGCAGCAAGAATTAGATAATCTATTTGAAGAAATAATGACAGAAAACTTCCCAGATGTGGGGAAGAAAAAAGTCCCACAAGTACAGAGAGTCCCAAGCAAGAAGAATCCCAAAAGACCCACACTAAGACATGTCATAATTACAATGGCAAATGTTAACAACAAAGAGAGAATCTTAAAGGCTGTAAGAGAGAGACAAAGAGATCCTTTGATAGCTAACAACTGATCCCCCATCAGATTATCAAATGATTTCTCAACAGAAACACACCAAGCTAGGAGGAAATGTAATGAAGTATACAAAGTGATGAAAAGCAAAGGACTGAATCCAAGATTAATCTATCCACTATCAATCAAAATTGAAGGTGAAATCAGGAGATTCACAGACAAAAAAAAAATGCTAAGGGAGTTTATAACTACCAAGCCAGCAATGCAATAAAAGCTAAAGGGAATGCTGTAAAAAGAATAGAAGGGGTGGAAGGAACACAGGCATAAAGCACAGAAATGGCTACAAATGAGTACCTATCAATAATATTAAATGTAAATGGATTAAATGCTCCAATCAAAAGACATCAAGTGACTGAATGGATAAGAAAACACGACCCATATATATGCTGTCCACAGGAGACCCACCACAGAACAGGGGACTCACACAGACTGAAACTGAAGGGATGAAAAAATATCTATCAGGCAAATGGAAAGGAAAATAAAAGCTGGGGTAGCAATACTTAAATCTGACAAAATAGGCCTCAAAGTGAAGACCATAACAAGAGAAAAGAAAGGCCACTTCATAATTCTAAAGGGATGGATACCACAAGAGGTTATAAATATGGTAAACATATATGCACCAAATGCATGAACACCCAAATACATAAAAAAAAAATTCTGTAAGATAGCAGGGGAGATATTGACAGCAATACAATCATAGTAGGGGATTTAATACCCCGTTAACATCACTGGATAAATCCTCTAGACAAAAATTCAGCAGAGAAATAGCAATCCTAATGACTCTCTAGATCATATGGATTTAATTGACATCTTCAGAACATTTCACCGCAAAGCTACAGAATATACGTTCTTCTCAAGTGCACATGGGACATTTTCAAAAATAGACCACATACTACGTCATAAGCAAAGTCTCTCCAAATTCAAGAAGATTGAAATCATATCAAGCATATTGTCAGATCACAATGGCATAAAATTAGAAATAAACTACAATAAAAATAAGCACAAAAATTCAAACACATGGAGGCTGAATAGCATACTATTAAACAATGAATGGGTTACCAAATAGATCAAATAAGAAATAAAAAACATCCTGGAAACAAATGACAATGAAAACACAATAATCCAAAATTTTTGTGATACAGTGAAAGCAGTCCTGAGAGGGAAGTTCATAGAATTACAAGCCTACCTCAAAAAAACAAGAAAAACTGGTAATAAACCACCTAAATGTGCAACTTTAAGAATTAGAAGGAGAGCAACAAGAAACGCCAAGAGTGAGCAGAAGGAAGGAAATAACAAATATCACAGTGTAAATAAATGATATAGAGACCAAAAGATCAATGAAACCAAGAGCTGGTTCTTTGAACAGATAAACAAGATTGATGAACCTCTAGTCTGGCTCACCAAGAAGCAGAGAAAAAGGACCCAAATAAACAAAATCAGAAACAAAGGAGGCAAAATAAAAACAGACCCAACAGAAATACGAAGTATCGTAAAAAAATACTATGAGAAACTCTATTCCAACAAACTGGTCAACCTATAAGAAATGGACATATTCCTAGAAAAATACGACCTTCCAAAACTCAGCCAGGAGAAATCAACAAATCTGGATAGGCCAATATCGATGGAGGCAATTGAAGCAGTAATCAAAAAACTTCCAACAAACAAAAGCCTTGGACCAGATAGCTTCACAGCGGAGTTTTATCAAACATTCAAAGAAGAAATAAAACCTATCTTCCTCAGACTATTTCAAAAAATTCAGGAGGAAGGAACACTTCCAAGCTCTTTCTATGAAGCCAGTATTACCTCACCCCAAAACCAGATAAAGACAATACAAAGAAAGAGAATTACAGGCCAATATCCAACATGAACATAGACGCCAAAATTCACAAAAAATTCTAGCAAATCAAATCTAGCATTGCATTAGAAAGATCATACACCATGAACAAGTGGGATTAATTCCGGGGATGCAAGGATGGTACAATATCTGCAAATCAACAAACGTGATAACCAACATAAACAAACTGAGAGAAAAAAATATATAATCAAATCCATTGATGCAGAAAAAGCATTTGACAAACTTCAACACCCTTTCTTGACAAACACTCTCAGAAAGGTGGGATAATACCTCAACATAATAAAAGTCATATATGACAAACATGAACATAGACGCCAAAATTCACAAAAAATTCTAGCAAATCAAATCTAGCATTGCATTAGAAAGATCATACACCATGAACAAGTGGGATTAATTCCGGGGATGCAAGGATGGTACAATATCTGCAAATCAACAAACGTGATAACCAACATAAACAAACTGAGAGAAAAAAATATATAATCAAATCCATTGATGCAGAAAAAGCATTTGACAAACTTCAACACCCTTTCTTGACAAACACTCTCAGAAAGGTGGGATAATACCTCAACATAATAAAAGTCATATATGACAAACCCACAGCCAAAATCATACTCAATGGGCAAAAACTAAAACCATTTCCCCTAAGAACAGGAACAAGACTGGGATGCCCACTCTCACCAATCCTGTACAACACAGTACTGGAAGTACTAGCCATTGTGATCAGACAAGAAGAAGAAATAAAATGAATCCAAATTGGAAAAGAAGAATAAAAGTGTCCTTATTCACAAATGACATGATACTGTACATAGAAAACCCTAAAGACTCCATCAAAAAAATTATTAGACTTAATAAATGAATTCAGCAATGTAGCAGGATACAAAATTAACGCCAAGAAATCTATGGCATTTCTATACACCAATAATGAACTTACAGAAAGAGAGACTAAAAAAGCAATCCCATTTAAGATCGCATAAAAAAAATTAAGATACCTAGGAATAAACTTGACTAAGGAGATAAAAGACCTATACGCGGAAAACTACAGGACACTGAAAAAGGAGATAGAGGAAGACATAAACAGATGGAAGAACATACCATGTTCATGGATTGGTAGAATCAACATCATCAAAATGTCCATACTACCCAAAGCAATCTATAGATTCAATGCACTCCCCCATTAAAATACCAATGCCATATTTCACAGACCTAGAACAAACTTTCCAAAAATTTATCTGGAATAAAAAAAAACCTCGAATAGCTGCAGCAATCCTGAGAAAGAACAAAGTAGGTGGAATCTCAATACCAGATATCAAGCTGTATTACAAAGCCACTGTTCTCAAAACTGCTTGG
>NW_005364339.1:51501-52190 GCF_000412655.1 Myotis brandtii
ATGTTATCACTGATAAGGATTTAATCTCCAACATTTACAGGGAACTCATACAACTTAACAAAAGGAAGATAAACAACCCAATCAAAAAATGGGCAACGGAGCTAAATAGATACTTTTCGAAAGAAGATAGAAGAAATGGCGAAGCACAATGAAAACATGTTCAAAGTCACTAATTATCCAAGAGATGCAAATCAAAACAACAACCAGGTACCATCTCACACCTGTCAGAATGGCTATCATCAATAAATCAACAAACGACAAGTGCTGGGGAGGATGTGGAGAAAAAGGACCCTCCTTCATTGCTGGTGGGAATGCAGATTGGTGCAGCCACTGTGGAGAACAGTATGGAGTTTCCTCAAAAAACTAAAAATGGAACTCCCATTTGACCCAGTGATCCCACTTCTCCGAATATATCCCAAGCAACTAGATACTCCAATTAGAAAGGATATATGCACCTCTATGTTCATAGCAGCACAATTCACCATAGCTAAGACTTGGAAACAGCCTAAGTGCCCATCAGTAGATGAGTGGATTAAAAAACTGTGGTACATCTATATTATGGAATACTACTCTGTGGTAATAAAGAAGGAGTTCTTACCATGTGCAACAGCATGGATGGAACTGGAGAGCATTATGCTAACTGAAATAAGCCAGTCAGAGAAAGATAAATATCACATGATCTCACTTAT
>NW_005364339.1:52427-61980 GCF_000412655.1 Myotis brandtii
AAAGGAAGAAAGAAAGAAAGAAAGAAAGAAAGAAAGAAAGAAAGAAAGAAAGAAAGAAAGAAAGAAAGAAAGAAAGAAAGAAAGAAACTGGTCTAGACATTCTAAAGATTGTATGATCAGTTTTTTAATATTTTTTTTCAAAATCATCTCTAACATATAAGTGGCATAAAGCTTTCATAGGATATTACAGTAAAGTAGAAATGAAGTAATAATAAGCTTGCTATCCACATAAACACTAATATTGCCTATTTTGTTCCACAAAGGTTAATTAACTCATTTAAAGCCAGACACTTCATTAAACAAACATGTGATTAGATACAAACAGTTCTTTCAGAAAGTGAAAGTGAGAAACACTAGAATGTGCCCTCCCAGGCTCAAAATTCTTCTCATGTTCCTTCTTAAGACCTGGTATTTGGCTATTCTACTGGGGCTCTCGTTTTGATTGTCATCTTACATTTATCAAGATAATAGTTTTGAGGAATTTATTGAATAAATAAGCAACTGTAATGTGTCCATTTATTGTGTGAGAATTTTGTCTTGATGCCAATGCAGAATGTAGAAGGTATCTGTAATTTTGCCCAGGCAGGTGGAGGTGTGAACCCTGCCTATCCAGTTACACAGAAAGCCGTTAGTGACCCTGCCAGCAAGATATCTTGATGAAATAGTGAAGGAAAAATAATTCAAAACAGTTTTTCCTTCATATAACCATATTCATTACATAGATTTTAATGGAAATTTGACATATAGCACTGTGCAAGTTTAAAGTGTCCAAAGTGTTGATTTGATACATTTATATATTGCAATATGATGACTATCATAGCATTAGCTAATACCTGGATCATGTCTTTTTTGATGGGGACAATTAAGATATAGTCTTTTAGCAATGTTGAAGATTATAATACAATGTTGTTGACTATAATGACCATGCTGTGCATTAGATCTGCAGAACTGATTTATCTATGAGTTGCAAGTTTGTGCCCTTAAACAACATCTCCCCAATTTCCCTAATCCCTGGTCCCTGGTGACCACCACTGTACTCTATGTCTTTATGAGTTTGGCTTTTTCAGATTCCACATATGTGCTCTGTCTTCATGAGTTTGGCTTTTTCAGATTCCACATATGTGCTCTATGTCTTCATGAGTTTGGCTTTTTCAGATTCCACATATAAGTGATATCATACAGTATTTATCTGTCTCTACATGATTTAATTCACTTAGCATAATGCCCCCAATGTCCATCCAAGTTGTTGCAGATGACAGAATTCCCAAAACAGCTTTTTTTCTTTTGTTTGCAACTAAAATGGAATTACCAAAGTAGGAGACCTTGGGGAATCTCACAGAAGCCCACCATATCCCTCTTTTTAGTGTGCTAGGGGATGGCACAGTGTTAAGTAGTCTACAAGTTTAAAGTAATCAAAAAAAGCCATATTTGAGAGTTTTAAAAATTGGTATACATAGCAAAAAGTGGGGTGAAGCACAGGAGTTCTTATACATTTTATTCATTGGCTGATTTAATTCATTTATATTTGAAAACATTAGCATACAAGAGAACTCACAGAAACTATTTAAATCAAATAGAAACAAACAAACAAAAAATGGCAAAAAAGGAATATGAAAACTGTATTAGAATTTGACTGCAAGTATTTGTAGATAAGGAAATTGAGAAGGTTCATATATCATCTTTGTTTAATTTTCCCTCTAATATTTTTCTTCATAACCAAGAAAAATCTTAAAACTGTTACATTGACCTTTCCAAGTTGCTACTCAGAAGGCTAATTAAAATAAGATAAAAAACAAATGCTAGGGATGCATGCAGGTTTGAGGTGCTTCATGTCCTTATCCCCCAGCACATTTTACAAGTGATTTGGACAAGTGAACCTAGAGGAAAGGTGATTCCACACACCATTTCTATTAACTCATTGTAATGTTTAATTGACTTCTCTTTACTGGCAGCAAGTTCTTAAATCTGTGGAAAGTTCTTTGTGCAGCAATTTAAATATCACATGAAAGAACATCTGGAGTACTGTTTATCTTATTTTGTCCAGGTCAGTTGCAAAGCCAGAGCCTTTGTCTCCTTCCTTTGACTGGAACCTTCCTGAAATATATGTCAATATTTGACTTCTCAGCTTGTTCTGCCCATACACTACCTGCCATTCTCTACTGTGACAAGTTTACTCAGGCTTTGGCTTCCTTATTCAAAGGCCTATCACTTCTCTGAAATAGCAGTTTCCAAGGTAACATATGACAACTCCCTTGTTTTGAAACACTTTGCTTTTTTGACTTTGACATTCTTTCCTACCTTTTTTTTTCTTTTGACTCTGAAGGCTATTTTTAGTATTTACCTAACTTTTAAAAAATTTTTATTTTATTGTTTAAAGTATTACAAATAGTACATATGTCTCTTTTTCCCCCCCATTGTAGTTCCCCTGGCCTCCCCTACCCGCTGGCACTTGCCCTCACCCCCCAACCCCCAGTATCTTGCGTCCATTAGTTATACTTATATGCATGCAAGTAAGTCCTTTGGTTGATCTCTTCCCTCTCCCCTCCACAACCCTCCCAACCTTCCCACTGTAGTTTCATAGTCTGATCCATACTTCTTTGCCTCAGTTTCAATTTTTGTACATCAGTTTATAATGTTCTTTATATTCCACAAATGAGTGAGATCATGTGGTATTTATCTTCCACTGACTGGCTTATTTCACTTAGCATAATGCTCTCCAATTCCATCAATGCTGTTGCAAATGGTAATAATTTCTTCTTTTTTATAGCAGCGTAATATTCCATTGTGGAGATATACTACAGTTTTCTAATCCACTCATCTGCTGATGGGCATTTATGCTGTTTCCAAATTTTAGCTATTGTAAGTTGTGCAGCTATGAACATATGGGTGCATATGTCCTTTCTGATCGGTGTTTCTGTTGTCTTGGAATATATTCCTAGAAGTGGTATTACTGGGTCAAATGGCAGTTCCATTTTTAATTTTTTGAGGAAACTCCATACTCTTTTCCACAGTGGCTGCACCAGTCTGCATTCCCACCAGCAGTGCACGAGTGTTCCTTTTTCTCCACATCCTCTCCAGCACTTGTCGTTTGTTGATGATAGCCATTCTGACAGGTGTGAGATGTTGCCTCATTATTGTTTTGATTTGCATCGCTCAGATGATTAGTGACTTTGAGCATGTTTTCATATGTCTCTTGACTTTCTGAATGTCCTCTTTCAAAAAGTGTCTATTTAGGTCCTTTGCTCATTTTTTTGATTGAATTCTTTACCTTCCTTTTGGTAAGTTGTATGAGTTCCCTATAAATTATAGAGATTAAACCCTTATTGGAGATAACATTGGCAAATATGTTCTCCCATGAAGTGGGCTTTCTTGTTGTTTGGTTGATGATTTCTTTTGCTGTGCAGAAGCTTATTATTTTAATGTAGTCCCATTTGTTTATTTTCTCCTTAGTTTCCATTGCACTAGGAGCTGTATCAGTAAAGATATTGCTAAGACAAATGTCTGCTATTTTGCTGCCTATGGCTTCTTCTAAGAGTGTTATGGTTTCCCATCTTACTTTTAAGTCTTTTATCCCTTTTGAGTTTATTTTTGTGTATGGTGTAAGTTGGTGGTCTAATTTCATATTTTTTTGCAAATATCTGTCCAATTTTCCCAACACCATTTATTGAAGACTGTCTTGACTCCATTGTATGCTTTTGCCTCCTTTGTCAAATATTAAATAAGCGTAATGGCTTGTGTTGATTTCAGTTCTCTATTCTGTTCCACTGGTCTACATGTCTATTCTTGTGCCAGTATCAGGCAGTTTTGAGAACAGTGGTTTTGTAGTATAGCTTGATATCTCGTATTGTGATCCCGCCAACATTGTTCTTCTTTTTCAAGATTGCTGCAGCTATTCGGGGTCTTTTTTATTCCAGAAGAATTTTTGGAGAGTTTGTTCTAGGTCTTTGAAGTATGCTGTTGGTATTTTAATGGGGATTGCATTGAATTTATACATTGCTTTTGGTGGTATGGACATTATAATGAAGTTGATTCTACCAATCCATGAACATGGTATATTCTTTCATTTGTTCATATCTTCTTCTCTCTCTCTTTTCAGCGTCTTGAAAATTTCTGAGTACAGGTGCTTTACTTCCTTGGTTAAATTTATTCCTAGGTATATTAATTTTTTTGTTGCAATGGTAAATGGGATTGCTTTTGTAGTTTTTCTTTCTGTGAGTTCATTATTGGTGTATAGAAAAACCATGCACTTCTGGGTGTTAATTTTGTATCCTGCTACATTGCCAAATTCATTTATTAAGTCAAGTGTTTTTTGATGGAGTCTTTGGGGTTTTCTATGTACAATATCATGTCATCTGCAAATAAGGACAGTGTTACCATTTATTCCCACCTTGCTGAGAGTTTTTATCAAGAAAGGGTGTTGGATTTTGTATAATGCTTTTTCTGCGTCAATTGATATGACTATGTGGTCTTTATCTCTCAATTTGTTTATGTGATGTATCACGTTTATTGATTTGCAGATATTGTACCATCCTTGTATCCCCAAGATAAATCCTACTTGGTCATGGTGTATGATCTTTCTAATGTACTGCTGGATCCGATTTGCTAGAATTTTGTTGAGGATTTTGGCATCTATGTTCATGAGGGATATTGGCCTATAATTCTCTTTCATTGTGTTGTCTGGGAAATGGTGTTAGTTTTTGTCCATTGAGTATGATGTTGGCTGTGGGTTTGTCATATATGGCTTTTATTATGTTGAGGTATGATCCTTCTATTCCCACCTTGCTGAGAGTTTTTATCAAAAATGGGTGTTGAATTTTGTCAAATGCTTTTTCTGCATCAATTGATATGACTATGTGGTTTTTTTCCTTCAATTTGTTTATGTGATGTATCACGTTTATTGATTTGCGGATATTGTACCATCCTTGCATCCCTGGGATAAATCCTACTTGGTCATGGTGTATGATCTTTCTGATGTACTGCTGGATCCGATTTGCTAAGATTTTGTTGAGGATTTTGGCATCTATGTTCATGAGGGATATTGGCCTGTAATTCTCTTTCATTGTGTTGTCTTTACCTGGTTTTGGTATTAGGGTGATGCTGGCTTCATAGAATGAGCTTGGAAGTGTTCCTTCCTCTTGAATTTTTTGTAGTAGTCTGAGGAGGGTAGGTTTTATTTCTTCCTTGAATGTTTGGTAAAACTCCCCTGTGAAGCCGTCTGGTCCTGGGCTTTTGTTTGCTGGGAGCTTTTTGATGACTGCTTCAATTTCTTCCATAGTTATTGGCCTATTGAGATTTTTAGATTCTTCCTGATTGAGTTTTGGAATGTTGTATTTTTCTAGGAATTTGTCCATTTCCTCCAGGTTGTCTAGTTTGTTGGAGTAGAGCTGTCCATAGTATTTTTTAACAATCATTTGTATTTCTGTGGGGTCTGTTGTTATTTCGCCTCTATCGTTTCTGATTTTGTTTATTTGGGTCCTCTCTCTTTGCTTTTTGGTGAGCCTGGCTAGAGGTTTGTCGATCTTGTTTATCCTTTCAAAGAACCAGCTCTTGGTTTCATTGATTTTCTGTATTGTTTTTTTGGTCTCTATGTCATTTATTTCTGCTCTAATCTTTATTATCTCCTTCCTTCTGCTCACTCTGGGCTTTTCTTGTTGCTCTCTTTCTAATTCTTTGAGCTGTAGATTTAGATGATTTACTACCATTTTTTCTTGTTTGTTGAGGTAGGCCTGTAGAGCTATAAACTTCCCTCTCAGGACTGCTTTCATTGTTTCCCATAGATTTTGAATTGTTGTGTTTTTATTGTCATTAGTTTCCAGGATGTTTTTAATTTCTTCTTTGATCTCTTTGGTAAACCAATCATTGTTTAATAGCATCCTTTTCAGCTTCCAAATATTTGAATTTATTAGATGGTTTTTATTGTTGTTTATTTCTAATATTATGCCATTGTGGTCTGAGAAGATGCTTGATATGATTTCAATCTTCTTGAATTTGGGGAGACTTTGCTTATGACGTAGTATGTGGTCTATTTTTGAAAATGTCCCATGTGCACTTAAGAAGAACTTATATTCTGTAGCTTTGTGGTGAAATGTTCTGAAGATGTCAATTAAGTCCATCTGATCTAATGAGTCATTTAGGATTGCTTTTTCTTTGCTGATTTTTTGTCTATAGGATATATCCAGTGATGTTAGTGGTGTATTAAAGTTCCCTATGATCATTGTATTATTGTCAATCTCTCCCTTGATATCTTCCAGGAGTTTTTTTATGTATTTGGGTGCTCCTGCATTGTGTGCATATATGTTTATCAGGGTTATATCCTCTTGTTGTATCGATCCCTTTAGTATTATGAAGTGGCCTTCCTTATCTCTTGTTATGGCCTTCACTTTGAGGTCTATTAGGTCAGATATAAGTATTGCTACCCTAGCTTTTTTTTCATTTCCATTTGCCTAAAAGTTATTTTTTCATCCGTTCACTCTCAGTCTGTTTGTGTCCCTTGTTCTGAGGTGTGTCTCTTGTAGACAGCATATATATGGGTCATGTTTTTTTTATCCATTCATTCACTCACTGTCTTTTGATTGGAGCATTAATCTGTTTACGTTTAAATTTATTATTGAAAGGTTCTTGTTTGTAGCTATTTTTATTTTTTGTGCCTCTTTTCTTTCTGAGCTTTTTATTTCTTCTTTTTACATCATTCCCTTTAGCATTTCTTGCATTGCTGGCTTGGTGGTGATAAACTCCCTTAGCCTTTTTTTGTCTGTGAAGCTTCTTATTTCCCCTTCAATTTTGAATGATAGCCTTGCAGGATAGAGAATTCTTGGATTCAGTCCCTTGCTTTGCATCACTTTGTAAATTTCCTTCCATTCTTTTCTGGCCTGATGTGCTTCTGTTGAGAAATTATCTGATAATCTAATGGGAGATCCCTTGTACATAACTTTCTGTCTCTCTCTTGCACCCTTTAAGATTCTCTCTTTGTCGTTAACAATTGCCATCATAATTATGATGTGTCTTGGTGTGGGTCTTTTCAGGTTCATCTTGTTTGGGACTCTCTGTGCTTGTGTGACTTTTTTCTTCTCAACCTCAGGGAAGTTTTCTGACATTATTTCTTCAACTAGGTTTTCTAACCCTTGTTCCTCTTCCTGATGTTCTGGCACCCCTATTATTCATATGTTGCTTCATTTCATGTTGTCTCATAGATCCCTTAGGCTCTCCTTCTGTCTTTTAATGTTTTTCTTCAATTGCAGTTCAGTTCGGGTGTGTTTTGCTTCCCTGTCTTCTAATTCACTAATTCGGTCCTCCGCTTCTCCTAGTCTACTGTTGAAACTTTCCATAGTGTTTTTTATTGCAGCTATATCACTCTTCATTTCTTCTTGATTCTGACATAAGTTATTGATATTTTCATCAATTTCTTCTTGATTCTTACATAAGTTGTTGATTTTTCCTCCCATCGGGTTTATGAACTTTATTCTGAATTATTTTTCTGATATATGGCATTCTTCTCTTTTACTTAGCAACTTTTCTAATGAATCCTCCTTTTTTCCTTTGGGGGTTTCTTTGTCTACCCATTTTTGGTCTCACCAACTTATATAGATGTCGAGTCGTGCAGGGGCTGCTCCTCAGTTGGCAGCAGCTCCTCTGGTGAGTGCTCTTTGCAGCAGTTTTGTCACCTCTGGCTAGTGGGGGAGGCTGCTTGTACAGCTGCTGTTCTTTGGACAGGGTGGGCTGGTCACGAGGCTGCTGCTCCTTGAATGGGGGCAGGCTGTTCACGTGGCTTCTGCTCCTCAGCTGGGGCAGACTACTCACGTAGCTGCTGCTCCTTGGATCAGGGCTGGCTGCACGCTGCTGCTGTTCCTCATATAGGGCGGATTGCTCGTGAGGCTGCCGCTTCTTGGACAGGGGCACATTGCTTACAGTGCTACTGCTCCTCATACATGTGTTGCTGCTCTTGCAGCTGCTGCTCCTCAGATGGGGGACAGGCTGCTTGCGTGGCTGCTGCTTTTCTGGCGGGAGTGAGCTACAAGTGTGGCTACTGCTCCTCGGACAGGTGCAGGCTGCTCACCCAGCTGCTGTTCGTGCTTCGGACAGGTGCAGACTTCATGTGGCTGCTGCTCCTCGGAGCAGAGCGGGCTGTGCAGGGCTGCTGCTCCCCAGGTGTGGGCTCTGCTCGTGTGCCTGCTGCTCCTCAGACAGGGGCGAGCTGCTCGGGCTACTGCTCTTCCTCGGGTGGGAGTGAGCTGCACATGAGGCTGCTGCTCCTTGGATGGGGGCAGGCTGCTCACCCAGCTGCTGCTCATCGTACAGGTGCAGTCTGCATGTGGCTGCAGCTCCTCGAACCAGTGCGGAGTGCGTAGGGCTGCCACTCCTTGGACATGGGCAGTCTACTCGTGTGGCTGCTGCTCCTCAAATGGAGGCTGGCTGCTCGCGGTGCTGCTGTACCTCGTACAGGTTTGGGCTACTCACACAGCTGCTGCTCCTCAGATGGGGGAAGGCTGCTCATGCGGCTGCTGCTCCTCAGATGGGGGCATGTTGCTCACACAGCTGCTGCTCCTCAGACAGGTGCAGGGTTTGGGCTGCGCCGCTGCTGCTCCTTGGATGGGGGCAGGCTGTGCGGGGCTTCTGCTCCTCAATCGTGAGCAGTCTGCTTGTGTGGCTGCTGCTTCTCGGACGGGGCAGGCCACTCACACAGTTGCTGCTCCTTGGACAGGGGCAGGCCATGTGAGGCTTCTGCTATTAGGCCTGGGGCAGGCTGCTTGCGGGGCTGCTGCTCCTTGGACAGGAGTGGGCTGCTCATGTGTCTGCTGCTCGTGTGGTTGCAGTGCCCTGGGCTAAGGCGTTGGGTCAGTCAGAGGGGAGCACACTTCAGAACTCACAAGAGCCTGCACCCAGGGTGGGTGGAGACTTGTTGACCGTGGGACCACATCTCAGGTAGCAGGTCTCTGGCAGGGGTGGCTGTAGAGTCCCAGGTGTTATCTGAGGGCACCCTGGATGGAGATGAGGCTGGGCTCCCAGTCACAGCAGCTCTCCCCTTCAAAAGGCTAGGCCTCTGAGGATGAGCCGGCCTCCCTAATCAGGCAAGCCCAGTTAGCCTGCCCCTAAAGTTCCTGTGGGATCTAACTGTGCCTCACTCACATACACACACACACATCCCACATGACCATACACTCCTCTTTTGCTCCCTCACTCACTCGTGATCTCACTGCCCCCTTCTTCCTGCCTCTGTAGTTGGATCTGGGGTGTTATTGGCCCATTAGTGGATATAGTTTCCTCTCCAGGTGTCTGGTTATGAGGCTTGCTCTCTAGCACCTGGCCAGACAGGATAAAATTCAGTTTGAGAAGACAAAACACAAAGGAAAAAAAGCACGAATGTACTCACAACAATAACCCCACTATAAGTGACCACCTGAGAAAAGAGAATTAGGGGAGAGAAAAGAGAGCATAAATGATATCGAAGAGAGAGAAAAAGATAAGAGAGAAAATAAAAAGGAAGAAAAAAAGAAGAATATATAAGCTAGAGGCCCGGTGCACAAAAATTTGTGCACTCGGGGGGGGGGGGGGGGGC
>NW_005364339.1:62106-71643 GCF_000412655.1 Myotis brandtii
CAAGTGCACAAATTTTTGTGCACCGGGCCTCTAGTATATATATATATTTGGCTGAAAACACCACAGAACCAATAGATAAACAAACAAAACAAAACAAACAAACAAATAAAAAATACAAACACCAACCCCCCAGCAAGGAGGGTGGGGGCAGAATCTGTAGCGGCTGAGCTTATATACAGAAGATAAGGTTAAGAATTGGATGAATATGGGGAGGATCTCAGTTCAGTATAGAGGAAGTAGAAAGGGGATGGGTGGATAAGAGGAAAGAGAACGAGAAGAAAATAATAATAATAATAATAAATTTACCAAAAAAAATTGATTTCAAAAATGGTATAAAAATAGCAAATAAAAACAAATTAAAATAGAGTGTTGGAAAAATAATGCAAAAAGAAATAGAAAATAAAACAACAAACAAAAACTGAAAAACAAAGAAAAAAGAAGAAAAAGAAAGAAAGAGATAACAAAATAATAATAAAAAAATAAAAATGAAAAAGTGAAGTGTTGTTCCTTTGTCTGGCTTAAGATCCCAGTCTTCTGTACTGTACTGTTTCTCAGGTTCCCGTTGCTGGGATTGAAGGTCTCTCTTTAGGCCAGTCCCTTTGGGCTCTCAGGGACTATTTAATTTTTGTGTATTTTTTTTATGCTTTGTACCATTCAAGGTGGAATCTGGGTGTGGCTGTATTGGTTGCCTGGATACTGGAGGGAGGGGCTATCTCTTCAGGACAAAATGGCTGCCCAGGTCCTGGGCTCAGGCATGACTCGGCGCCAAACTTGCTGCCACTTCTCCTGGACCCTCCTCTCTCCTCAGATTCCACAAGTCCACACCTTCTCCCACACTCCAGCCACAGGTAAGTGTCTGTATCCAAAAGGTCCTATGCACTAGGCTTAATGAAGAAAGGCACAGGCCACAGAGGGGGGAGAGACTGTGCCTCTGCATGCTCCTCTCCTGCTGGCACGCCTCTTCAGCCTTTCCTGACTGTGGACCCAGATCTAGAGTCCCCTGCGGTCCAGCAGTTCTGAGGACCTTCTTTCCACAGTCAGACACTGTGCCTGTCCCAAGGGATGGGACTTGGTGCCGGTTCCGTGCGGATTCCCTCTGATCCTCTGGGCTCAGAGGTCTGGCAGATTCTCCTTCCCAGAATCTTGATTTTACCTTTATCCAGGGAACCTCTGCCCTTCCTGGCTGCAAACCGTCTCCCAGCTGATTCTCCTTTGCCAATTCAGGCTGGATGTTACTTGTTTCAGCTTCTCACCCTATCTGCTCTGAGACAAGGCTCGGGACACATCCATCTATACTGCCGCCATTTTGTCTCTCAGACCAGTTTTTTTCTTAATAAAATGTTGCAAGCAGATCAAATCATCATTTCTCTGTTTGAAGAAGAAAAGGAGTTCAAAATTTCCCTGCACATCTTTAGTTAGGCCCAAGGCCTGGGTTGCCCCTCACACCTCAGAAGCCCCTGAATCCTCTTCCTGGAACATGAGGATTTACTAAGACACATTTTAAAATTCAGTCATCTAGTTTGTTACCTTCTAGCATTCTTTTCCTGTAATAACTGGTTATTTTATGGCTCATAAGCACCTTCAATTGAATAGCAAAGAACACGATTGAAACTAATTTTTGTAGAAGACATTCAGATCAGTTGTAAGACAAAGAAAATTACTCACCTTATCAATGTGTTGTGACTAACTAAATTGAATTAAATATATATTTAATTCTCTCTCATAGCATCTGATGCAAAAGATGTTAAGGGCATGTATGGGCATTTTCTTCTTTCCCTTTTTCCTCCTTCAAGTATTACTTTATTTAAGTGAAACAAGGATTTTAAAAATCCAGATCTTTAAAAATCTTTATTTAAGGTTACTATTCTTATACCAAGAATCATTTTATTGATATTCTCCAACCAGGGGTATAAATATTCTAAATCAGGACTGTGTAAAATGGAATTCAAAGGAATTCTCTGATGGTGGAGTTTTGGGACCTGTAACATCTTGATGGATTTTAAGATACCTTAAAGTAGTCAAATATCAAAATACTATAAATATCTGAAAATATTTATAAGACTATTTTAAAACATGATTATGCTTCAGATTCCTGGTTTAACAATTTAAACAGTACCTATTGACTCTCAACAATATTAGATTAGCTATTTAACAAAATCACACTTTCACCACATTATAAAGATACACAATTGGTTTATATGTTCAAGTTTTCTATAATTTACCTTCTGTTATTTATCTCTAACCATGTCTTCCATGTTTTTCCATTGGTTGATCATACAAATTGAAAACCAATAACATTTATAATAAATACTAGAGGCCTAGTGCACAAAAATTTGTGCTCTCGGTGGGTCCCTCAGCCTGGCCTGTGCCCTCTCCCAGTCTGGGAACCCTCAGGGGATGTCCACCTGCTGGCTTAGGCCCGCTCCCCGGGGGATCGGGCCTAAGCTGACAGTCAGACATCACTCTGGCAGCCCGGGAGCCCTCGGGGAATGTCCACTTGCCAGCGGGAAGCAGGCCTAAGCCGCAGTCGGACATCCTTAGCTCTGCTGAGGAGGCGGGAGAGGCTCCCACCACCACCGCTGTGCTGGCCATCATCCTGTGTGGCTGAGCAGAGCTCCCCCTGTGGGAGTGCACTGCCCACCAGGGGGCAGCTCCTGCATTGAGCGTCTGCCCCCTGGTGGTCAGTGTGTGTCATAGTGACCAGTCATTCCCAGTCATTCTGCTGTTAGGGTCAATTTGCATATTACCCTTTTATTATATAGGATTATGGCATACAATATTACAGAAATAAGTTGGGTGGGAAGAAGACAAGTAAATTTTTAAGACAATTTTTTTAATTGTTGACATTATTACAGATGTCCCCCATTTTCTCCTCCTTTGCCCCCTCCTCCCAGACCCCAACCTTCCCACCCTCTGGCTATAACCACATTGTTGTCTGTGTCCATGGGGTATGCATATATGTTCTTGGGCTAGTCTCTTCACCTTTTTTATCCCGTCTGTCCCCAAAACAAGTAATTTTAAGCTACAAAATGTGTGCCACCAAAGGCTAATATTCTCAGCATCAAGGACCAATTAATTATTTTGACAGACCTCAATCTATTGCTCAAAATATTGTACATGAGTGTGTTTGTTCCTCCACCTTGAAAAATAAATTCAGTTATATAGAATTTACAATGAAAGGATTAAAAATAATTATACACTAATCCATATATTACATACAAATACAGCATTATTTATGTCAAACTTTCAATGAATTTATTAATCCTAAGAAAAAGTGATAATGAGAGTTAAATAATGGCTTCAGGAAGGTTACCTTGGTAACAGTTTGATTTGGTTCCTATGTTTACAAATAATACAGCCGAGAGACTCAAAGAATCATAATTTCCTTTGATTGGTAGAGTCTCAAAAATGATAATTTGGAAAATGACGAGGGATTAAACAAAGAAAAAGATTTCACTCATGAGAAATGAGACATTAAGTGTAATAATAGCACATTGATGGTCAGACCCAAGACAGGCCTTTGAAATTTAATGAAATCTCCTCTTGCTCCTTTGTAAAAAATTGGATAGAATTTATCAATTTATAACAGCATGAATATGCAAATCAAAATTGCTGTTCCTAATTAACTGGCCAAAATATGTTAGATTTTTTTATAAATAACTTTTAAAACTTAGCTTGAAAATTTACTAGTCAACTTAAATTGTGAATGACCTAAAAGACCAGAATATTTTTAATGTCTCTGTATTGTTTATGGGGTTTAATAGGCAAACAATAAAATAAAAAGGTATAATAGAGATACAGTAATAAGAGAATTAGAAATCTAGTCAGGAGACATATCTAGTTGCATATACTTAGGCATATCATTTTATTTGCAATTTGCTTTTCTTCTTCCTAAGTAACTACCAGTACCTGCTATCAAAAATAACACTGCTGCTGATTATTAAGCTACTGGCTAGTAATCACTATACCACACAAGTTTAAGAGCTCTTTCTGTGCCTTAAATCCTATGATTTTAAAATATTTTTTCCCAATTTGAAAAGCAAACTGAAGAGATGTGTAGGCAGGCTAGGAAAAATATGGACAAAGCTCAAGATAGCACCCCCTCTAGATAGAGCCTCATGAGAAGCAGGAAAAAAGTCTAAGATTCTTCATTTAGATTTTCCCAACAGTAAGAATGTTTAAAGGAAAGACATAATGAGCAATCTTTCCCAGAGTTAACTGTCTCCAGCTGGAAGGCAAAGCAGTCAAAGAAAATTAAATAAAAAAGCAAGGCAGATCTTCTGAGAGAAAACATGTTCTAGGTAAATGGGTATTCTAATGGCCATGAGACTGGACACCTTGTGAGCAGCCTTAGACCCTTTACCTTGCAAGGCCCCAACCTCTCATACTCTAACCCCCACAGTCAGTAGACTAGTCAATCTAAAAATCCTATGGGGAAAACAATGTTTTTCTATGTGTTTGTGTTCCAGTGCTTGGGAAAAATGTGAAAATGGTGTCTGGAAGCAACGGCAAGAGAACTATGTAGGCTAATAATCTCAGAAGTTAAACTAAGATTTCCACTTAATTTTAAATAAAAAGTGTATCTACCACAGAAAAGAAACAAGATACACAGTCTATTTAGAACATTGAAAATTACACAAAATATTTCACATAAAAATTTTTAAAAAGAAGTACAAAGACCAAATCCTGTAATTAGTATCTTATAGAGCCCAGATTAAATTCTTCTCTTGACCTTCCTGGTCTTAGGCACCATAAAATAATAGATTGTGAAAAACCAAGATGTTAAACTGGAGTTCTATGAATTTTGTATCAAGTTGGAAAAGGAATGGTGGATTTATTCACACTGCATCAAAGGAATTAGAAAGCTTTGATAGAGATGGATGAAAGAAAGAAGCATGTTAGCACTGAAAAAAAGATACCATTGAAATAAAAAAGAAGGAAGGAAGGAGAATAAAAAAGATGAAAGGAAGAGAGAAAGGAAAGAAGTTATCTGAAATGGAGAGAGGTAGAAATAATAGCATACAAAAGTAAAATAAAAATCAACTCTTGAAGAAAAAAAATTACCTAAGAAAATAAATAAAAATGTCAATCTGTTTCTTCCCAAAGAAAAATGTAAAGAAAACAAATTCAAGGTATCAATATACTAACTTACAATATAAAATAGCTGAATAAAATGAAAATGCAGAGCTAAGGACTAAATGAAGGGTCAAAAAACAACATTACAAAACTAAGCTAAAAATAACAAATAACTCAGGTGACTAGAGTATACTAAGTAACATAAGCAAAATGAATAAAATAACATAGTCTTGAGATAATAATATAAATGCAGAGAAACAGGAGAAAGTAATAAAAGCAATTAGAAAGAAGATAGATACAGAGCAGTATTTAGTATGAAACCCAAGATATCCCTTGTATCTGAAGTAGAGGACACATCTAATGGAAGAGAAAAAAGTTGTTTTTTAAAATTTCCTTATTAAAAATTAATTGTGTGGATCAAAAAATTATGTGCTTCTAAAAGAAGTCTTATGAGACTATTTCAAGATGGTAGCAGAGTAGATGGAAACTCCATTCACCTCCTCCCAAGACCACACTGAAATTACAATTAAATTATAGAAAAATTACTCAGATTAACCAACTGAAGACTAGCTGAAGAGGAGTCTTATAACCAAGGATTTACAGAAGAGACTACCTTGAGACTGGTAGACAGAAAAGTGAAAAGGGCTGACCTTGCTCCCTTGGGCAGCGACTGAGGATCCAGAGGGATAACTCAGCTGTGGGGGATTCCCCTTGAGAAGTGTGCTGCCTGAACACCAAGCCAGGCTCCCCAGCTCAGACCACCAGAGCTGGGAAGCGGCACTCACATAACATCCAGCTGTGAAAAATGTATTTTTTGTCTGCTAGAGACACATGTAGCCTCTTAAAGGGCCAATGCAAAAAATTTCATTCATAGCCATTTACCCTGGGCTTCATTGGAGGGAGGACAGAGCAGACTAGTATTGACTGAGGAGAGTCTGAGGATTGTGGCTCTGGGAAAGGAGCTGGAGTGACTGACTCCAGGATCCCTGTGCTGAGTCTTTCTCTAATACTATAGTACCCACCTTTCTTGGGTGGAGCACTTCCCTCCTTGCTGCATCAGCCTGTGGGAAAGAAATTGCCCACCTTCTGGTCCCTTTTCATCTATACACTGCAAAACTTAAGCCATACTGAGAAGTTAGCTGCCTTGACCAGTGTGTATAGGGCTTGGCAAAGTCAGGGGGTGTCAGTGACTGAGTTGTTACACTTTCCCATGAACCTTACTGGCACTCCCCCCACATGAGAGATCCAATAGAAACACCTTCCATCTTCCTGCAGAACCAATCTCTAGTCCCTGGAGGCCTCTGACTCCTAGTGTTGCTGCCATGGCTAGGTCAGGGAAAAATCTAAGACAGACTAAGTAGTGTGTCTCTGGGGCAGGGACCACACCAAAAACCTTCCCTGAAGCTTGAATGACACCTCCACTACCAGAGACTGTTTCAGTGGCTAAGACTAAAAGGCAGCCAGCAGGGTGAGGCAGGTGGAGGAAGATAACATTGGGGTGCTTTAGGACTTTTATTGACCTTCCCTCAGACCCAGTGCTAATAAAAGCCAGCCTTGGTACACAGCTTGGTCCTTCCCATGCACACTTAAGCCCAGCAGAGTCAACCACAAACAGTGGACCACTTGTAGCTCCAAACAAGTTGCTGAGGACCAGACACAGATAGTGTCTGATATTGGCCTGCACCAGAGTCTCTTCCAATACATCCAAAACAAAAACATCCAGTGGCCAGCTTGAGACAACATTGGAACAGGATCCAATTACTTTCACAAAGAGCAAATCCAAGGGGAGATCTCAGCAGGCATTAAACCCTGCTGAAACGAATTCCACTTTGTGTGGTCAACACCTGCACAGCAGTTTGTATACCAGGATTAAGGCTGAAGCTCATAGTAAGATAACCTAGGGGTTGATCCCTAGGGGCCAATAGCAATCAAGACTCAATTACAATAGAAGGGCCCACATAACCCACACAAGGGACATTCCTAGAGTACCCACATAAGTGATCAAGGAGACTGTGCCACTGGGTGCTACAAGACATCTACTATATAAGGCCACCATATGAAGACTAGGAGTCATAGCAGATCTATCAAAAACATACAAACAAATACAAAGTGGGAGCCAAAATGGGGAGACAAAGAAATAAGCCCAAAATGAAAGAACAGGAAAAATCTCCAGAAAAAGAGCTAAATGAAATGGAGGCAAGCCTATATACCAGTAGCAGATATACCAGTAGAGTTCAAAGTAATGGTTATAAGGATGCTCAATGAACTTAGTGAGAACTAAACAAGCATGAAAATGTACATATAAACCATTAAAAGAACCAATTGGAAATGAATATTACCATATCTGACATCAAGAATATACTGGAAGGAATAAATAGTAAGTTAGTTTAAGCAAAAGATAGAATCAGCTATTTGGAAAACAACCTGGAAAAAGACACCCAATCAGAGCAGCAGAAAGAAAAACTCATTTTTTAAAAATGATGATAGCCTGGCTGGTTGGCTCAGTGGTTGAGCTTCAACCTATGACCCAGGAGGCTATGATTCAATTCCCAGTGAGGGCACATGCCTGGGTTGCGGACTTGTAGGAGGCAGCCAATCAATGATTCTCTGTCATCGTTGATATTTATATCGCTCTCTCCTCTCCCTTCCTCTCTGAAATCAATAAAAATATATATTTTTTAAAAATGAGGATAGTTTATGGGACCTTAGGGACAACATGAAGCATAAACATTTTTGCATCGTAAGTGTACCAGAAGAAGAGAGAGAGCAAGGGACTGAGGAAATATTTTAAGAAATAAAGACTCAAAACATCCCTAACCTGGTGAAGGAAAAAGAAACACAAGTCCAGGAAGTGCAGAGAGTTCCAATCAAGATGACCCCAAAGAACCCAAATCAGAACAAGTCATAATTAAAATGGCAAAGGTTAAAGAGAAAATCTTAAAAGCCACAAGTGAAAGGCAATGAGTTACCTCCAAGGGAGTGCCCATAAGGCTGTGAACTGATTTCTCAACAAACATTTTAGGCCAGAAGGCATTGGCACAATATTCAAAATGTTGAAAAGCAATGACCTACAACCAAGACTACTTCACCTAGCAAGACTATCAAATTTAAAATTAAAGGAGAAATAATGAGCTTTCCAAACAAGAAACAGCTAAAGCAAATGGTTACCACCAAACCTGTATTACCACAAATATTAAAGGGCCTGCTTTAAGAAGGAGCAAACACAACAGAGGAGCACAGTAGAAAGAATAAAATGGCAATAGGCACATACCTACCAATAATTACTTTACTTTTTATTTCTTTATTTCTTAAAGTATTACAAAGAGTATTACACATGTCTCCTTTTTTCTCCCCCTTGACATTCCTCCAGCTTCCCCCACCCCCAGTGTCTTGTGTCCATTAGTTATTCTCATATGCATGCATATAAGTCCTTCGGTTGATCTCCTACCCCCCCAACCTCCCCAGGGTTCCCACTTTAGTTTGACATTCTGCTCAATGCTGCTCTGCCTCTGTATCCATTTTTGTTCATCAGTCTATAATGGTTCTTATTATCCATAAATGAGTGAGTTCATATGGTATTTTCCTCAGCTTCCCAGGGGCCGTCTCAGTCTCACAGGGGCCATCTCAGCCTCACAGGGGTTGTCCCCGCCTCACAGGGGCCGTCCTAGCCTCATGGGACCCATCTCAGCCTCACAGGGGCCGCCTCAACCTCACCGGGGCCATTTCAGCCTCACTGGGTCCGATTCAACCTCACCGGGGCCTTCTCAACCTCACCGGGGCCATCTTGACCTCACCAGGGCCGTCTTGACCTCACCGGTGCCATCTCAACCTCACCGGTGCCGTCTCGACCTCACTAGGGCCAATTCAACCTCAACGGGGCCGTCTCAACCTCACCGGGGTCATCTCAGCCTTACTGGAGCCGTCCCAGCCTCACCGGGGCCATCTCAGCCTCACAGGGGCTGTCTCAACCTCACAGGGGCCGTTTCAACCTCACCAGGGCCGTTTCAACCCCACCGGGGCCGTTGCAACCCCACTGGGGCCATTGCAACCCCACCGGGGCCATCTCAACCTCACCGGGGCTCTCTCAGCCTCACCGGGGCTCTCTCAGCCTCACCGCGGCTGTTTCAGCTTCACTGGGCCGATTCAACCTCACCGGGGCCGTCTCAGCCTCACCGCGGCTGTTTCAGCCTCACAGGGGCCGTCTCAAACTCACCGGGGCAGTTGCAACCTCACCGGGGCCATTGCAACCTCACCGGGGCCGTCTCAACCTCACTGGCGTTGTCTCAACCTCACCAGGGCCTTCTCAGCCTCACCGGGGCCACCTTGGCCTCACGGGGGCCGTCTCGGCCTCATGGGGGCCGTCTCAGCAACACTCAACCTCACCAGTGCCGTCTTGACTTCACCGGGGCCGATTCAACCTCACGGGGGCTGTCTCAGCCTCACAGGGGCTGTCTCAACCTC
>NW_005364339.1:71775-73191 GCF_000412655.1 Myotis brandtii
TCTCAGCAACACGAAGTTTGGCATTCTGTCCTTTGTTGGGTGGCTTCTTGCTGGACAAAATCTCCAGGCATTCCTGGTGGCTGAATATCTGGTATGCTTGCTTGGATTTTGTTTTCTACCAAGTGTACAGACTGCCAGCATCCCATGTGAGACTGGATCTGGTGGATCTGCCTGTGCATTTGCTGGTACAGCGGTTCCACATAGCCAGCCCAGCCATGTCCGGCTCCAACTTCCTCCAAACCTGATTCTGCTTCTTGAGTGTGTCCCTTATGTATGTGAGGAGTTGAAATCTGTAGTTTGTTCGGTTGGGCTGCAAAAGCGCCGGTGGTTCTCTTTGTGCCACTAGCACAGCTTGGGTGGGGATGTAAATTGAGTAGGGCGGGGTCCCCGGGAATCACTAGGGCTGAGCAAGGGGCAATGGTGTCTCCGCGTCTTGTGTCCCCGAGTGCTGGCGAGCAGCTCCGTGAGATAGCCACTCTGTTGCAAGGCCGTCCCACCTCTCCCTGTAGGGGTCTGGGACCTCAGGATCCCGCCCCAAACAAGCTCAGTGGATTTGAGAGTCTGCATCCCCTTCTGAATAAAAAAAAAACCGAGCATCCAGCTGCAGCCAGCCTGGCGCACGACTCCGTACCTCTGTTCTTGGAGCCTCTGCACAACCTACTCAGTCTCAATGCTCTTCTTTCTTTCCTTCCAGTTGTATAGCTTCCACAGGGCCAGGTTTCCCATGGTTCTGAATTACAACTGTTTGTTTTATAGTTGGTAGTCTCGATGTTGTTGTGGGAGGCAGCACGCACAGGTCTGTACCTTATGCCGCCATCTTGGTTCTCCTTACTTTATTTTTTTAATTTAAAATTTTTATTGTTTAAAGTATTACATATGTCTCCTTTTCCCCGCATTGTTCTCTCCCCAGCCATTCCCACCCCCTAGTACATGCCCTCACCCCACTACTCTGTGTCCATGCATACAAGTCCTTTGGTTGATGCCTTACCCACACTCTGCCTTAGTTTCCATGCCCCTGCCTTCCCTCTGAGGTTGGATGGTCTGTTCAATGCTTCTGTCTCTGGATCTATTTATGTTCATCAGTTTATGTTGTTCATTATAATCCACAAATGAATGAGATCATGTGATGTTTATCTTTCTCCAATTGGCTTATTTCACTTAGCATAAATCTCTCAAGGTCCATCCATGCTATTGAAAATAGTACGATTTCTTTCTTTTTAACAGCAGCACAGTATACCATTATGTAGATGTACCACAGTTTTTTCATCCACTCATCTGCTGATGGGCACATAGGCTGTTTCCAAATATTAGCTATTGTAAATTGTGTTGCTAAGAACATAGGGGTGCATATGTCCTGTCTGATTGGTGTTTCTGATTTATTGGTATACTAGAGGCCCGGCGCTCAAAAATTTGTGC
>NW_005364339.1:74819-83223 GCF_000412655.1 Myotis brandtii
TTTTGTTTAGCTTCTATATTTGCAACATAGTTGCTTAGAGTTGCAGCTGAGAGGTCGGCAAGTGAGGCGGGGAACGTTGGAGTCCGCTGTCACTGGAGCAAGCAAGCCTCCCTGTTCGCTTCAGTGCATGGCTGCCGGCCGCCATCTTGGCTGACAGTTAATTTGCATAAGGATATGCTGATTAGCCAATGGGAAGGGTAGCGGTTGTACGCTAATTACCATGTTTCTCTTTTATTAGTGTAGATATTACTAAAAGTGGGATTACTGGGTCCAATAGGAGTTCCATTTTTAACTTTTTGAGGAAACTCCATACTGTTTTCCACAGTGGCTGCACCAGTCTGCAATCCCACCAACAGTACATAAGGGTTCTTTTTTCTCCACATCCTGGCCAGCACTTGTTGTTTATTGATTTGTTGATGATAGCCATTCTGACAGGTGTGAGATGGTACCTCATTGTCATTTTGACTTGATCTCTCAGATGATTAGTGACTTTGAGCATGTTTTCATATGTCTCTTGCCCTTCTGTATGTCTTCTTTCAAAAAATGTCTGTTTAGGTCTTTTGCCCATTTTTTGATTGGATTGTTTATCTTCCATTGCTTAAGTTGTATGAGTTCCCTGTAAATATTGGAGATTAAACCCTTATCAGTGATAACATTGGCACATATGTTCTCCCATGCAGTGGGCTTTCCTGTTGTTTTGTTGATGGTTTCTTTTGCTGTACAGCAGCTTTTTATTTTGATGTAGTCCCATTTGTTTATTGTATCTATAGTTTCCATTGACCTAGGAGCCGTATCACTAAAGATATAGCTACAACATGACTATTTTTCTGCCTATGGATTCTTCTAAGATTTTTATGATTTCCCATCTTATGTTGAAGTTTTTTATCCATTTTGAGTTTATTTTTGTGTATAGTGTCAGTTGGTGGCCTAGTTTCATTTTCTCCCCCCAGTTTTACCAACAACATTTATGAAGAGACTATCTTGACTCCATTATATGCTCTTGCCTCCTTTGTGAAATATTAATTGAGGATAATGGCTTGGGTCGATTTATGGGTTCTATGTTCTGTTCCATTGGTCTATATGTCTGTTCTTGTGCCAGTACCAGGCAGTTTTGAGAAAAGTGGCTTTGTCACATAGGCTTGATATCTGGTATTGTGATCCCTCCAAATTTGTTCTTCTTTCTAAGGATTGCTGCAGCTACACAGGGTCTTCGTTTATTCCATATGAATTTTAGGGGAGTTTGTCTTAGGTCTTTGAAATATGCTGTTGGTATTTTAATGGGGATTGCATGGAATATATAGATTTCTTTGTGTAGTATGGGCATTTTGATGATTTTGATTCTACCAATTCATGAACATGGTATATTCTTTTGTTGGTTTATGTCTTCTTCAATATATCTTATTTCAGCATCCTGTAGGTTTCTGTGTACAGATCTTTTACATCCTCATTTATTTATTCCTAGGTACCTTAATTTTCTTGTTGCAGTGGTAAATGGGATTATTTTTTTTTAGTTTCTCTTTCTGTGAGTTCATTATAGGTGCATAAAAAAGCCATAGATTTCTAGATGTTAATTTTGTATCCTGCTACATTGCCAAATTCATTTACTAAGTCTAGTAGTTTTTTTATGGAGTCCTTTGGGTTTTCTAGATAAAATACCATATTATCTGCAAATAATGACAGTTTTACTTATTTTCCAATTTTGATACCTTTTATTTTTTTCTTATCTGATCTCTATGGCTAGCAATTCCAATACTGTGTCAAACAGGAGTGGTGAAAGTGGGCATCCTTTTTTTGTTCCTGTTCTTAGGGGAAATGGTTTTAGTTTTTGCCCATTGAGTATGATGTTCACTGTCATATAAGGCTTTTATTATGTTGAGATATGATCCCTCAATTCCCACTTTGCTGAGATCTTTATCAAGAAAGGGTGTTGGATTTTGTCTAGTGCCTTTTCTACATCAGTTGATATGATTATGTCAATTTATATCTTCATTTGTTTATTTGATATATCACATTTATTGATTTGTGGATATTGTACCATTCTTTCATTTCTGGAATAAATCCCACTTGGTCATGGAGTATGATCTTTCTAATGTAATGATTGATCTGATTTGCTAGAATTTTGTTGAGAATTTAGCATCTATGTTCTTCAAGGATATTGGCCTGCAATTTTCTTTCTTTGTAGTGTCCTTATCTGGTTTTGGAATTAGGGTAATGCTATCTTTGTGGAAAGAGCTTGAAAGTGTTCCTTCCTCTTGAATTTTTTGGAATAGTCTGAGGAGGATAGGTTTTAGTTCTTCTGTGAATGTTTGGTAAAATTCCCCTGTGAAGCCATGCAGATCAGGCATTTTTTTTTTATTGTCTAAAGTTTCACATATGTCTCTTTTCCTCAATTGACAGCCCCACCCCAGCCATCCCCACTGCTGGCAAACTCCACTGCCCCAATGTCTGTGTCCACTGGTTATGCTAATATGCATGCATACAAGTCCTTTGGTTGATCTCAACCCCCCTTCCCTGGACATTTGTCTCTGGATCTATTCTTCTTCATCAAATTCTGCTGATCATTATATCCCACATATGAGTGAGATCATGTGATATTTATCTTTCTCTGACTGGCTTATTTTGCTTAGCATAATGCTCCACAGTTCCAGCCATGCTGTTGCAAATGGTAAAAGTTCCTTCTTTTTTATAGAGGCATAGTATTCCATTGTGTAGATGTACCACAGTTTTTCAATCCACTCATCTGCTGATGGGCACTTAGGCTGTTTCCTAATCTTAGCTATTGTAAATTGTGCTGCTAAGAACTTAGGGATGCATATATCCTTCTTATTGGTGTTTCTGGTTTCTTGGGATATAGTCCTAGAAGTGGGATTACTGGGTCAAATGTGAGTTCCATTTTTAACTTTTTGAGGCAACTCCATACTGTTTTCCACATTGGCTGCACCGGTTGTATGAGTTCTCTGTAAATATTCGAGATTAAGCCTTATCTGAAATAGCATTGGCAAACATGTTCTCCCATGCAATGGGCTTTCTTGTTGTTTTGTTGATGGTTTATTTTGCTGTGCAGAAGCTTTTTATTTTTGATGTAGTCCCATTTGTTTATTTTCTCCTTAGTCTCCATTGCCCTAGGAGTTGTGTTGGTAAGATATTGCTAAGACATATGTCTGCTATTATGCTGCCTATGGGGTCTTGTAGGATTTTACATTTTCCCATCTTACATTTTAGTCTTTTAGCCATTTTTCAGTTTGTTTTTGTGTATGGTGTAAGTTGGTGATCTAGTTTCATTATTTTACATGTATCTGACCAAATTTCCCAGCACCATTTATTGTAGACACCATTGTATGCTCTTGCGTTCTTTGTCAAATATTAATTGAGCATAATGGCTAGGGTCAATTTCTGGCTTCTCTGTTCTGTTCCAGTGGTCTGTATGTCTTTTCTTGTGCCAGTAACAGGCAGTTTTGAGAACCGTGGCTTGGTAATATGGCTTGATCTCTGGTATTGTGATCCCTCCAACTTTGGTCTTCTTTCTCAGGATTGCGGTGGCTATTCAGAGTCTTTTTTTTATTCCAGATGAATTTTTGAGAGTTTATTCTAGGTCTTTGAATTATGCCATTGGTATTTTAGTGGGGATTGCATTGAATCTATATATTGCTTTGGGTAGTATGGACATTGTAATGATGTTCATTCTACCTCTACCAATCCATGAACATGGTATGTTCTTCTATTTGTTTATGTCTTCCTCTATTCCTTTTTTCAATGTCTTGTAGTTTTCTGAGTACAGTATTTTATCTCCTTAGTTAAGTTTATTTCTAGGGATCTTAATTTTTTTGGTGTAATGGTAAATTGGATTGTTTTTTTAGTTTCTCTTTCTGTGAGCTCATTATTTTTGTATAAAAGGGCCATAGATTTGTGGGTGTTAATTTTGTATCCTGCTACATTGACAAATTCATTTATTAGGTCTAGTAGTTTTTTGTTTGTTTGTTTGTTTTTAATATATTTTATTGATTTTTTACAGAAAGGAAGGGAGAGGGATAGAGAGCTAGAAACATTGATGAGAGAGAAACATTGATCAGCTGCCTCCTGCACACTCCCCACTGGGGATGTGCCCACAACCAAGGCACATGCCCCCGACCGGAATTAAACCTGGGACCCTTGAGTGTGCAGGCTGACACTCTATCCACTGAGCCTAACCAGTTAGAGCGGTCAAGTAGTTTTTTTGATGGAGTCCTTTGTGTTTTCTATGTATAGTATCATGTCATCTGATAATAAGGGCATTTTAACTTCTTCTTTTCCAATTTGGATGCCTTTTATTTCTTTTTCTTGTCTGACCACTATCGCTAGCACTTCCAGTAGTATATTGAACAGGAGTGGTGAAAGTGGGCATCCCTGTCTTGTTCACATTTTTAGGATAAATGAGATTAGTTTTTGCCCATTTAGTATGATGTTGGCTGTAGGATTGTCATATAAGCCTTTTATTATATTGAGGTATGATCCGTCTATTCCCACTTTGCTGAGAGTGGGAATAGTGTTGGATTCAAGAAATGGTGTTGGATTTCTTCAAATGATTTTTCTGAATTGATTGATATGATTATGTGATTTTTTTCTCTCAATTTGTTTATGTGATGTATCACATTTATTGATTTGTGGATATTGTACCACCCTTGCATCCCTGGAACAACTCCCTCTTGGTCGTGGTGTATGTTCTTTGTAGTATAATGCTGAATTTGATTTGCCAGATTTTTTTTGAGGACTTTAGCTTCTATGTTCATCAAGGATATTGGCCTGTAGTTCTCTATTGTGTGTGTGTGTGTGTGTGTGTGTGTGTGTGTGTGTGTGTGTGGCGTCTTTACGTAGTTTTGGAACTAGGGTAATGCTTGCTTCATAAAAAGAGCTTGGAAGTGTGCCTTCCTCTTGAATTTTTTGGAATAGTATGAGGAGGATAGTTTTTAGTTCTTCATTGAATGCTTGGCATAACTCCCCTGTAATGCCGTCGGAATCAGGGCTTTTGTTTGCTGGAACATTTTTGATCACTGCTTCAATTTTTTCAGTAGTTATCGGCCTATAGTGTTTTTTTTTTATTCTTCCTGATTGAGTTTTGGGAGCTAGTATTTTTCCAAGAAAATGTCCATTTCATCTAGGATGTCCATTTTGTTAGAATAGCGTTGTTCATAGTATTTTTTCATTATCCTTCGTATTTTTGTGGGATCGGTTTTTACTTCACCTCTTTCATTTCTGATTTTGTTTATTTGGGTCCTTTCTCTCTGCTTCTTGGTGAGCCTGGCTAGAGGTTCATCAATCTTGCTTATCCTTTCAAAGAACCAGCTCTTGGTTTTGTTGATCTTTTATATTGGTTTTTTTGGTCTCTATGTTCTTTATTTTCTCTCTGATTTTTATTATTTCCTTCCTTTTGCTTTTACTGGGCTTGAATCTTGCTCTATTTCTAATTCTTTGAGTTGTAGGGTTCGATAATTTATTACAATTTTTTCTTGTTTTTTGAGGTAGGTCTGGAGAGCTATGAACTTCCCTCTCAAAATTGCTTTCATTGTGTCCCATATATTTTGGATTGTTGTGTTTTCATTGTCATTTGTTGCCATGATGCTTTTTATTTCTTCTTTGATCACTTTGGTAACCCAATCATTGTTTAATAGCATGCTATTTAGCCTCCAGGTGTTTGATTTTTTTTCATTGTTTTTATTGTAGTTGATTTCTAATTTTATGACATTGTGATCTTATAAGATGCTTGATATGATTTCTATCTTCTTGAATTTGAAGAGACTTTACCTGTGTCCCAATATGTGCTCTATCTTAGAACATGACCCATGTGCACTTGAGAAGAATACATATTCTGTGGTTTTGAGGTGAAATATTCTGAAGATGTCAATTAGTTCCATATAATCTAGTGAGTCATTTAGGATTGATGTTTCTTTGCTAATTCTTTGTTTAGAGGATTTATCCAGTGATGTTAGTGGGGTATTGAAGTACCCTACTATGACTGTATTGCTGTCAATCTCTCCCTTGATATCCTCCAGATTTTTTTTTTTTATGTATTAGGGTGCTCCTGTATTGGGTGTGTATAAGTTTATCAGAGTTACATCTTCTTGTTGAATTTCTCCCTTTAGTATTATGAAGTGGCCTTCCTTATCTCTTGTGATGGCCTTCACTTTGAGGTCTAATTTGTCAGATATAAGTATTGCTACCTCAGCTTTTTTTCATTTCCATTCGCCTGAAAAACATTTTTCCATCCCTTCACCATCAGTCTGTGTGAATCCTTTGTTCTGAGGTAGGTCTCCTATAGACAACAGATATATGGGTCATGTTTTCTTATCCATTCAGCTACCCTATGTCTTTTGCTTGGGGCATTTACCATTTATATTTAAAGTTATTATTGATAGGCACTTGTTTGCCATCATTTTTATTCTTTATGCCTGTGTTCCTTCTTCTCTTCCTATGTTTTCTTTTTATAGCAGACACTTTAGCATTTCTTGCACTGCTGGTTTGGTGGTAATAAACTCCCTTAGTCCTTTTTTGTCTGTGAAGCTCCTGATTTCACCCTCAACTTTAATTGATATTCTTGCTGGGTACAGTATTCTTAGATTCAGACCTTTGGTTTGCATGACTTTTTATATTTCCTTCCATTCCCTTCTGGGCTGATGTGTTTCTGTTGGGAAATTAGTCAATAATCTGATGGGAGATCCCTTGTAGGTAACTTTCTGTCTCTCTCGGGCAGCCTTTCAGATTCTTACTTTGTCATTGTTGTTTGCCCATTTAATCATAATGTGTCTTGATGTCAGTCTTTTTGGGTTCATCTTGTTTGGGACTCCTTCTTGGACTTGTGTGAGTTTTTTATTCCCAATATCAGGGAAGTTTTCTGTCATTATTTTTTCAAACAGGTTTTCTAATCCTTGCTAAGTTTCCACTCGTTCTATGACCCTCTTATGTGGATGTTGTTTTGTTTCATGTTGTCCCAAAATTCCCTTAGGCTCTCCTCCTGTTTTTTAAGTTTTTTTTCCCCCCAGTTACTTCTCTCCTTGGGTATTTTCTTCTACCTTGTCTTCTAGGTCACTGATGCGGTCCTCTGCTTCTTCTAGTCTACTGTTGATGCTTTCTATTGTGTTCTTTATTGCACAATGTTATTCTTTATTTCTTCTTGGTTCTTCTTCAATTATTCTTTGTTCTTACACATATTATTGAATTTTCTCCCATCATTTTCAGAATCCTTATGACCATTGCTCTGAATTATTTTACTGATATATTGCTTGCCTCTATTTCATTTAACTCCTTTCCCCGTGATCCTTCATTTTCTTTCATATGGGGGCTGTTTCTTTGTCTCCCCATGTTTGCTCCTCTCAGGGTGTCTCGTTATGTAGCTCTCTCTCTCCTGCGTTGACTTAAAGGCACAAAATACAGCACGACAAGACACAACACACCGGGCCCCAACCACAAATGTATTCATGATACCGGTAAATAACCCCAAATAAAGGTGACCACCAGAGAAAAGAGAATTAGGGAAGAGAAAAGATTGTAAAAATATTATTAAGAAAAAGAAAAAAATGTAATTGAGAAAAGAAAGAGGAAAAAAGAGAATTGGGAAAAATATATGTATATGGGGAGAAAACTCCAAAAATCCAACAACTAATCCAATAAATGCAAACAACAAACACCCAAACAACAAACACCCAGATGAATCTGAGGAGGCAGAGCTTATTTCCAGAAGGTAAGGTCAAGGAATTGAATGAATGGGGAAATGGCTACGATTCAGTATAGAGGAGGTAGAAAGAGAATTGGGAAAAATATATGTATATGGGGAGAAAACTCCAAAAATCCAACAACTAATCCAATAAATGCAAACAACAAACACCCAAACAACAAACACCCAGATGAATCTGAGGAGGCAGAGCTTATTTCCAGAAGGTAAGGTCAAGGAATTGAATGAATGGGGAAATGGCTACGATTCAGTATAGAGGAGGTAGAAAGCAGGAAGGGGAGGGAGAGAGTGTGAGAGTGCAAGGAAGTGATAGAGGAGTGTGTGGACGTGTGTGGTGTGTGTGTATGAGCTAGGGACGACAAGATTCTGCAGGTCTTCTAAGGGGCTGCTAAACCGGGCAGTCTTAGGCGGCGGAGTCCAGCTCCCGGCGCGGACACTCCTAGGCGGCCAGCCCAGGCACAGCGACCACGCCATCTTGGGAAACAGAGCTGCTTGAGACTAGGATCCTGGCCTCAGCACCACCCAGTCTGATCTCAGACGCATACCAGGACCCTGCAGCCACTGGGGACAGAGACCTGCGACCACAGCTACAGACCTGCGGACACCAAAAGTTCGGAGATCCCCGCGGCAGATCCGTGAGTAACAGAGCCCACCCCCCCTTCCCGCAGGCTCGCGGGCAGCGCCATAGTAACTGATAGACCC
>NW_005364339.1:88938-94921 GCF_000412655.1 Myotis brandtii
CTGGGGTGCCTGGCCAGCCTGGGTGAGGGGCTGATGGCTGTTTGCAGGCTGGCCACAGCCCCTTCAGGGTGGGGGTCCCTGCTGGGGTGCCTGGCCAGCCTGGATGAGGGGCTGATGGCCGTTTGCAGGTTGGCCACAACCCCCAGCCACCCAAGCTCCCAGTGGTGGCTGGCTGGAAGCAGATATTTGGGATTTATTTGTCTTCTATAATTGAAACTTTGTTGCCATGAGTGGAGGCCACAGCCGGCTCAGGGCAGGCAGGAAGCTTGCCTTCCTTCATCGCCTGGGCAAAGAAGCCTCCTGCTTGATCCAGCTCCGTGGCTGCCGGCCGCCATCTTAGTTGGGTTAATTTGCATATAGTCGCTCTGATTGGCTGATGGGCGTGGCTTAGGGCATAGTGAAGGTACAGTCAATTAGAATCTTTGTCTTTTATTAGTGTAGATATATCCCCTTTCTTTAATCTATCTCTCTATCTATTCATCTATTATTGGAAAAGGAGAATGGAGAGTAGATAGGCTTGAGATGGAGATTGAAATTAATTAAGCTATTAGTAGAGGAAGAGAACAAGTGAGGAGAGGAAAAACTTAAGCAAAAAAAGAAAAAAGCAAACTATCAAACAATCAAACAAATAACATCAAGAAGACAGAAAGAAAGAAAAAGGAGAAAAATTTAGCTAGTGAAGAAAGAGAAGAGATAAGTGTGCATGGACTTGGAGCAGGGAAAGGAAATTAGATATATGAGTAACATCAATTTTTAACAGGGAGTAAAAAGAAAGGATAGAGAAAAAACTAAAGCAAGAACAGGGTAAGAGAAACAGGACAAAAAATGGGGGAAAGTGAGGAAGAGAGTGTTGGCATAAAGGAAAAATTGAGATAGAGTAAAATAATGCTAAACAAAAAAGAAAAATAGAATGTAGAACACTAATTCCAAAATAAAATAAAATAAAGAAAAAATAAAATAAAACTTAAAAAAAGGTAAAATAATAGTAATAATAATAAATAAAAATATAATAAAAAAGTTAAAATGAAGTGAGAAAAAATTAATAATAATTAAAAATAAAATATAATAATAAAAAGTACAATCAAGTGAGAAAAAAAATTTAGTTTCTTAAGTAAAAGATAAAAAATAAAAAAAGTGAAGTAGTGTAGGTCGTTCACTTCCTCTACTGTTCTGCCTGGCACATCTCTGTCCTGTCAGGTAGTTATCACAGTGTTGAGGTTCCCTGCAATTCATCACTCCTCTGTGTCATAACACACAACCTCGTTTTCAAGCAGGTGGGATCTCTCTGCTCACTTTGTTCCTCTGCCTACCTTCAGTTGTATTTACACAAGAGTCAATTTCTGACACAACCCCTGGATGGTGGTGTTTTTGTATTAATTTCCGGGACTAAATGGCCCCTCTACCCAGTGTCTAGATTCTTCTTTCCCTGACACACTTAATACTGGGTTGGAGGGACGGACTGACCCAGAGCTTGTTTCCTGCTTGTCTCTCCTTATTCTGATCCCCAGTTTCCACAAAAACAACTTTCCCCTGCAGTTTCGGTGAGTGTTTTTATTTGGAAGGTCCTATGTACTGGACTTAGCAAGCAAAAGAAAGGATGTAAAAAATAAAAGACAAAGGAACTGTGCTGACTCACGTCTTTTTCCCCTGGCACTGTGCGGCCAGTATAGAACTTCAGGCTGCTTTTCTGGGCAGTTTCACATGGCTGTGGACTTAGATCTAGAGTCCCCCTCTGCCAGAAGCCCTGTGGAACCCCTTCCACATTCTAGGGCTACACTGACCCCAAGGGCCATAGGTTTGGTGGAGCGCAATCTCCCTTTGAGACTCTAGTCCACGCTGTGTGCTTTTCTCCCTACAGCCTGAATCCCAGATATCACCTCTCTCTAGATGATCTCTGGTTTTTCCATCCACAGATTGCCTCACCAACTGTGTTTCATTCACCACTTCCAGGTGGATGTTATTCTATTCAGGTGTTCCTTCTATCTGCTCTGTGAGAAAGTGCAGGATCTGTCCGCGTATTTGGCTGCCACTTTGTCTCCCCATGGGCAAACTTTTAGGTGCCCGTGGCTGGGGAGGCTGGAGTCTCAGTGTTTGTGGGTTCACAGTTGAGACAGCTGGTCCCTGGGACTTGTGGTTGTAGGGTCCTAGTCAGTGTCTGAGGTCTCCCAAGTTGAAGGTATGGCTGGGTTTCCAATCACAGCCGCTCTCCCCTTCAAGATTGCAAGGACTCTGCGGCAGAGCCGGCTGCTCTGGGAGAGGTTTCAGCATTAGTAGAGGCTGCCCAGCCAGGGGAGCCTGGTCCACCAATCCCCCAAAGTCCTGTGGAATATTGCTATCCCTCAATAACAAATACAGACACTCCTCACATGTCTACACACTTTCCTTTCACTCTCTCACTCACACACTATCTTTCAGCCTGCCATCCCATCAGCTGCCATCTTGGATCTCCCCTAGGGTGCATTTTTCAAGGCTTTTGTTTGTTGGAACTTTTTTTTTTATTACTGCTTCAATTTCATCAGTAGTTATCAGCCTATTCAGGTTTTTTTTTTATTCTTCCTAATTGAGTTTTGGAAGCTCGTATTTTTTTAGGAATATGTCCATTTCCTCTAGGTTGTTCAGTTTCTTGGAGTAGAGTTGTTCATAGTAGTTTATTATAATCCTTTGTATTTCTGTGGGGATGTTGTTACTTCACTTCTTTCATTTCTGATCATGTTAATTTGGGTCCTCTCTTTTGCTTCATGGTGACCCTGGCTAGAGGTTCATCAATCGTATTTATCCTTTCACAGAAAGCAACATATAACAGACCATGTGCAAAAATGGGTTCAGGTGGGAATATTTCTACTCTGTCTAAAGTTTGTCCTTGTGATTTATTAATAGTCATCACAAATGCTAGCATCATGGGAAACTGTCATCAAAAAAATTTAAATAGGAGGCCAGTGTCAGATGGGGACAAATGAATTCTTGGAATCAGAACAACTTCTCCCTCTGCAGATCCTATTAATACTTCAGCTTCAATAATATTAGGTCAAAATCTTTTGATAATAAATCTGGTACCATTACAAAGACCCCATTTACTATTAAGATTTCTCAATAGCATGATGATTGCACCCACTTTCCATTTTAATTTATGACATGGCATTCTCGAAGGAGTAATACTATTAAGAAATTCGATGGGAAAATTTTCCTTTTCAGTATCATCTGTTGAATCAATGGAATCATCACTCAAATATGTGTGAAAATCTCCATCGTCTATATGCAAAATTTCTTCATTTAATTTTTGAATGTGCTCATTTTTTGGACAAAGAAGCACACATTTAGATATATTTTTAATATTATCTATAGATATACTATTCCCAAAGGTAGCTTCAATAATAGATCCATTACAAATCATTTCACAGGGGATTTCAATAATATCCATTCCTAAATGAAAACTGCTATCAAGTTTGCCATCTCCAAGTTTTACTAACCATCCACTATAAGCAGAATCCTCTGATCTTATTTGTTGTAAGAGACAACTTTCTGAAACATCCCCAAACATTGCAGTACTTTAAACTCATTTGTACTATGACCAATCACATAGCATGCAGTACAATACTGAGACATTGTCGAAAATCTCCTCCAAGAAGGAGAACTTTCCCACCAAATACAACATTCAAATTTCTCTTAGTAATCTGTCTATGGCGTTTATAGCATGACTGGATGCCATGGTGCATTCCTCAATAATGAGAAGTTGGGCCTTTTTAATAGTTTTAACAACTTTACTGTTTATATTGAGTCTAGAAATTGAAGTTTCATTTAATGGAATTGGTCATTTATATTGGGAATGAAAGGTTCTTCTACCAAAAAGTAAATTTTCAGCAATTCCTGTAGATGCTGTGGGTAAAACAGTACTACCACGACCTCTAATATAATGTATTAAAATTTTATAAAGATCTGACTCCAGGCTCTGAGGGCTGTTTCCTGCTTCAAACCTTGCCCTCACTGGAAACAGCTTGGGGAGGCCACAGCCCTTGCCAAGGCGACCCAGGACTCAGTGCCTCCATGCTCAGAGGGCCTGTTCCTGCCTCAAACCTTGCCCTTGCTCTAACCCTCACCCTCGGCCTCACTGGAAACAGCTGGGGAGGGTACAGCCATTGCCAAGGCGAACGCTGCTGGACTGACTTTCTTCCAGTTGGTCGAACTTTGGTCATGATGGGTGTTACACCCAGGGTTTTTATATTAATAGATATATCTTGGTGTCTGTCTTTTGCCATTTATCTTTTTGGGACTCAGTGTGCTTCTCGCTACTTGGTGACTTTTTTCTTCCCCATATCAGGGAAGTTTTCTGTCATTATTTCTTCAAACAGGTTTTTTATTCCTTGCTCAACTTCCTCTCCTCTGGCACCCCTATTATGCAGATGTTGTTTCATTTCATGTTGTCCCAAAGCTCTCTTAGGCTCTCCTCCTGATTTTTAGGTTTTCTTTCCAGTTGCTGCTGTGCTTGGGTGGTTTTTCCTACCTTGTCTTCTAACTCGCTGATGTGATCCTTAGCTTCTTCCAGTGTATTGTCGAAACTTTCCATAGTGTTCTTTATTGCAACTATGTAATTCTTCATTTCCTTTTTATTCTTCTTTTCCTCTTGATTCTTACACTTTCTTGAATTTGTCTTCCATTCTTTTCAGCATTCTTTTAACCTCTGATCTGCATTCTGTCTCTGAAAAACTGCTTTCCTCCATTTTGTATATTTCTTTTCTGAAGATTCCTCCTTTTCTTTCGAATAGGGGTTGTTTCTTTATCTCCCATTTTTACTCTTCCTTTGTGATTGTTTTTATGTATTAGATCAAACTGCTATGCAACCTAGATTTTTTGTGTTTGTCTAATATAGTAGATGTTTTGTGGGACCCAGTGGTGCAATCTCTCAGGTCTTCTAGGCTGGGTATTTTAGAGCTGCCCGCTACTTGAATATTTGGGTTCACTTGGTTTAACTGGGTCTTGAATGTTATTGCCCCATTCGTGGATGAAGTTTTCCTTCTGGGTGTCTGGTTATGTGACTCTCTCTCTTTACCATGTTGACCAAACATGACAAAATTTAACTAGACAAGACACAACATAAAGAGACTAAAGGATGAATGTACTCACAACACCGATAACCCCAATAAAAGTGTAAACAGAGAAAAGAGAATTAAGAGAGAGAAAAGAGAGCAAAAATGATATCAAGAAATGAAAAAAAGGTAAGAGAGAAAAGGAAAAGGACAAAAAGGAAGAATAAAAATATATGGGGCCAAACCGGTTTGGCTCAGTGGATAGAGCGTCGGCCTGGACTGAAAGTTCCCAGGTTCGATTCCGGTCAAGGGCATGTACCTTGATTGCAGGCACATCCCCAGTAGGGAGTGTGCAGGAGGCAGCTGGTCGATGTTTCTCTCTCATCGATGTTTCTAACTCTCTATCCCTCTCCCTTCCTCTCTGTAAAAAAATCAATAAAATATGTTTAAAAATATATATATATGGGGAGAGAACACCACAAAATAAACAATTAAACCAAAAATAATAAACTACAAACACCCAGAAAAAGTGGGGAGGACAGAATCTATGGAGGCAGAGCTGATATAGAGAAAGTAAGGTTAAGGAATTGAATGAATAGGGTTAGAACCATGGTTTATCAGAGGAGGTAGAAAGAGAATGAGTGGATAAGCTGAAAATAAAAATAAATAAATAAATAAATAAGACAAAAAAATTTCAATGTATTTATTTATTCATTTATTTTTAAAAAAATAGAATAGAGGAGAGAGCAGATAGGCTTGAATTTAGTGACTGAAACTAATTAAACAATTAGGAGAAGAAGAGAGCAAGAGAGTACAGGAAAAACGAAAGCATTGAAAAATTGGAGGTGGAAAATGGCGGAGGTTTAGACGGACGTGTTGGTGCTTTGTCCCGGAGCAGATAAGGGCGAGCAGCTGAAACGGGTAACATACAGCCCGAATAAGCAGAGGAGATTCAGCTGAGA
>NW_005364339.1:95088-95739 GCF_000412655.1 Myotis brandtii
GAGGCAACGGCTCTCAAGCAGCGCGACTACATGAACTCAGAGGAGACCTGCTTCCCCCCACAGAAAGGTTAGACTTCCCCCAAAGGTGCGGTTTGCAACTCAGGTTGGAGCAAGGAACGCGCGCGCGCAGGTGGGAAATCTGCGCCCCACAAAGTCCGCGGTCATTGAGGCCAGCTTGACCCGCAAGTGGGGAAGGGCTCCCGCAGGGCTGCTGGCAGAAGGGAACACTATAAATAAGCCCATAGTTGGACTGGATGCAAAGGGGCAGCCTCAGATTTTGCCAGCCGGCCGGCTACTTGGTGCCACGGGCCAGAGCTCGCACAGAGACTCCGCACGGATCTGGAGGGTGGAGCCCTGCGAGTTCGCACAGCTTCCCAGGCTCTTGTTTACACACTTCCTCTTAAATCTGTGAGTTTGATTGTTGAATCCAGTGCATGGGATTGCCCAGCTGGGGTCGCTAGGGGAAGATTGTTTTTGGGGAGCCTGGGAAACAGAGCTGGGAGTGGCGCCTGGGGAGCCAGCTCTGGGCGGAGCTGGTTCAGGTACAATAGAGAACTCTTGGTCAGAGAGGACTTAAAGCCTTGGAGGTCAATCCAGACACACTGCCACCCAGAGGCAGAGCCACGAACTGACTCTTCTGTAAATACAGAT
>NW_005364339.1:101728-133475 GCF_000412655.1 Myotis brandtii
AAATTATTTCCTTCTATGGTACATTATGAAATGGAAGTTGGGATCAGATTATTCATCCTCTATTTCTCCCTCCCTCTCTCTAATTGACTCATTAGACGGACAAAGCAGGATGCTTCTCAGCTTCTGTGAACATGTCCACCTTCAACCTCACTGGCTATATGTACAGACACAGCATCAATATTGTGACTACTGTGGTGGAGGAAGGGACAGGTAAGTGAATACTTCTTGGTTCATTAAGAAAAAAGAAAGGAAAGGGACTGTTTCAGGGATACACCTACTCAGAGGACTCAAGACCTACCTTCATTAGTGTTTGGGAGTGACTTCTGGTTCACGAAGGGAAATGCCAGATTCCAATCTGCCATCCAGTACCTATTTCCTCCAAACATTTGGGGAGGAGGAGTTGGTTTGGATCTTTGGCTAGAAATATATTAAGCTTTATACTTCCAGGGGCACCATCCTTTCAGAGATTTTGTATTAAACATGAAAATGAGGATTTCAGGCATTTAAATTAATGTACATCTGGTTTCCCTCTGCAGGCGTGGAGGCCAATGGCACTCAGGAAATCTACATTTCTTCACAAATAGGATCAATGACCTTTGAAGACACCAATAATTATTATTACCCCAATTTTCCCTTCAGTGGGAAGGTATGTTGAAGTCTGTCTCTGCACAGACAAAAATAAATGCTTAACTACTGCCTCCTTTCTGTAGACATATCAAAATAAAACTACCAGCATTGTTCTAAGTGCTCTATGGCTATTCACTTATTCAATCTTTACACCATTCCTATGGGATAAACACTATTATTGGTCCCATTTTACAGATAAGAAGACTGAAGCAAGAGAGGTTAAGTGATTTTTCCAAGGTTATATAACTAGTAAGTAGTAACTATGATAAAAACTAGGCAGCCTGCGTTCAGAATATATACTCTGAACTCCTTATGTTGTGCTGCCCTTAATCTCACATGAGATATATCTTGAATATTAATGTGACTTCAGTGCCCTTCCTAATGCCAAGGGCTCATATTGTAATATTCAAATATTTGAATTTTAGAGCTGTAAGGTATTTGGAGAAATCATCTAGTCTGAGCTCCTGCATCTAGGCAAGGTTAATATCAGACTTTCCTTGATAGAAAGCCATTTATAGATCCTTAAGCATTTTTTAAAGAGAGTTTAAAATTTTCTTTGTTAATGTCTTCTGTCTAATACCTAAAATCTACCCCTCTCTCTAGCATATTCTTCTACATTCCTAGAACAATTGGTCAACACAATAATGTATATGTTTAGATCCATTTATTCCTTAGTCATCTTTTCTCTAGATCAAGAGCAGATCCATATTTTCTTAGAGTCTAATGTTATATAATTTGGGAGTGGGAGAGGTTAAATCATCTGTAAAATATGCCCAATAATAGTGTCTATCCCATACGATTGTTGTAAAGATTAAGAAAAAGAAAGCAAATAATAATAATAATAATAATAATAATAAAAAGAAAAAGAAAAATTGACTAGTGAAGAAAGAGAAAAGAGATGGGTACATGAACTTGGAGCAGAAGAGGGAAATTAGGCATATTAGTAAGCCAACAGAGACTACAATAATAATAATACATCAATAAAGCAGATAAAGAAGATCCATTTTTAACAAGGAATAAAAAGAAAAGAACAAGAAAATCTAAAACGAGGACAGAAGAAGAGAAAACAGGATTAAAAAGGGAAAAGTGGGGACGAAAAGGGTGGAGAAAAAGAAAAAATAAGATAAAATAAAATAATAAAAAAATAAAAATAGAATGCAGAAAAAATAAGACAAAAAGATTAAAAAAAAAACAAAAATAAATAAATAAAGGTAAAAAATAAAAAAAGTGAAGTGTCATTCACTTCTGTTGAGTTTTAATGCCCTGTGTAGGCTGGTTTGAGACCCCATTCTCTGTTCATCTTCCACTTCTCAGTTTCCTGTTAGGTAGTCAGCACCATGTTGAAGTTCCAAGTGATCCACTGCTCTTCTGTTTGTGTCTGTGTCCACAGCCCTGGCTGCAAGCAGGTGGGACCAATCTGCCCACTTTGCCTGCCTGCCTGCTTTCAATTTTAATCACTCTAGCATCTGTTTCTCACAGGGCTTTAAGTGCAGGTGTGCTGTGTCATTTTCTGAGACTGAAAGGCCCCTCTTCAACCCAATCCTTGATGCTCTTTGGGGTTAGTCAGTGTTTTTGTTTCCTTTGTAAAGCTCAAAGTGTAAGCTGGGTGTGGCTGTAATAGCTTTCTTAAGACTGCCTGAGGGGCTGGCTTTTCAGGAGAAAAATGGCTGCTTAGGTTTGGAGGGTCCCGAATGTCTCAGTGCTGGATTCCTGGTCACCTCTCACTGTCCTGCTCTCCTCCACAGCCTCTCACCAGCCTCCACAAATTGGCACCTCTAACTGCACTGCAGCCTCAGGTGAGTGTTTGTAATTGAAAGGTCCTTTGAACTGGGTTTAGCGAATAAAAGCAAAGACAAAACAGGCAAAATAACCATGTGACTGTGAGTTTCTCTCCCTCCAGCACTGCAAGGCTTGGGCAGCTTTTCAGGCCACCTTTCTGTGCACAGCATCTTGCAGCTGTGGACTTAGATCTAGATTCCCCAGCTGCCAGCAGCCCTGTGGACTTCCTTTCCACAGTCAGAAGTTACACCTGCCCCACAGGAATACAGACCTGATGCAGTGCAGCTTTCTTTCCTTCTGACCCTCTCTGCCTGGTGGTCATACATCTTTCTCCAGCCCAGTTCCCAGATCCTACCATTCTCCTGGCATCCTCTGCCTTTCCTGGCTGTGAATTGTCTTCCCAGCTGTGTCTAATTCACCAGTCCAGTTGGATGTTATTTGATTTAGTTGTTCCTTCTCTCTGCTCTGGGACAAGATGCAGGACCCATCTATCTATTCAGCCACCATTTTTTCCTCTCTCTAAATAATTATTTTAAATATAAATGGCTTAAGTTATCCCATAGAAAAAATAGCATAGCTGAATGAATAAGAAAGCAAGACCCAAAGAAAACCGAAAAATATATTTTAAAAAATGAACTATATATATACACTAGTAGCCCGGTGCACGAAATTCATGCACTGGGGAAGGGGGGCCCCTCAGTCTGGCCTGCACCCTCTCCAATCTGAGACCCCTCACGGAATGTCCCACTGCCAGTTTGTGCCTGCACTTTTAACAGATGACAGCTCCATTGTTGTTTCTTTCTTCTCATGCTTAAAACCATTGGAATTAGTAGGTATTCAAAGTGTGTATACATTTTGGGGGGACACTCTGTATATCTCTAGTCAGCAGTGAAAGAAATCAACAGAAGATTTGGAACCCCCAGACAGGGAACCTCGCTCACTCCCCACATGTCTCCCCACTTCACTTTCCACCTTCGTGGGCAGTGGGAGAATCAACATTTTCTCTCATTAATTCAGAAAAGCACGTCCTGTCACCCACTGCCCGGCAGGAGTGCGCTAAGCCCCAAGCAAGCAAGGCTCAGTCAGGGCACCCTTAGCTCATGGGTGCTGGCACCCAAAGTGCACATTCCTCCTCTGCAGTCGCCCCGACTATCCCACTGTTTCACTGAGAGGATGGACTTTCTCTCTGCCTCTGGGTTATTGATCTTGAACGCTGACTGAAGGCACCTCAGCGAGGGCCGCCCGAGACCACCAGGTGTGTCTATCTGCACCTGCTCCCGCCTCAGCACCTGCATAAAAAAAATGAAGGATAAATATGACATGAGCATATCAATAGATTTAGAAAAAATGGTTGACAAAATCTATCACCCATTTATGATAAAAACTCTCAGCAAAAGTGGCAATAGAGGGAACATACCTCAACATAATAAAGGCCATATATGACAAACCCACAGCCAACATTATACTCAATGGGAAGAAACTAAAAGCATTTCCCTTAAGATGAGAAACAAGACAGGTATGTCTGCATTCATCACTCTTACTCAACATACTATTGAAATTAGTAGCCTCAGTGATTAGACATGAAGAAATAAAAGGCATCCAATTTGTAAAGGAAGAGGTAAAATTATCATTATTTGCAAATGACATGATGCATACATAGAAAACGCTAAATACTCCACCAAAAACTCCTAGAACTGGGAAATGAATTTGGTAATGTAGCAGAATACCAAATTAATATTCAGAAATTGGTGGCATTTTTATACACCAACAATGAATGATCAGAAGAGAAACTAAGAAAACAATCCCATTTTAATATGCAACAAAAAATAATAAAGTACCTAGAAATAAATTTAACCAAGGAGATAAAGGACTTGTAATCAGAAAATTATGGGATACTGAAGAAAGAAATTGAGGAAAATATAAGTAATTGGAAGTATATACTATACTCATGGATAGAAAGAATTAATATCATTAAAATGTTTATATTACCTGAAGAAATCTATACATTAAATGAAAATCCTATCAATTTATCAATAGCATGTCTCACAGAACAAGAACAAATATTTCAAAAATTTATATAAAACCACAAAAGATTCTGAAAAGCCTCAGCAATCTTGAGAAAGAACAAGTTGGAGATATCATAGTACCTGATATCAAACTATATTATAATGCCACAATAATCAGAAAAGCATGGTACTGGTATAAAAACAGGCATATAGGTAAATTAAATGGAATAGATAGCCCACTAATAAACCCATGCTTTTATGGTCAATTAATATTTTACAAAGGAGGCAAGAACATACAATGAGGTAAAGATAGTCTATTCAATAAATGGTGTTGGGAAAATTGGATATACACATATAAAAAAATGAAATAAGACTATCTTCATACAACATACACAAAAATAAATACAAAATGGATAAAAGACTTAAATGTAAGTCGTGAAACCATAAAATTTCTAAAAGAAACATAAGCAATAAAATTTCTGAAATTTCTTGTAGTAATATTTTATTTCTGATACTAGAGGCCCAGTGCATGAAATTGTGTACTGGGGGTTGGTCCCTCAGCCCAGCCTGTGCCCTCTTGCATTCCGGGACACCTAGGGGGATGTCCACCTGCTGGCTTAGGCCTGCTCCCCGGGGGATTGGGCCTAAGATGGCAATCAGACATCCCTCTGGAAACCCGGGAGCCCTTGGAGGATTCCACCTGCCAGCTTAGGTCCACTTACCGGGTGATTGGGCCTAAGCTGGCACTCAGACATCCCTCTTGCAATCTGGGGCTCTCGCAGTCCAGGTCCCCTAACCCCTTACTGCCCACCTGCCATGAGGTGGGAGAGACTCCTACCACCGCCACAGCACTTGCCAGCTGGAAGCCCGGCTTCTGGATGAGATGGCAAGGGGGGGAGTGTAAGAGTGCTGCTCAACCAGAAGCCGGGCTTGCTGTTCCTTAGTGCTGCCCCCCCCCCCGCCCACTGCAGGAGGGTGCCAATCGGGGGCCATGCCGGCCAGGGGAGGGGCCATAGGAGGTTGAGGTGCTGCAGTTGCGCCCCCTTCTGCCTCTGTGGAAGGCACAGTGCTGAACCGGGACTGCACCACCTTGTCTCCCGCAGCCTCTGCAGAAGGGGCGGTGCTGGAACCAGGACCAGGACTACGCTGCTTCTCCCAAAGCCTCTGAGCAAGGGATGTGTCAGGACCACCATGGCTGGCCTGGCGGCACAGGCTCGCTGGCCCCAACCCTGCCCACTGGTCATTCCGGAAGGTTGTCCCACCATTTGGTCTAATTAGCATATTAGCTCTTTGTTATATAGGATATTGCCTCAGGCAAAGGAAGCAAAAGAAAAAAATGAGAGTGCATAAAACTAAAAAGTTTTTGCACAACAAAGAAAGCCATTAACAAAATCAAAAGGCAACCACTGAATGGGAGAACAAATTTCCCAATGATACATCTGAAAAGGGGCTAATTCCCAAAATTCAGAAAGAGCTTTTAAAACTCAACACCAAGGGATCCCAAGGCAGGTCATTCCAAGCAGACAGAAGGCCATTGCCAAGCCCTGAGGTGGGGAAATTCCAATATGGTGGGAGTAGAGTAAGATTAAAAAAAAAAAAAGAGGTCTAATGGGAAGTAGTGCAGATTATTCCAGAGTCTTCTTCCTCAAAGTGTGATCTTCAAGACCAGTAGCATTAGTATCAAAATTTAGGAGCATATTAGAAATGCTGAGAAATTAAAAATGCTGGTGGAGTAAGTGGATATTGCAGGCACACGCTCCCAAGACCAAAGTGGAATTACAACTAAAATACAGAAAAACTTACTGAATTATCAACAGAAGAATCGCTGGAGAGAGCTCTAATAACTAAGGACTAGAAGTGGAGACTGCATACAGACTGGTAGGAGGGGAGGACACATGAAAGGGCTGGTGGGCTCCCACAGACAACTATATGAGAACAAGCTGGACAAAGTTGATTAAATGGACAAATTCTTAGAAAAATATATCTCCCAAAACTGAAACAGGAAGATGCAGAAAACTTGAATAGGCTAATAATAACTGACAAAATAGAAGCAGTATTCAAAAAACACCCAGCCAACAAAAGCCAGTATGGATGGCTTCACAGGGGAGTTTAACCAAATATTCAAAGAACTATTACCTATACTCCTCAAAGTATTCCAAAATATCTAAGAGGAAGCAACATCTCTAAGCTCTTTTTATGAGGCCAGCACTACCCTAATTCCAGAAACACATGAAGACACTACAAAGAAAGAGAATTACAGGCCAATATCCTTAATGAACATAGATGCTAAAATACTCAACAAAATATTGGCAAATCAGATCCAGCAATCTTCTACACTAATAAAAGAGAAACATGGTAATTAAAGAAAGAGTACAGGCCAATATCCTTAATGAACATAGATGCTAAAATACTCAACAAAATATTGGCAAATCAGATCCAGCAATCTTCTACTACACTAAAAGAGAAACATGGTAATTAGCGTACGACCGCTACCCTTTTCATTGGCTAATCAGTGAGTATATGCAAATTAACTGTCAGCCAAGATGGCGGCCGGCAGCCAGGCACTGAAGCGAGCATGAGGCTTGCTTGCTGCGGACTCCAACATTCCCCGCCTAACTTGCCAGCCTCTCAGTTGCAACTCTAAGCAACTATATACTATGTTGCAAATAAGAAGGTAAACAAAACCCCAGAAAACAGCCGGACTGAAACCCAGCCGGACCGAAACATTGTATCCATGTTTTCAGCAGCGAGGCCTCAGAGCTAAAGCTGGCCCAGAATAAAAAAAAAGAAAAGAAAACAAGGAGCGGTTGGAAGCTTTAGTCACTCGCCAGCCGGAAAACAGCCCTCAGCCCCTCACCCAGACTGGCCAGGCACCCCAGTGGGGACCCACACCCTGAAGAGTGTGTGACCAGCTGAAAACAGCCCTCAGCCCCTCACCCAGACTGGCCAGGCACCCCAGTGGGGACCCACACCCTGAAGAGTGTGTGACCAGCTGAAAACAGCCCTCAGCCCCTCACCCAGACTGGCCAGGCACCCCAGTGGGGACCCACACCCTGAAGAGTGTGTGACCAGCTGAAAACAGCCCTCAGCCCCTCACCCAGACTGGCCAGGCACCCCAGTGGGGACCCACACCCTGAAGAGTGTGTGACCAGCTGAAAACAGCCCTCAGCCCCTCACCCAGACTGGCCAGGCACCCCAGTGGGGACCCACACCCTGAAGAGTGTGTGACCAGCTGAAAACAGCCCTCAGCCCCTCACCCAGACTGGCCAGGCACCCCAGTGGGGACCCACACCCTGAAGAGTGTGTGACCAGCTGAAAACAGCCCTCAGCCCCTCACCCAGACTGGCCAGGCACCCCAGTGGGGACCCACACCCTGAAGAGTGTGTGACCAGCTGAAAACAGCCCTCAGCCCCTCACCCAGGCTGGCCAGGCACCCCAGTGGGGACCCACACCCTGAAGAGTGTGTGACCAGCTGAAAACAGCCCTCAGCCCCTCACCCAGACTGGCCAGGCACCCCAGTGGGGACCCACACCCTGAAGAGTGTGTGACCAGCTGAAAACAGCCCTCAGCCCCTCACCCAGACTGGCCAGGCACCCCAGTGGGGACCCACACCCTGAAGAGTGTGTGACCAGCTGAAAACAGCCCTCAGCCCCTCACCCAGACTGGCCAGGCACCCCAGTGGGGACCCACACCCTGAAGAGTGTGTGACCAGCTGAAAACAGCCCTCAGCCCCTCACCCAGGCTGGCCAGGCACCCCAGTGGGGACCCACACCCTGAAGAGTGTGTGACCAGCTGAAAACAGCCCTCAGCCCCTCACCCAGACTGGCCAGGCACCCCAGTGGGGACCCACACCCTGAAGAGTGTGTGACCAGCTGAAAACAGCCCTCAGCCCCTCACCCAGACTGGCCAGGCACCCCAGTGGGGACCCACACCCTGAAGAGTGTGTGACCAGCTGAAAACAGCCCTCAGCCCCTCACCCAGACTGGCCAGGCACCCCAGTGGGGACCCACACCCTGAAGAGTGTGTGACCAGCTGAAAACAGCCCTCAGCCCCTCACCCAGGCTGGCCAGGCACCCCAGTGGGGACCCACACCCTGAAGAGTGTGTGACCAGCTGAAAACAGCCCTCAGCCCCTCACCCAGACTGGCCAGGCACCCCAGTGGGGACCCACACCCTGAAGAGTGTGTGACCAGCTGAAAACAGCCCTCTTAACCGTCGCTCTGCTATGCTCAAGCCACGCCCACAAGCCATGCCCACCAGCCAATCAGGAGCGAGTATGTAAATTAACCCAACTAAGATGGCCGCGGCCATGGAGCTGGAGTGAGCAGGAGGCTTGTTTTGCTCCCAGTGATGGAGGAAGCGAAGCTTCCCACCTGCCCTGGCTGGCCCTGGGCTACACTCAAGGCTACAAAGTTTTAATTATAGAAGATAAATAAATCCCTGAAAAAAAAAGAATAAAAGGAGAGGCTGGGAGCTTGTGTCGCCAGGGGGCATGGCCAATCTGAAAACGGCCATCAGCCCCTCAACCAGGCTGGCCAGGCACCCCAGCGGGACTCCCTCAACCTGAAGGGGCTGTGGGAAGCCTGAAAACGGACCTCAGCCCCTCATCCAGGCTGGCCACACTCCCATGGGGTGAGGGTCCCCACTGGGGGGCTTGGTCAGCCTGCAAAGAGCCATCAGCCCCTCACCCAGGCTGGCCAGGCACCCCAGTGAAACCCCCACCCTGATCCGGGACACCCTTCAGGGCAAACCAGCCGGCCCCCACCCATGCACCAGGCCTCTATCCTATATAATAAAAGGGTAATATGCAAACTGACCCTAACAGCAGAACGACTGGGAATGACTGGTCACTATGACACACACTGACCACCAGGGAGAAGATGCTCTATGCAGGAGCTGCCCCCTGGTTGTCAGTGCGCTCCCACAGAGGAAGCTCTGCTCAGCCACAAGCGAAGCGGATGGCTGCCAGCACAGAGGTGGTGGCGGGAGCCTCTCCTGCCTCCTCAGCAGTGCTAAGGATATCCGACTGCAGCTTAGGCCTGCTCCCCGCTGGCAAGTGGACATCCCCCGAGGGCTCCCGGGCTGCCAGAGTGATGTCTGACTGCCAGCTTAGGCCTGTTCCCCCGGGGAGCAGGCCTTAGCCAGAGGTGGACATCCCCCGAGGGGTCCCAGACTGCAAGAGGGCACAGGCCAGGCTGAGGGACCCCCCCCCGAGTGCACAAATTTTTGTGCACTGGGCTTCTAGTATATTTTAAAGGGCATACACCATGACCAAGTGGGATTTATTCCAGTGATGCAAAACTGGTACAATAATAATCATTTTTGATAAACACTCAGCAAAGTGAAATAGAGGAAGCATACTTCAACATTATAAAGTTCATATATAAAAAACCTACAGTGAACATCATACTCAATGGGAAAAAAAAACATTTTCCCTAATAACAGGAACAAGACAGGGATGTGTACTTTCACCACCCTTATTCAACACTAGAGGCTCGGTGCATGAAAATTCATGCACTGAATTGGAGGGTCCCTCAGCCCAGCCTGCCTCCTCTCACACTCCGGGAGCCCTCAGGGAAGGCAAAGCCCCCATCACAGCTCTGCCACTGCTGGCACTGCAAGCCTCAGCCAGCCCTGGATACTTGAGCCTTGGGTGGCCCTGGGTGGCTGGGAAGCTGCCATCCAAGGCTTGTCTATGCCTCGGGCCAGCCCTAAGCAGGTGGGAAACTGCCATACAAGGCTTGCCTGCACTTCAGCCCGGCCCTGGGTGGCTGGGCAGCCATTAGCTGAGGCTTGCCTGTGCCTCAGGCTGGCCCTGGGTGGCTGGGGGGCTGAGGGGACTGGGGGACTCTGGAGGCAGGCCCATGGCTGCCACCCCAGCTGGGGCTGTGGGGACTTGGCGCCACCATCTTGTGGCTGTGGGTGTCGCCATCTTTGATGGAGTGGCAGTCAATTAGCATATTTCCTCCTTATTGGCTGTGGGCATTGCCATTTTTGAGGGCAGGGCAGTCAATTAGCATATTCCCTCCATTTTGGCTGTGGGCGCTGCCATCTTTGAGGGTTGGGCACTCAATTAACATATTCCCTACTTATTGGCTGTGGGCACCGCCATCTTTGCGATGGTGTGAGGGTCAATTACCATATTCTGTCTTCATTAGATAGGATAGTACTGGAAGTCCTAGCCACAGCGATAAGACAAGAAGAAATAAAAGGGATCAAAATTGGAAAGTAGGATGTAAAACTCTCATTATTCTCAGATGACATGATATTGTACATACAAAACTCTAAAGACTTCACCAAAAAACTATAATATTTAATAAATGAATTTGGCAGTGTAGCAGAATACAAAATCAACACCCCAAAATAAATGGCTTTTTTATACACCAACTAGAGGCCTGGTGCATGGATTCATGCACCAGTGGGGTCCCTTGGCCTGGCCTGCAGGGATCTGGCCAAAACCTGCTCTCCAACATCCCCCAAAGGGTCCTGGATTGTGAGACCCCTCCTGCAGGCTCAGCCCCCAGGCCCTTGACACCCACCGGCTCCCTCCTCCCTCCTCTCTGAGTCCAGGGTGCGAGTGAAGCAGATTCAGGGCCAACAGTGCCCCAGCAGCAACCTAACCCATTGGCAATTCTGCAAGAAATCAGGCTCCTTGTTTACTGGTCAGAGCATCTGCCCTCTGGTGGTCATTGCATGTCATAGCTACCAGACAAATGGTCAAACTGTTGGATGGTCACTTAGGCTTTTATATATATAGACTAGAGGCCCGGTGCACGAAATTCGTGCACTGGGGGGTGGGGTTCCCTCAGCCCAGCCTGCCCCTCTCACAGTCTGGGAGCCCTCAGTGGATGTCCTACTGATAGCCACAGTCTGGCAGCAGAGGCTCGGAGCAGGCATCCTGTGTGTGTGTGTGTGTGTGTTTGTATGTGTCCACTGGGGGCCTGCCCCCAGCCGCATTGGAGGCTCAGAGCAGGCACTGTGTGTGGGGGGGGGGGGGGGGGGGGTGCTTGGCCAGCCTGAAAACGGCCCTCAGCCCCTCACCCAGGCTGGCCTTGGAGGCTTGGAGCAGGTGCCCCTCTGTGTTGATCTCTCAGGATCCTGGCCTCCACTGCATGTTTTTCTCTCCCTTGAGCTTTGGTTAGGGTGGGGTGCTGCCTGCAGACTACACTTTCCTGCTCATGGATCACCAGATCACTGCAGAGACCGGGGGCAGGCCCTGCTGGGTGCTGCCTGTGGGGAACTTTCCTGCTCTGAGATTGCCATGGCGATCCCAGGAGCAGGCCCACCTGGGGGCCGGCCACCCTCCACACTTGCCTGCTCTGGGATCACCATGGGGTCCCAGCTGGCAGCGGGACTTAGGCAGTACACGGGGGTCCCGGCTGGGGGCGGGGCTTAGGTGCACGGGGCCCAGGGCCACACACGGGGCCCAGATGGCGTCTGGCGCTGGCCAGCCCTGCCTGCAGTATGCGCTGATTAGCCAATGAGAAGCATAGCAAAGGTATGGTAAATTACCCTTTTTGTCTTTTATTAGATAGGACTAGTGGCCCAGTGCATGAAATTCATGCACGGGGGGGTATTACTCAACCCGGCCTGCACCCTCTCCAATCAGGGACCCCTCAGGGAATGTGTGACTGCCATCTGGGGATCGGGCCTAAACTGGCAGTCGGACATCCCTCTCACAATCTGGGACCACTTGCTCCTAATTGCTCACTTACCTGCCTGCCTGATTGCCCCTAACCACTCTTCCTGCCAGCCTGCTCGCCCCAAACTTCCCCTTGCTGGTTTTCTCACCCCCAACTGCCCCCCCTTGCTGACCTGATCACCCTCAACTGCCCCCCCTGCCAGCCTGTTTGCCCATGGCCTGATAGCCCTAACTGCCTCTGCCTCAGCCCCACCACCATGGCTTTGTCCGGAAGGATGTCCAGAAGGTCTCCCGGTCTAGTTAGCATATTATCCTTTTATTAGTATAATGATTTCTCAGAAAGAGAAACTAAACAAGCAATACCATTTACCATTGCAAAAAAAAAATTAACATACTTAGGAATAAACTTAACCAAGGAGGCAAAAGACCTATATTCGGAAAACAACAGGATGTTGAAAAAAGTGATAGAAGAAGATATAGACAAGTGGAGTAATATACCATGTTCATGGATTTGTAGAATCAACATAATTAAAATGCCCATACTATCCAAAGCGATCTATAGATTAAATGAAATCTCCATTAAAATACCAATGGCATATTTCACAGTTCCAGAACAAACTCTCCAAAAATTTATATGGAATACAAAAAGACCCTGAACAGCAATCCTGAGAAAGAACAGAGTTGGAGGGATCACAATACCAGATATCAAACTATATTACAAAGCCACAGTTCTCAAAACTGCCTAGTACTGGCACAAGAACAGACATATAGACAAATGGAACAGAACAAAGAACCCATAAATCGACCCAAGCCATTATGCTCAATTAATATTTGACAAAGGAGGCAAGAGCATACAATGGAGACAAAACAGTCTTTTTAATAAATAATGCTGGGAAATTTGGTCAGATACATGCAAAAAAATGAAAGTAGACCACCAACTGACACCATACACAAAAATAAACTCAAAATGGATAAAAGACTTCAATGTAAGACAGGAAACCATAAAAATCTAAAAAGAATCCAAAGGCAACAAAATATCAGACATATGTTGTAGCAATATCTTTGCTGATACATCTCCTGGGTCAATGAAAACTAAGCAGATAATAAACAAATGTGACTACATCAAAATAAAAAGTTTCTGCACAGCAAACAAACCATCAACAAAACCACAAGGGAGCCCACTGATCGGAGAACATATTTGCCAATGTTACATCCTATAATGGTTTAATCTCCAAAATTTATAGGGAACACATACAACTTAACAAAAGGAAGATAAACAATCTAATCAAAAAATGGGTAAAGGACCTAAATAGACACTTTTTGAAAGAGAATATACAGAAGTCAAGAGCATATGAAAAAATGATCAAAGTCACTAATCTTCTGATATATGCAAATCAAAATGACAATGAGGTATCACCACATACCTGTCAGAATGGCTATCATCAACAAATCAACAAATGACAAGTTCTAGGAAGGATGTGTAGAAAAGGGATCCCTCGTGCACTGCTGGCGGGAATGCAGACTTGGTGCAGCCACTGTGGAAAAGAGTATGGCGTTTCCTCAAAAAATTAAAAATGGAACTCCCATTTGACCACTTCTAGGAATATTTCCCAGAAATCAGAAACACCAATCAGAAAGGATATATGCACCCCTATGTTCATAGCAGCACACTTTACAATAGCTAAGATTTGGAAACAGCCTAAGTGCCCATCAGCAGATGAGTGGATTAAAAAACTGTGGTACTTTTACACAATGGAATACTACACTGCTGTAAAAAAAAAAAAGAAAGAACTCTTACCATTTTCAATAACATGGATGGACTTGCAGAGCCTTATGCTAAGCAAAATAAGCCAATCTGGAAAGATAAATATCACATGCTGTCATTCGTTTGTGGAATATAATGAACACCAAAACTGATTAACAAAAGTAGATCCAGAGACATAGAAGCATGGAACAGATCATCAATCCTCAGAGGGAATGTAGAGGAGGATACAAGGGGGGGGGGGCGGTAAGTGATCAACCAAAGGACTTGTATGCATGCAAATAAGCATAACCAATGGACACAGACATAGCGAGGGGAGGGCATGTGCTTGGGGGAAAGGATCAGCAAGGAAGAGTCAATGGGGTAAAAAGTAGACATATGTAATATTTTCAACAATAAATAATTTAAATTAAAAAAAATGGGCAAAGAACCTAAATAGACATTGTTCCAAAGAGGAGATACAGATGGTCAATAGACTTTTGAAAAAATGCTCAAAGTCACTGATCATCAGAGAGATGTAAATTAAAATGACAATGAGGTATCACCACACATCTGGCAGAATAGCTATCATCAACAAATCAACAAATGACAAGTGCTGGCAAGGATATGTAGAAAAGGGAACCCTAGTACACTGCTGGTGGGAATGCAGACTGATGCAGCCATTATGAAAAATAGTATGGTGTTGCCTCAAAAAATTAACTATGAAACTTCCATTTGACCCAGTGATCCCACTTCTAGGAATATAGCCTAAGAAACCTGACACACCAATAAGAAAGAATGTATGCAGCCCTATGTTCATAGCAGCACAATTTACAATAGCTAAGATGATCTGGAAATCCAACTGCCCATCAGTAGATGAGTGGATAAAAAATCTGTGGTACTTTATACCATGAAATAAAATGCAGCAGTAAAAAAGAAGAATATCTTACCCTTTGTTATAGCATGGAGGGACCTGGAGAGTATCATGCTAAGTGAAATAAGTCAGTCAGAGAAAGATAAGTATCACATGGTCTCATTCAGATGTGCAATCTAAGTAACAAAATAAACTGATGAACAGATTGGATCCAGAGACATGGAAGCATGGAACAGAATGTTCAATCTCAGAGGGAAGGTGGGGAAGGATGCATGGGTGGGAGGTAATCAACCAAGGACCTTGAATACATATATGCATAACCATGGACACAGACAATAGGGTGTTGAAGGCCTTGGGCAGGTGGGATAGAAGGGAGGCTGAAGGGGGTCAATGAGGGAACAAAGGGGACACATGTAATACTTTCAACAATTAAGAATTATTTTAAAATATAATAAATAAATCTATAAATATTCTTTAAAAAAAAAGAAGTGCTGGATGAAGACACACACCCACCCACCCCCAAAATAAATAAATAAATAGATAAAAACACAAAACCAAGAAACAACTCAATTAAAAATTGGGCAAAGGACCTGAATAGACACTTCTCTAAAGAGGACATACAGATGGCAAATAGACATATGAAAAGATGCTCATCTCATCAGGGAAGTGCAAATTAAAACCACAATGAAATACTACCTCACACCTGCCAGAATGACTAACATCAATTAATCAACAAGCAACAAGTGTTGCCGAAGATGTGAAGAAAAGGGAACCTTCCTGCACTGTTGGTGGGAATGCAGACTGGTGCAGCCACTGTGGAAAACAGTGTGTAGTTTCCTCAAAAAATTTAAAATGGAACTTCCTTGGACCATACAATTCCACTTCTGGGAATACATCTGAAGAAAACAGAAATACTGATTTGAAAGAATATATGCTTCCTATGTTCATTACAGCATTATTTATGATAGCCAAGATGTGAAAGCAGCCTTAGTGCCCATCAATAGATAAATGGTAAAAAAAGCTGTGCTACATTTATGCATTGGAATACTACTCAGCCATTAAAATAATTTTATCTTTTGCAACAGCATGGAATCTATTTCATGTGGAATCTACTGAACAAAATATGCTAACAAACAAAATAGAATCATAGATACATGTAACAGACTGACAGCTGTCATAGGGGAGAAGGTTGTAGGGCTGGATGAAAAAGGTGAAGGGATTAAGAAGAAAAAAAACACATAGCTAAGAACAAAAATATGGTGATTGGTAGAGGGAACGGGGAGGGGGTGGTGAGAAAGGTAGATGAGGGTAAATGGGGGACAAATGGTGGCAGACAGAAACTTTATTTTGGGTAGTAAAAACATGTATGCAAATGATGTTTTATTGAGTTGTACACTTGACACATGTATGGCTTTGTTAACCAATATCAGCCCAAAAATTCAAAAAAAAGTAAAGAAAAAATGAATTCATAAATGTACAATTTTTAAATATATATTTTCATATTATGTGTCTAGGCATATTTCTTACCTTAAAATATATACACTAGAGTGAACAATAATCATTTGAGGGGAAAGGAACTGATATGGGGAAAAGATAATTTTTTACTTTCAATTTATCATTTCCACTATAATTTCAAGTTATTTTACATATAAATGTTGTTAATTCTATTTAAAAATAAATAAAATAATGAAGTTCAAAATTATTTGAAAACACATATATGTAATGGAAAACATAAGATTAACAAACAATTTTTAATCTGTCACCAGCCTTGCTAGATAAATACACTAGGATTTACATACTCAAAACAGCAGCCACTAGCCACAAATGAATACTGATTATTTGAAAATTGGCTAGTGCCACATTTTGAAATTGTAATATGTTGTAAATAGTCGATTAAATAAAATATATTATTTAAATTATTTTTTGTTTATATACTAATGTGGCTCCTAGAAAATTTCAAATTACATATATGCTCAAAATATATTTCTATTGACAATAGTACACTAGAATCTATTTAGTAACTTGAGAAAAACAAAACTAAATCTATTTTAAAATAAAAAATATACAAAACATAAATGGACCTCACTTTAAGCAAACACAGAATTATTACAGTTATGCCAAAAACATAATAGCATACCTTATGCAAATCACTATTGACTTTAACTTAAAGTTAGGAACAAGATCCTAATTTTTATTCATTTTTTCTCAGTTCAGACATTTGCTTATAGACTAAATAATCAAAAGAAGAAGACCCAAAGAAAAAACAAATTTTTGGTGACATCTTTTCTATCATTTTTTCAGTTAACATTTCATGAACGCTTAAAGTGGGTCAGGACCTACATTAGGCAACAATAAGAAAAAGAATTTAGACAAATAACAAAAATAGGCCTTGCTTTTCCACTCCCCTTCAGTGAAGTGCCATTCTCCATGGCATACAGGGCACAACCTACTCTTTAGTCATCATTTAGCCAGGCATGTATTCAAATGTGGTAACATTTTCTCAATGTAGCCTGTGAATAGAACCAGAAGAAACACTGAAGATGCACTAGTAAAGCTAAATTAACTATAACATATTTTGTCTATATATTTAATATATATTTGCTATAATAATTATCTCAGTTTCTTGGGAACTTTGCTCTTGGGGAGATTCAAGTTTAGGGATGCTTATTTTCAATGCTGGAACTGTGAAGAAAATGTTCTGCAGAAAACAGTTGGTGTACTCCAGCAGGCACAAGATTGCAGCTGCACCAGTTGTGTGTAATATGACTGCTATCTGTAAAGCAGTTGTGTATCGGGCTGTCTGTTGCAACTACCAAAGGGCCTGGTGCAGTATTTTGGTGATGCCTGAAGATATAGGCAGATGTTGGGAGGAATAAAATGACCACACCAAGCAAGGCCAAGAACCAAGGGACAAGGTAAGTATATTTAAAATAATGGTAGAATTGAGTCGCGGGCCAGGTACGCGTTCATAACTTGCTCTCAGAGACCTGCCATAGCGGGAGCGGGCTCTGGAGATGGCCATCCTGAGGATGTTGGCGTTTACGGCAGGCAGAGCGGAAGAGTTTTGCTTTTCATGTGCGCCTTCAAGAACCGTGGACTGAGGGGTCTGTCCGGAGCCTCCCCTCCTCTGCCTGAGGCCTCGCACGGAGCTCGCCGGCCCGAGCCAGCATGCATGAAGTGGGAAGGGCGCTCGACCCACGCCCAGCGACCGGAGCCACCCCCTGGCTCCCCTCCCCCAGTGCCCATGGCTACGAGGGTGCTATCCAGCTGAGACCCGTGCCCCAGCCACTGGCCCCGCAGGACAAGCCCATGTTCACGCAGCTCAAGCCCGTGCTAGGAGCCAGGAACCTCGCCTGCAACATGGCACTCTCCTCTGGCAAGGAGCTGAAGCACCTGCACCATCACCTGCAGGTGCAGCCCATGTACCCACAACCTCCACAACCTGCGCCACCACCCTTGCCAGGCCGACTGCCCCCCCCCGCCCTTCCCCCTCAGGAGCTGGTCCAGAGAAGATGTGAAATGGAGAAGTATCTGACACCTCAGCTTCCTCCAGTTTCTATAATTTCAGAGAATAAAAAGTATAGATGAGACAGTTGTAGACCAGTTCTTCACTGACAGTAAAGGGTTACCTTACAGTCAGTATCAACATGAATGTCTTCCTCCCTGACATCACTCACCTGAGAACTGGCCTCTACAAATCCCAGAGACTGTGCCTAACACACAAGACAGAACATGTTGCCATTTTCAGCCACCAGAGTGAAATGACTGCCCCTCCTCCGACCCCAACACAGGCCCTCCCTGAGTTGACCAGCATATTCAGCTCACGCCAGACCACAGTTCCTGAGGTGAACAATATTTTCATCAAACAAGAACTTCCTACACCAGATATTCATCTCTCTACCCCTTCCCCCCTCGCCACACACACACACACACACACACAGGTCCACCTGAACCAGCTACTGAATACACCTGATCTAGATATGCCTAGTTCTACAAACCAGACAACAGTAACAGACACTCTTAATGTTTCTATGTCGCCGCCATGGCAGGCCTTACTTAACACACACACTGTTCTGCAGATTACGATGAAACAATTCCAGGGCATACCCCTTTGCACATACACAATGGCAAGTCAGTTTCTTCCACAAGAGGCCACTTACTTTCCCCCATCATCACCAAGCTCAGAGTCTGGAAGTCAGATAGACAAGCAGAGATGCTCCAGAATTTAACCCCACACTTCCATCCTATGCTGGAATTTACCTGCCACTCTACCAGTTAATTCACAAAACATCCAACCTGTCAGATACAACAGAAGGAGTAACCCCAATGTGGAGAAATGATGCATCCACTTCTGTGATTACTCTGGCTGCACAAAAGTTTATACGAAGTCTTCTCATTTAAAAGCTCACCTGAGGACTCATACTGGTGAGAAGCTGTACAAATACACCAGGAAAGGCTGTGACTGGAGGTTCGCACACTCTAATGAGCTGACACGCCACTACCGGAAGCATACCGGGCCCAAGCCCTTCCAATGCCAGGTGTGCAATTGCAGCTTCTCCTGCTCTGACCACCTGGCCTTGCACATGAAGAGGCACCAGAACTGAGCTGCTGCGAGGGCCTGCATGCTTATGCAATCACACTGATGGTCTGCAGTTCACTTGGCAAAATTTTAATTACAAACTTAAATATAAATACACACACACACACACACACACACACACACACACACACACACACACACATATATATGAAACAAAAAACTGGAAAATATATATCCTATCTAATAAATAGGGAATATGCAAATTGACCTTCATGCCGTCACAAATATGGCAGCGCCCATAGCCACAAGATGGTGACGCCCAGTCCCCTCAGCCCTGCCAGAATCCCCCAGTCCTTTCAGCCCCACCGGGGGGCGGTGGCAGGTGTACAGTGCGTCTGGACCCGCCCTCAGTCCCCCAGATGCCCAGGGCTGGCCTGAGGTGCAGGCAAACCTTGGATGTTGGCTGCCCAGCAGCCCAGGGCAGGCCCAAGGCACAGGCAAGCCTTGGATGGCAGCTACCAAGCCGCCCAGGGCCACCTGAGGCTCAGGTAACCAGGGCCGGCTGAGGCTTGCGCTGCTGGCAGTGGCAGCAGCAGAGGTGTGATGGGGGCATGGCCTTCCCCTGATCACTGGGTCACCTCCCGCCCCTGAGGGCTCCCAGACTGTGAGAGGGTCGCCTGAGACTTAGGTAACCAGGCCGGGCTGAGGGAACCCCCCTCCAGTGCATGAATTTTTATGCACCGGGCCTCTAGTTTTGTATATTAGAGAAAACAGGGAGTACATTGTATTAATGCCAAAATGTTTGGTCCTTTTAGGGATCTGGAATGCTTGCTGTAATGCATATGGCTTTACTCAAGCAGATTTCATCCCAAGGCAGGCAGCTCATCTCAGTGTGGGTAGGTGGATGGGGGTGCAATGTGTGTGTGCAGCGTTTTTGCCTAAGCACCATCATTTAATGTGACAGTGTTTAGAAACAAGTCAGTTGGCAGGCACAGGAAGAAGGCTGGATTGTATGTCAAGATTTTACTTGACATCAAGTTATTTTCAATAATAGAATAATTCCTTAGAGGTACGCAGTGTACCTGGTAATTCACAAATAGCCATTGAACAAATATGTGTTTGTTTTGTTTTGTTTTTTATGAGTTGCCTATATTTGCTATTCAAAATTTTGTAAATATGCAAATCAGCTTTATAGGCTTATTACAAGTTTTCTAAGATTCTTTGTGGGAGAAATCATAAGTAATTTGAAAATTACTATGAATACATTTACAGTTAGAATTTTGTTGTAAGATACCTCTTAAAATCTTATCAAAATAATTTCTTTAGGGGGAAAGATAATCATCATTCAAATGAACTTAAAAAGCAGATTTAATGCACTGATTAAAATTGGATTGTTTATTTTAAATATGAAAGAGTTTTATATGAATTGTGAACTGAAGAGCTTAAAGATAGTTACAATATATGAAGAAAGTACCTCTTAAAATAAGCTAAACAGTATCATTTTACAGGAGGAGGACTTACGCAGTTTTTCACATGGCAATGTTGAATTTATGATGCAGTTTTCATGTATGAAAATGTTGAATTTATGATGCAGTTTTCATATACTGAGTTATTTGTTCATGCAGTACTGTTGGTTAAATGACAGTTTAAGTGGATTTTGCATGTAATATACAGTGACACAGTAATTTTACCTAAATTACAGTGCAGTTTAGTTAATCTATTGTTCATATTGACTCAGTGTCTACCTTTAATTACAGATGACATGTTGAAAACTTAAGGAAGCAAGTACTGCATATATGCAATATAAAATAGTAATGTGATGCTGATGCTATTAACCAAAGGGCAGAATAAATAAGCAAAATGCCAAAAGGGGTCTTAATTGAAATAAAATTTTAATTTTGTTTTTAAAATATTGTTTATCTTTATTTATTTTGTGGTAATATAGTAAGGTTTTTTTAGAAAATTTTCATAACTTGATAAATTACAGTTTTGTTTGTTAGAAAAGTTGCTCTTAAAATGTGTAAATAGATGACAAGTGGTGTAAATATTTTGTAAGCGACTTCAAAATTTTTATACATGGAACATACCTACATAAAAAGCTAAAATCTGAAAATAAAATAATGGTAGAAATAGAGATTTTCAAAATGATAAAGTAGTTCTTGGAGAACATTGGGTCTCTGAAGATTTTTATTGTCTTCTTAATTCTCTCTCTCAATCTAGCTCCAATTTCTTCTCCAGATTGATGATGATAGATGATAGATAGATATCATATATCCCTCTCCTTCTCTCTCCTCTCTTCTCAGACATGCACATAATGTTCTATACCCTGTAGAACATCTAAATAGAGAGTTGTTGATATGCCATATGTCTGTAATGTTTTTTGCAAATAATTTCTGTCTCTTTTTCTAGTAATATAGCTTGGAATAAGTCAGAACCTCTCAGAATATTCTGTCTTCTTTTAGATACTTTAGAGGAAAATATCATTAGGAAAAAAGTTTACATTATTCATAATAGATCAAGCAAATTCCAGAAGACAGAGCACTGTAAAGACAGATTACTTCAAAGAACTCCATTAAACTTAACTTAGTCTTACCTAAAGAAAATGTATAAGGCTGAATATTTAAAAATAACTTCCATATATAAACTAAGCTTTTGCTTCTGCATTGGGCTTTACAATGTACTAATTATGAGATACCATTGTCCCTTAGGTCTGTACACAGGACTCTAATTAGGAATCTTTTCCATATTATCTTGGAAAATGGGAAGCACTCTTGATATATTTGCTCCAGAACCAGTTTATCTTAGTTTCCCAGATTCTTCTTCTCTGTCTCCAGGATTATTTTCCTTTTTTCAATTTTTTTAAATCAATATCTTTTTAAGTAGGCAGAAAAAGAGGAGTAAGAAATTCATGTCTTTCTAACAGCTAAGAAGCATGATCTGGTTTACTATCCTTTCATTATTTAAGAAAGAATATCTTGAGTTATTATTTTCCTGTTTAAAGGAACAGAAGAAAGGAAAATTAGACATGTATATGTGAAACAAAGTTTGCTCGTTTGAAAGATGAATTACTGATTTTAATTAGTTTTGCTTTACAACGAGAGAATGACTTACATCATTGCCATTCTTAAGATATTGTAACTTAGTTTTTAAAAATAAAAATATTGCATCCCTTTATTGTGATACTCCTCTGGAGTACCTGTTCCCCCAAGGTGGAGGTTGTATCATTATATCTCAGTATGCTCTATAATACTATGCTTATAGTAAAAAGTTAATACATGCTTATTGAATGAATGAAGCACTGTATCAAAAGAATCCTATATAATAAAAGCTTAATATGCTAAGTGTCCTGTTGTCCAGTTGGCCATTCAACCAATCAAAGCATAATATGCTAATGATATGCTAAGGCTGCTCAACTGCTCGTTATGATGTGCACTGACCACCAGGGGGCAGACAGTTGACTGGTTGACCAGTTGCTATGACATGCACTGACCACCAGGTGGCAGACGCTCTGACTGGTAGATTAGCTTGCTGCTGGGGTCCAGCTGATCAGGACTGAGCGAGACAGGCCGGACACACCCTGGAGCCCTTCCATTGTCCCTCCCCAGCTGGCCAACCTCCCACATCTCTCCCTGGCCCCAATCGTGCACCAGTGGGGGCCCTTGGCCTAGCCTGTGCCCTCTCACAATCTGGGACCCCTCGGAGGGTGTCGGAGAGCCGGTTTCAACCCGATGGCAGAATGACCAGTCACTATGATGCACACTGACCACCAGGAGAAAGATACCCAATGCAGGAGCTACTCCCTGGTGGTCAGTGTGCTCCCACAGAAGGAGCACTGCTCAACCAGAAGCTTGGCTCACGGATGGTGAGCACAGCGGTGGTGGCAGGAGCCTCTCCTGCCTCTGCAGCAGCGCTAAGGATGTCCAACTGCCAGCTTAAGCCCGCTCCGGAGCGGGCCTAAGCTGGCAGTTGGACATCCTCTGAGGGCTCCCAGACTACGAGAGGGCACAGACCGGGCTGAGGGATCCGCCCCTCCCCCACAGCTGAGTGTACAAATTTTGTGCACCAGGCCTCTAGTAGGTTTGAATAAAATAGTAAAAAAAATGCATTCTGATAGGCAGTTTGCACAGTGTGATAAATGGTTGCTTAAATAAGAGTTGCACATTCCTAGGGAAGAAACTGCCACATCTACATTAAGGGATTGGCTATTTCATATCTAATAACATAGTTATAACCAAAGGACTTGTATGCATGCATATAAGCCTAACCAATGGACACAGGCACCAGGGGTGTAAAGGCGTGAGTGGGAAGGTGGGGGGCAATGGGAGAATAAGGACACATATGTAATACCTTAATCAATAAAGAAAAAAATTATAAAAACAATATATCTCCCTAGATTTGTTTTATTTTCTTCATTAATTTCTTTATACATATCCTGCTTTGTTTCATAGCAAATTTAATGCAAAAAACTATAAATTCAGAGGTAAGATTTATACACGCTGCATGTCTGTAGTTCACATTTTAGGAAGTCAGGCCATTAGACTCACTGAATGAAAGGAGCTATTTTATCACTAAATTATAGTCCATTTGTGAACCACTTCCTATCTATAGCATTACTTTTTTAACCAGATATTTATAAAAGTTGCTCTTAGTTATTCTTACATGATATAGCATGATAGGAAGAGCTGAAAACAAACACACACAAAAGTTTTTACATTTCTCAGGTGATTAAAAAACACCTCTGGATGCTGCCTTCTCATAAATCGATATCTGGGTATCCCTTGTTGATTTCCCACTCTACCAACCAAGCCTGTTTTGAAACGGAAATGTGGAAAAGGGAATGCTTATCCATTACTGTTGCTTGTAAATTGGCACAAGCACTTTGGAGATCTATTTGATAATATCTGGTAAAAATAAAGATCTTCATACCCCATCAGCTGGCATTTTCCTTTCCAGACATATACTTTCAAAGGACAGCTACACATGTGCATAAGAACCACTACCCTACAAACAGAAACAATCCAAATGTCTATTAAAAGGGCAATGATCAATAACTGTATTTATTATATTCATAAAATGTAATAACATGCAGTTGCTGGAAATAAATATTATTTTATGCATTACCATGAATTTTTAAAAATGTAATTTCAAGTGAATAAAATGTTTTTTAGAATTTTACCAAAATAATATTTATATAACTCAAGAAAAATAAATAATTCTCTCCCATTCCATATATATTTGATTATATATGGATATATATATATATTTATATATGTATGTATTTGTATATATGATTTTTAGGAACACACGATTTTATAGTAAAACCAAGGGCAGACTAACCATAAAACTATGTAAATATTCCTAAGACTAGTTCATCCCAGTCTTTGGTTCTTAGTCCTGTCCCTGACCTTTAGGCTAACATTTTGCTCCATTCCCCATCCTTGCCCCAGAAAATGCAAACTGGAACACATTGCTGTTCTTGTTTTGTTTTATAACAGGCATCACTCTGGATTTAAATAAACTGGCAGCCTCTTCCTTTGTACTAAAAAAGACTAAATTGGTGAGTCTTTCTGTCATGAAAATTTAATTCAAATATCTAGCTGTTAAATAATTAAATAATAAGGAAGTTCTGTTTAATGATGTAATATTGAATGAACAGACCTTCAAAACTAGTGATAGCCTGCCCTGCAAAAAAGGCCACGGGCAGGGGGCAATGGTGGTGAGGTTATGATGTGATTGTTTTTCTTTATTTCCTCTTGGCAAAAAAGGAAGACAGTGAGAATACAGAGGCCCCTCCTTCATGAGGGACAAGGACAGGCAAAGCAGAACATCCTGAGGAATGAGCATGCCAAGCAGCAGAGCAGAGGCTCAGGTGAGAGAGGGAGCTAACTTTCCTGAGACCCATCTGTGCTGATATTCACTTGTAAGTCTTTTTTCTAGTACTGCATCCCATTATGTTACCTTCAAGCCTTGGGTTATTTCTGTTAAACATATTTGTATTGCTATATTTCCTGGAGTCAAGGGAGCGGAGCAGAAACCTGCAACCTGATGGCAGAGTGAAACTGATACTGATGCTGCTTGAAAAAGCCAAGGGCTTCATAGAGGGAGATGAGGATGCTGTGACCATTTTGAGTGATAAATGGTGATACTGGTTCTTCCTTGGAGGTGGAAGATGTTTGGAGAAGAGGACTGAGTGTACCGTGAAGGTGAAGGGCAGCAGCAACAGCAGCAGGAGAGGAGGTGAGGCCAACTCCTGGAGAAACATCGCCTGGCTGCAGAAGCACACATTAACAGGACACATGAACATCTGAGAAATCTATTAAGGAAGGTTTGTGAGTATGACCTAGAAAAAGGCTGGCAAACCAAAAAGAGTGTAGGGAAGGGGAGATGAAACCTCAAGTTGGTATCTGCTGGGTCTTTAGCAGAACTGAGGGAGAAAGCATGAAAAAAGAAATGGGTAGTGTCTAAACTTTACCAAGTTAGATGGCCTGGAAAGTCTCTGTTGCAGGTTAAATATTCAAAGAGTCTATCAGTTAGTCATATGGCCAATACAAATACATAGATGGTTGACTTTGTACAGGTCAATATATATGCTTAATTCACTTAGGCTTTTATTTTTTAATTTCAAATTGGTGCTTTAGAGAAAGTAAAAATTAACTTGTCAATTATGACCATAATTTAAAATACCAAGTCTGATAGTGTTGACAACAATTTAGGGGTTTTTTTTTTAGAGTAAAGTGTTTCCAAATGCTCATGACAAACATTAAGAAATTTAGCAAACATATAATTTAATTTAAAAATACTGATCATGTTTATATATCTTTCCTGCAATTCAAATAATGGCAACTCTTTTTAATCCCGAACACTTCCAAACAACAATAATAAAAAGAAATCTCTCTTTGCCAAATAAGAAGAATCTAAACTTTTGGCTATCTGCAACCTGTGAGGTTGACTTTATAAGTTTTCATCATTCTTTATGCTTTCTCAGGCTGCTTAACTATTTTTGGAAGTAGAGATTGTTGCTGATAATGTAGTATATAAGCAACTTCAACTTTTGCAAATTGTGCCATCCAGGGCAATTGACTTGGTGAGCAAAATTTCCATGTTCACCTGATCAGCTGCATTTAGAAATGTGAGCTGCCTGGTTTCAGTGCTTTTTCCCCTGCTGTATGCAGTGCAACTAAATATCACCTGTATGTTCCAATGAACTGCAAGGTTATCGAAGGTTTGTATTTCCAAATGTCTCTGATTCATCAAATTCAATTAAAAATGAAAATAAAGATTTATTTATGTACATAAATAGAAGGGAATACATGTTCTTTTTATTTGTTTTGTGGGAGAGAGTAGGTAGAAATCTCGAGAGAAAAATAAGAAAGTTTATGTTCAAACATTTTCAAAATATAAAATATTGTACTTAGAACTGTCAGAAAGTTATACATGATAGAATATTTTATCATGACTCTGGCACAGGAGATTTATAGCAACCAGGAAAATAGAATGTCTAATGTATAGTGAAAGCAAAAGTGTATACTCCAAGGAACACAAAAACAACTAAGTGGAAACAAGACTTTTAAAATGAGTGTTATATATTTTCCTTTTTGGTTTTCATTATTTTTAAATTTTTCCTTCAACCACCAAGTAATATGATGGTTTCTGAGTAGAGTTTACCTTTGTTGGTAGCTTCGTCTTCCCCTGTTGTTCAAAGTGATAAAATACAGCTCTCTGGAGGCCGAATGAAGCATTCCCTTCCTCTGTTATTTGTAAGTTGGCATGGAGCAGACAGACACCTTCTGAAGTTTTATTCATGCCATGTTTCCTCTCCTTGCTGCAACAAGAAAAACCTTTTCTTTTCACCTGGCTATCTTTGAAGACGTGACTCAGAAATCTTCATGGCCTCTAAAGGTAAGAGTAATATAGCCAGCTAATAAATTTTTCTTCATATTATGACTCAAAATCTAGAGATTGATACTTTAATTTTTTAAATTTTAACTTCAAGGAGCATATTGCATTAAATAAATAAAAACACACTATCTGATAGAATGTGAAAGTTAAGCTATAAACAATGTCTTAGCTATAATGAATATAATAGTGAATTAATAAGAAAAGCTTCATAGCAAAATTTAGAATGGAAATATTTAATGCCAAACATAAGAACAGGTTGATCTTCCAAGTTTAAAGGGATTTGAAGAAAACTTTTCACACATAAGTTAAAAAGTGTTAAAGTGCAGTTCAGTGTTTAAAAAATTTCCATTTGTTGTTGAAAATAGGTGATACAATCATTTATTATAATGAATTCAACATGTGTTATCAGTAAATCTTAAAAATTTAATGGACTAGAACTAAATATTTCTGAATTACAAAGCAGAAATTCTTTCAAAATGTCTTTGATAGTAAATTTTATATATAATAACTAACTTAAGCAAGCAGGTTAATTAGGTACTGGAGGAGGGAGCTGGTAAGTGTTTCCTCAAATCCCTAAAATTGTATAAATATCATTAGTGTTGTCTAACTTTTCTTACTTTAAAGAACTTCTCAAAAAGACAAGAGATATCATTGTTTTTTAAGGTAATGAATTGCATCCTTACTAAAAACACTTGTGAAATTATAAAAAAAAATGAAATTGCAATGTGCTTTCATTCCATCATCAGAACAAGCCATTAAACTCTAAGCTATAATAAAAAGTTTTATCATGAATAACTATGATTAATAATTGGTGGAAACCTAACCTAGTTACTCGTAGGGTATTAGAGTCTACCAATTTAAAATATCCTAAATTAAATTAATGATCCATTCAAAGAAATGTGTATGCTTCTTTGCTTCTTTCATCAAAATACACACCGGATGCTATTTAATATGGAACAAGCAACGTAACTTTTATTTTTCATCAACATTTAATGTATACCAGTCCCTGAGTATCATTGAAAAAGCTCAAACGAATTGAGACATCAAAATCATTCATTTTAATATGTGTGCTTCATTTTTATATTGAAGACAAAAAAATCTTGGCATGTCTTTTCTTTCATTTAAGACTAACACTAACACTTCGTTCAAAACACTTCATCACTTTATAAAATAAGAGTTATAAAACTATAGCCTGGAAGGTAAAGAGTTGCAGAGTACTTGAAATATTTATGAGCTAGTTATACATTTTTAAAATAGTAGATAGAAATTCAAAGCCAGATGGAAATTCAAAGGAGTTTCTTCTTTATCTGGTGGTCTGAGTCTTTGAAGAAATGTGTGACTAGAAAGCAATACTATGATCAGAATATGATTAACCTACCAAGAAAGCAGTGAAGTTCATTAATGATAAGTGCTCAACACTAAACTTAGAGGGAAAACTTCTGGTGGAAAACTAAAATTCCTGCAACCAACTCAAAATAACCTGTGGAGTGGGTAAAACATCTGTTAGAGTCCCTAAACTGCTTAAAGGGAATAAAAATGAAGCGTTCTTTTGATTTAGAAATCATGTTTGAGGTGGCAAGTTGAATTATCATCATTATTTATTTAAACATTTTTGTGGACAGTTTTCTTCGGATACATTTAAAGACATTATTTGTAATATCATGAATGTTTTCTGGCCCATGAAACTATATAGGCAATTATAATTTTCCCAGGGAATACAAGCTTATTGGACATTTCACACATTTTGTAGGCAGTTCAATTGGCACCACTAAATCAAAGGACAGTCTGAATACTAGACGTCATTAAAACTGAAAAAAATATTTGTATAGTCTGAAGCCCCCTGTTAGTGTAAATAAACACAATTTAATAACAGGTTGGTATGAAACTTTGTTTTAAGTTTGAGAAAAATGGATTTTCCAGGATGATCAAACCTGATAAGAGATCTCTCTAAAGCACTGGTTCTCAACCTTCCTAATGCTGCGACCCTTTAATACAGTTCCTCATGTTGTGGTGACCCCCAACCATAAAATTATTTTCATTGCTACTTCATAACTGTAATTTTGGCTGTTATGAATCATAATGTAAATATCTGATACGACCCACAGGTTGAGAACCGCTGCTTTAAAGGCTGCTCCAATGTGAACTGAAATCCCAGAAGATGAAGCAAGTGATCTCAGAATAGGGACCCTAACAGTCTCCAGCTACTGGAGCTACTAATGAATAAAGACTTTGGACATGATCTGCTGTGGGCCCATGTGTATTAATTCCCCTGGACCTGCTGTGATGTCTAAGAAACTATACAGACCTGGGTCAGGACTGTAGAGCCACTTGACAGACACTCAATAACCTACTACATTTTGTTACAGCAGACATAGATTACATGATAAAATTAGAGTAATTTGCTAACCTTTTTTAGTAGTAACATTGACAGAGAGAATCTAATAATCTTCTACCAGCTATTATTAGAAATTGATTCCCACACTTGTTTTTTTAATTAAAGGATAACATGAGAACAGTAAAGAACATAATGAGCATCCAACTTAATCTGTATGGTTTTTAAATAAGATGCGCTTGTGTAACTACCACCAAGATCAAGATATAGAACATTTCTAGTACCTCATAAAGTTCCATTTCCAGTCACTAGCCATGTACCTTAACTCCCAAAAAGCTCTATTCTTAATTTTATCATCATGAACTAGTTGTCTCTAGATCATGATTTTGCCTGTGTGTTTCTCTGAAAGTCAATGGCAACAGTGCTTTGGCACTAATACTGAAGAAAAGATGTTTGTTGCCTGTTATTTTTCAGCAGTTATTACTACACTAACCATTAACTCCTCTCCCAAATCTGATGTAGTGCTATGTAGTCTTCCTCTCAGGTTACCACTTAGGGTCCCATTCAGGCTCCTTCTCAAGTGGAAGAGGAATTAGTTCTAAAGCTTCTATCCTCTGTGTCTGCCCAGATCTGAGAGAAGTTCAGAATGGGGTCCTTGTGGGAAGCAAACTGCTATGTTACGGGTAGGGAGCTCTATTTTAGTAGGGCCAAATGAAAAGTTTGTTTCCATATGGTCTTAACCCCGAAGCTTGTCCAAATTCTAAATGCCACAGAGCAGTAACAAACATCTGTCTTTGTCTATTTTTGTTATCTTAAGGTTAAATAAATAAATAAATAAAGGAATAATCTGCTATTGTTCCTCTTTAACGCCACACCTACACAGAGCCTTAATGACCTCCCATTACTAGAAACAGTTTATGTCAGTGTTCAAAGGACCATTTCTTCACCAGTTTTTTGTGATTTTTTAAAAATCCCTAGGTGCTCATCCTGGCTAAAGTTGAATTCTCTTAATAATGAGGAACTTAGTATCTCCAAGGGCAATTCAGTCCTTTTCCAAATTTATTTTTTAGAGATTTAAAAGATTCAGAAAACACCCCCTCCACATACACATACACAACTTACATGAATTTGAGGGTCAATGCTGAAGAGAGATTATTCTAATTTATTGTGAATTATTATATAGATGTCACTCTAACTTTAGTTTATATATGAGAATAGTTGTTCAAATCTTTGTGCAATTGGAACAAATTTCTTTCTTATAGTAAACCAGAACCATTTTCTTTGTCCTTTCTATTCATCTGTCTTTAGAATAGTCTGAATTATTTGTCTTTATAATGGCCCCTCTAATATGTGAAAGGTCATGAAACTTAATCCACACCTACACTCATTCTAAAACTGCATAGTATTGATAAACTAAATGAATGCACATGTGATAACTTGTTAATTAATGGATTAATAAATATGAGAAATAAAAACACTGATTTTTTAAAAAAAATTGGTATCTATTGAGGAAGGTATCCAAATGGCAGTCATATGAAAAGAAAAAGGAAAAATAATCATAGAAAGAATTATTTCTATTCTTTAACAAAGAAGAATGCTTTTGTATGCACTTATTAGGGCTTATGCACAATTTGACACAGGCTCCAGATTAATACAGGAGAAATAGCAATCTCCAAATTTCAATCTAAGAGATCATTGAAATAGCAACATTTTTACCTGGCAATAATATAAAAAACAGGTGATTCTCTAAAAAAATCCAAACATTATAGAAATCTGTAATTATTTTATCTTAGGTGAGCTACAAAGTGATTCATTTTGTGAAAGAAAAAATTTTTAGTCCTGGCCAGGTAGTTTAGTTTGTCTTCCAGATACCAAGGTTGCAAATTCAATCCCCAATCAAGGCACATACATTAATCAATCAAGGAATGCATCAATAGGTGGAATAACAAATTTATATGTCTCTCTCTTTAAATCAATAAAAAAATATATTTTTTAATTTTAATGCTTTTATACAAAATACTGAGACCTAAGCTAATCTATACTAATAAAAGGGTAATATACTAATTAGACTGGGAGACCTTCCAGGAGACCTTCCAGACAAAGCCATGGTGGCGGGGCCGAGGCAGAGGCAGTTAGAGGCCTAGAGGGTAGGGCAGTTGTGGGTGATCAGGCTGATGGGGGGCAGGGCCGTTGGGGGTAAGCAGACCAGCAGGGGGGCCAGTTGGGGTTGAGCCGGCCAGCAGGGGGAGCAGTTGGGAGCGAGCACACTGGCATGGAGAGCAGTTGGGGGTGATCAGGCTGGCAGGGG
>NW_005364339.1:133826-137201 GCF_000412655.1 Myotis brandtii
GGTGCCTGGCCAGCCTGGGTGAGGGGCTGATGGCTGTTTGCAGGCTGGTCAAACCCCCCAGTGGGGCCCCTCACCCCATGGGGGTGTGGCCAGCCTGGGTGAGGGGCTGATGGCTATTTGCAGGCTGGCCACAGCCCCTTCAGGGTGGGGGGGTCCCACTGGTGTACCTGGCCAGCCTGGGTGAGGGGCTGATGGCTGTTTGCAGGCTGGTCAAACCCCCCAGTGGGGCCCCTCACCCCATGGGGGTGTGGCCAGCCTGGGTGAGGGGCTGATGGCTATTTGCAGGCTGGCCACAGCCCCTTCAGGGTGGGGGGGTCCCACTGGTGTACCTGGCCAGCCTGGGTGAGGGGCTGAGGGCCGTTTTCAGGCTGGTCATACCCCCTTCAATGTGGGGTCCCCACTGGAGTGCCTGGCCAGCCTGGGTGAGGGGCTGATGGCCATTTTCAGGCTGGCCAAGCCCATGGGCTGGAAGCAGGTATCTGGGATTTATTTATCTTCTATAATTGAAACTTTGTAGCCTTGAGTGGAGCCCAGGTCCGGCCAGTGCAGGCGGGAAGCTTGGCTTCCTCCATCGCTGGGGGCAACCTGAGCCTCCTGCTTGCTCCAGCTCTGTGGCCGCTGCCATCTTTGTGATGGAGTAAGGGAGTGACGGAGTGAAGGAGTGATGGTTAATTTGCATATTACTCTTTTATTAGGTAGGATTAGATATTATGTTGTCCTTAAGAAGCCCATAAATTAATTATGAATATTCTCATAGTATATAGAATTAAACAATTAGTTCTCAAAGTATATCATCATACCAGCAGCATTAGCTTACCTGGGAGCCTATTAAAAATGCAAATTCTCAAGCCCCACCCCAACTACTAAATCAGAAACTCTGGAGTGAGGTCCAGAAATCTTGTTATCACAAGGTCTCTAGGTGGTTCAGGGGCTGGCTAAAGGATAAGAATTACTGAATTAAATTTAGTCATCACAGCATGATCGTTAAGTACACAAAGTAATCTTCTAATTATGAGACACCCTCATAATATTTGGGGAAGAGAGAATTTCCCTTGAAAGTTATAATATGATTCAAAACCTATATCTAAGGTTATCCTTTTACGAGTAGAGAATACTTGGTTCCTTTTACCATTCCCTTTTATTTTGTAGTTTATAATTTTTTAGCTCTTTGAACAGAAGTCTTTAAGGCCTTCAAAAAATATATTTTAAAAAATCATGTACTTTGCCCCAATTATCCATTTTTTCTCACAGCTACTGCTAGCAATCTTCTACATTCATTTTCTCTGTTTTGGGGAGCAAATGGTAGTGACAGTGAAATGGAAAAATGAAGTAAAGCCCACTGTCTGAGAGAACATTTTTGCCAATGCTATTTCATATAAGGGTTTAATCTACAAAATTTACAGGGAACTCATAAAATTTAACAAAAGGAAGATAAGCAATTCAATCAAAATATGGGCAAAGAACTTAAATGAACACTTTTTGAAAGAAGACACTTTTCTTGCTGAGAGATATATGAAAACATGGTCAAAGTCACTGATCATCCAAGAGATGCAAATCAAAACAACAATGAGATATCATTTCATACCTGTCAGAATGGCTATCATCAACAAATCAACAAACAACAAGTGCTGGAGAGGATGTGGAGAAAAAGGAACACTCATGCACTGCTGGTGGGAATGCAGACTGGTGCAGCCACTGTGCAGAACAGTATGGAGTTTCCTCAAAAAGTTAAAAATGGAATTCCCATTTGACCCAGTAATCCCACTCCTAGGACTATATCCCAAGAAACCAGAAACACCAATCAGAAAGGATGTATGCACTCCTATGTTCACAGCAGCACAATTTACAATAGCTAAGATTTGGAAACAACCTAAGTTCCCATTAGCAGATGAGTGGATTGAAAAACTGTGGTACATCTACACAATGGAATACTACGTCTCTATAAAAAAGAAGGAACTTTTACCATTTGCAACAGCATGGATAGACCTGGAGAAGATTATGCTAAGCGGAAAAAAAAGCCAGTCGGAGAAAGATAAATATCACATGATCTCACTCATATGTGGGATATAATGATCACCATAAACTGATGAACAAAAATAGATCCAGAGACAAATGGCAAGGGAGGTGGGGGAGTTAGAGATCAAACAAAGGACTTGTATGCGTGCATATTAGCATAACCAATGGACACAGACACTGGGGCGGTGGGGGCTTGCCCTCAGGGGTGGAAATGGAGTGGTGGGAGGTCAATCTGGGAAAAAGGCGACACATGTAAAACTTTAGACAATAAAAAAATGAAGTAAAGGGCAGCAGAAGAGAATCTACCCACTGAATTAAGAAGTAACAAACATTATAAGAAAGACTAAATGTAATGGTCTGTCTGAATTTAAATATAATCTGGGATTTTCATTCTCTTGTAGATGCACAGAACCAAAGAAGTAGAGACCTACCTGGTTTTCTTCCTGGAGCTTCAGACCCAGACCACAGCCTTTATGTCTCACCTTCCAATCCAGAGAACCAAGTGTGGCAGTCAGGTCACCCTCCACCAGGCAGCCTCCCTCCTGGTCTAGATTATTTAAGTCAGGTGCTTTTTATTTCTCTATTTCTATATATTTCCCCTTGATATAAATACAAATGTGATTTCTTGCTTTTCAACCAAAGTTGAAAGACTTCAACAAATAACTTACTGAATTAAGAATAGTATTTTGAAACATCAAATTATAATTTTTTATTTTATTTATTTCTATTTTGAGGGAAGAAATTTATGTTTACATTTATTACCACTTTTAGTTTCCTTATTTATTTGACAGAGTAACAAGAGCATATTTATCCTCATTGCTCAAAGTATCAGCATATTGATCTTCAAACAATTGTCTAATATGTATGTCTAGACACCTAGAGCTATTTAATTAAAGAATATTTATTGAGTACGTGCTAAAATCAAGGCACATAGAAAACATAAAACCTAGACCCTTCCACCCAAACATTCTTCAACCTAATTGGCAAGACAAAAAATGTTGACAAAAAGCACCAGGCTATGTACCAAAGCCAGATAAGCACACAACTGTAGCATATGCATAGAAGGGGGAAAAGTTGTTATACCTGAAGAGAGGCTTCTACAATGATCTTAGAGTTCAGTGTTTTCAACTGAATATCAAAAGGTTGATAGATATTTCCAAATCTTAGCTATTGTACATTATGCTGCTATGAACATAGGGATGCATATATCCTTTCTGATTGGTGTTTCTAGTTTCTTGGGATATATTCCTAGAAGTGGGAACACTGGGTCAAATGGGAGTTCCATTTTTAGTTTTTTGAGGAAACTCCATGCTGTTTCTCACAGTGGCTGCACCAGTCTGCATTCCCACCAGCAGTGCA
>NW_005364339.1:137509-150591 GCF_000412655.1 Myotis brandtii
TTTTGCTGTGCAGAAGCTTTTTATTTTGATGTAGTCCCATTTGTTTATTTTCTCTTTAGTTTCCATTGCCCCAGGAGCTGTATTGGTGAAGATATTGCTTTGGCATGTGTCTGAGATTTTGCTGCCTGTGGATTCCTCTAAGATTTTTATGGTTTCCCATCTTATGTTTAAGTCCTTTATCCATTTTGAGTTTATTTTTGTGTATGGTGTAAGTTGGTGGTCTAGTTTCCTTTTTTGCATGTATCTGTCCAATTTTCCCAACACCATTTATTGAAGAGACAGTGTTGACTCCATGGTGTGCTTTTGCCTCCTTTGTCAAATATTAATTGAGCATAGTGGTTTGAGTCAATTTCTGAGTTCTCTGTTCTATTCCACTGGTCTATATGTCCGTTCTTGTGCCAGTACCAGGCAGTTTTGAGAACAGTGTCTTTGTAATACAGCTTGATATATGGCCTTGAGATAGCTAAGATTTGGAAACAGCATAAGTGCCCATCATCAGATGAGGGTATTAAAAAACTGTGGTACATCTACACAATGGAATACTACATTGCTGTAAAAATGAAGGAACTCCTACCATTTGCAACAGCATGGATGGACCTGGAGAGCATTATGCTAAACGAAATAAGTTAGTCAGAGAAAGATAAATATCACATGATCTCACTCATTTGTAGAATATAATGAACAACATAAACTGATGAACAAAAACAGAACCAGAGACAGAGAAAGCATCAATCAGACCATCAAACCTCAGAGGGAAGGTAGGGGAGAGTGGGGGTATGGGGGAGAGATCAATCAAAGGACTTGTATGCATGCATATAAGCATAACTAATGGGCACAGACACCAGTGGGGTGAGGGCATGAGTGAGGGGAGTGGGGGGGCAATGGGGGGATAAGGACACATATGTAATACCTTAATCAATCAAGAAAAAAAAAGGTGGATGGAAATCCAAGGGAAATCAAACACCAAGTTGATAATATTGTCTTTGACACTGTGCATCTCCAAGCCAATTTGCTTGAAAAATCATATTATTATATATAGTCACTAGGCATCATTGGAGTTACGGTAAGCCTTATAATAATAAGGCTTATAATAATTCAAGCCTTATAATAATTCAGTAAAGAAATATCATCAGAATTATGTGACACGTTAATAGCGATTATATATGTACAGTTGTTGTTTGAGTATTTTATTCTACAAAAGATTAGAAATACACTTACACTAATATTGAGATGTGAGCACATCTGCTGCAATTTTCTGCTTGTTTGGCATTCTTTCAAAGTATAAAGTTTATCTCCTTTAGCAAAATCAAATCTGTGTTAATTCCCTTAAGGTACAAGAGATTTCTGTTATGCCTGATAGGTTTAAGCTGCATGCAGCATATGTTCCTGGGAAAATGTTTATTATTGCAGATGCTTTCTCCAGAAACCCACTGGCAGACAAATGTACTTTAGAGACTGCAGAGCTCAGGGAGATGTGTAAAAGAGCTGACTAGAGTTGATTAACTGCTGCAAGCTGTTTGGGAACATTGTCAGACAAGGTTTTGCCAAGGATAAGAGTGATAGACCAGTAACAGAGGGCTGAGTTTTGATGATCACATACGGTCATCACATATTCTTCTTCCATCCATGAATGATGACACACCTAGAGCAAGATGCTTGACATGAATACATTTTTTTCCACATTCAGTAAATAGAGGTATAAGCTCATTGGCTTCAGTTATAAAGCAAAGTCAATTTTCCAAAAATATATCTTTGGCAATATTTTACAGAATACAAAAATATACCACAAATTGGTAAATATTTTATTTCAAAGGTAAAGATAGTCTATTCATTTTACACTAAAAAAATACATATTTGTTTTAAAGCAGTGTATTTTTAACAGAATGAATGACCATTTTAAAAGCTTTATACCACAAGTCCATAAGAGACATAGAATGCATTAACTTCTATCTAAGAACCATAAGAATTAAGTAAAGCTATGGACTTTTGAAAATAGTACATTTTTTCTGTAAACAAACAGAAAAATACACAAAAATATACAAAATTCTCTAAGTTAAAAATATCAAAGTAAAAATTTTTTAAAAAATCATCTATTCTTTTTTAATCAAGTTCACTCAATCACTATTGAAAATCTTTTTTTTCATTTACAATTTGTAAATAAATTCCCAGGTGTGTGTGTGTGTGTGTATGCACATGTGTATATATGCATATTTGTAGATGTATATTTTTTATGTAGGTTAAACCTAAGAATAATATAAAGCTTCTCCTTCCAGATTAGATTAACATGTTCATAATAGTCAAAGACATTTTATTCTACAAGTGTCAAAGTATAATTATTATAATTTATTTACCTAGAGATAAAAGTAGTGAGTTATAGTCTACAAAAAATGTAAAGATTCAGTTTATTTTGAAGTAGAGTTGAGCCTTGAACAATGCATAGGTTAGGGACACTGATCCTCTGAATAGTCAAAAGTCCATGTAAAACTTTTGACTTTCTCCAAATTTAACTACTAATATAGCCTACTATTGACTGGAAGCCTTTCTGATAACATACTCAATTAACAAAAATTTTGTATGTTATATGTACTATAAACTGTATTTTATAATAAAGTAAGCTAGAGATAAAGAAATGTTATTAAGAAATCATAAGGAAGATAAAATATATTAATAGTATTTATTGAAAAAAATCTGCACATAAGTGGATCCATGCAATTCAAATTTGGTTTGTTCAAGAGTCAACTGTACATATATTAAATGCAATTACTGAGACTTGTAAACATGATAAATTATGGAGAAGAATTTATTATTAAGCTATATATTCAATGCTGTCATTAGATATCCATTCTACAACTTTCATACTTCAGGAGTACTTTACTTGCCCTGACACCTGAATATATAATTCAATAAAGTTTAAAGTTTACACTTTCCAACAATTCCCAGTTTATATATTAATAGCAATTGATGGAAAGGGCTCATTTGGACCATGGTTGATATATGGCCTAGGAATAAAGGAAACTACAAGAAAAACCAAAATGAGACCCTCAAATGTAGATTTTCTCAAAAGATAGATCAAATCAAATCAAACGTTTTTACAGAAGATGGGGTGAATATTAGAGTAGAGAAAATATGAAAGAAAGGTATTCAAAAGTTCAATAGTATCGCTAAAGAATTGTTTTTACCAGGTTCTAAGATTAGTTTAGTGATGCCAGTGTAACAGACTGGAAAAATATCAAAATTGGCTACAGTACAGCCAGGGTTCAAGTCCTGGCTTAACAATTTGCAAACTGCAATTCTGGGACAAACTACTTAATCTACCTGGGATTGTTTCTGCATATGTAAAACAATGATATCTACCTCTGAGTTCTTATGAGAATTAAATCAGACACTATGTCAAAATATTTAGCAGAGTGACTACTACAGAGAAGTCATTAAACAAACAACTGCTATTATTAGATACTAGAGGCCCAGTGCACAAATTCATGCACCAGTGGTTTCCCTCAGCCTGGCCTGCGGAATTAGGCCAAAACCAGCTCTTTAACATCCCCCGAGGGGTCCCGGATTGCAAGAGGGCGCAGGCCAGGACGAGGGATCCCACTGGTGCACAGTGCATGATCAGGGCGGGGGGGAGTAATGCAGGAGGTTGGCCAGCCAAGGAGGGACCGAGGGAGGGCTCCAGGGCATGTCTGGCCCTTCTCACTCAGTCCTGATCTGCCAGACTCCAGCAGCAAGCTGAGCTACCAGTCGGAGGTCTGGCCCCTGGTGGTCAGTGCATGTCATAGTGAGTAGTTGAGTGGCCTTAGCATATCATTAGCATATTATGCTTTGATTGGTTGAATGGCTGACCTGTCAACTGGACACTTAGCATATTAGGCTTTTATTATATAGGATTACAGAGGTACAATTTCCCTTTCCATTGTAGAGCAGATCTTTTATTTTTTTTAAATAATTATTTATGGTTAAAAGTATTACATAGGGTAGGCTGGGCTGGTGGGGGTTAATGGGGGAACAAACCCCCACCAGCCCACCCTACCCCACAACCCCAGGCCCTCACTGCCCATTGTCTGTGTCTATGGGTTATGCATATATGCACACAAGATCCTTGGTTGATTACCCACCACCTTTCCTCCCCTGCCTTGTCTCTGAGATTCTGTACTCTGTTCCATGCTTCCATGTCTCTGGATCCACTCCATTCATCAATTTATTTTGTTACTTAGATTTTTCCAATTTGTTACTTCTTCTTTTCCAATTTGGATGCCTTTTATTTCTTCTTGTCTGATTGTTTTGGCTACCACTTCCAGTACTATGTCGAACAGGAGTGGTGAGAGTGGGCATCCCTGTCTTATTCCTGTTCTTAGAAGAAATGGTTTTTGCCCATTGAGTATGATGTTGGCTGTTTTTTTGTCATATGTGGCTTTTATTATGTTGAGGTATGATCCTTCTATTCCCACCTTGCTGAGGGTTTTCATCAAGAAAGGGTGTTGAATTTTGTCAAATGCTTTTTCTGCATCAATTGATATGATTATATGGTTTTTATTTCTCAATTTTTATGTGATGTATCATGTTTATTGATTTTCAGATATTATACTATCCTGGCATCCTCAGAATAAATCGCCCTTGGCCATAGTGTATGATCTTTCTAATGTAATGCCAGACTCAATTTGCTAGAATTTTGTTGAGAATTTTGGCATCTATATTCATGAAGGATATAGGCCTGTAATTTTCTTTCTTTGTATTGTCTCTTTTTTAAAAATATATTTTGTTGATTTTTTTTTTTTACAGAGAGGAAGGGAGAGGGATAGAGAGTTAGAAACATTGATGAGAGAGAAACATCAATCATCTGCCTCTTGCACACCCCATACTGGGGATGTGCCTGCAAGCAAGGTACCTGCCCTTGACCAGAATCAAACCTGGGACCCTTCAGTCTGCAGGCCAATGCTCTATCCACTGAGCCAAACCAATTAGGGCTCTTTGTATTGTCTTTATCTGGTTTTGGGATTCAGGTAATTCTGGCTTCGTAGAAAGAGCGTGGGAGTGTTCCCTACTCATGAATTTTTGGAATAGTATGAGGAAAATAGGTTTTTGTTCTTCTTTGAATGTTTGATAAAACTCCCCTGTGAATCTGTCTAATCTAGGGCTTTTGTTTGTTGGAAGTTTCTTTTTTTATTATCATTGCTTCAATTTCCTCCAGAGTTATTGGCCTATCATTTTTTTTTTTATTCTTCCTGATTGAGTTTTGGAAGGTCATACTTTTCTAGGAATATGTCCATTTCTTCTAAGTTGACTAGTTTGTTGGAATAGAGCTGCTCATAGTAATTTTTTATGAGTCTTCATTTTTCGGTGGGGTCTGTTGTTATTTAGCCTCTTTCATTTCTGATGTTGGTTGTATGGGTCCTCTCTCTTTGCTTCTTTGTGAGCCTGGCTAGAGGTTCATCAATCTTGTTTATCCTTTCAAGGAACCAGCTCTTGGTTTCATTGATCTTTTGTATTTTTTTTTTTGGTCCTATGTCATTTATTTCCACTCTGATTCTTCCTTCTGCTCACTCTGGGCTTTTCCTGTTGCTCTCTTTCTAATTCTTCATGTTGCAGAGTTAGATGGTTTATTACCAGTTTTTCTTGTTTGTTTGTTTTTGAAGTAGGCCTGTAATGTTATGAATTTCCCTCTCAGGACTGCTTTCACTGTGTCCCATAGATTTTGTATAGTGTTTTTATTGTGATTTGTTTCCAGGATGTTTTTTATTTTTTCTTTGATCTCTTTGGTAACCCAATCATTGTTTAGTAATATGCTATTCAGCCTCCAAGTGTTTGAATTTTTGGGGTTGTTTTTAGTGTAGTTTATTTCTAATACTAGAGGCCTGGTGCACAAAATTTGTGCATGGATAGGGTCACTAGGCCTGCCCGGCAATCAGGGCCAATCAGGACCTTCCGGGTGCTGGCTGGGGCCTTCCTTCTGGCTGCTGGCTGCCTGCCAGGGCCTTCCTTCCCCCAGCTGCTGGCTGCTGGCTGGGCCTTCCTTCCCTCAGATTCTGCATGCTGGCTGGGACCTTCCTTCATTCTGCACTGCCCCCTCATGGTCAGCGCACATCATAGCAAGTGGTCAAACTCCTGGTTGTTTTAACTCCTGAGGGGACAATTTGCCTATTAGCCTTTTATTATATAGGATTATGCCATTGTGATCTGAGAAGATGCTTGATATGATTTTAACCCTTTGAGTGCCAACCAATATCCTAGGAACTATGAGTTAAGGTTTTTAAATTTTTTTTCCCTCATAAAGAGTGAACTACTAGCATCTAATAGTGACACTGCAGGAGGAGCGCAATAGCGCTCCCCGCACTTTTGGTGAAAGACAGGAGGAGCGCGATCGCGCTCTCCTGCACTCTGGGGGTTAATCTTCTTGAATTTGGAGAGACTTTGCCTGTGTCCCAATATGTGGTCTATCTTTGATAATATCCCATACGCGCTTGAGAAGAATGTATATTCTGTAACTCTGGGGTGGAACGTTCTGAAGATGTCAATTAAGTCCATCTGATCTAGTAAGTCATTTAGGATTGCTGTTTCTTTGATGATTTTTTGTCTAGAGGCTTTATCCAGTGATGATAATGGGGTATTAAAGTCTCTACTATGATTGTATTGCTGTCTATCTCTCCCCTGCTATCTTCCAGAAGTTTTTTTTTTTTTTACGTATTTGGGTGCTCCTGCATTTGGTGCATATATGTTTATCGGAGTTATATCCTCTTGTTGTGTCTATCCCTTTAGAATTATGAAGTGGCTTTCCTTATCTCTTATTATGGCCTTCACTTCAAGGTCTATTTTGTCAGATATAAATATTGCTACCCAAAATTTTTTTTTCATTTCCATTTGACTGAAAGATATTTTTCCATCCCTTCACTTTTAGTCTGTGTGAGTCCCTTGTTCTCAGGTGGGTCTCTTATAGATAGCATATATATGGGTCGTGTTTTCTTATCCATTCAGTCACTCGATGTCTTTTGATTGGAGCATTTAATCCATTTACATTTAATATTATTGATAGGTACTTGTTTTAACCATTTCTATTCTTTATGCCTGTGTTCTTTCCCCCTTTACTATTTCTTCTTTTTACAGCATTCCCTTTAGAATTTCTTGCATTGTTGGCTTGGTAGTGATAAACTCCCAAGGCTTTTTTTGTCTGCAAAGCTCCTGATTTTCCCTTCAATTTTGATTTATAGCCTTGCTGGATAGAGTATTTTTAGATTCAGTCCCTTGCTTTGCATCACTTTATATACTTCCTTCCATTCCCTTTTGGCCTAATATGTTTCTGTTGAAGAATTATTTGATAATCTGATGGGGAATTTTTTGTAGGTAACTCTCTATCTTCCTCTTGCAACCTTTAAGATTTTCTCTTTGTTTTTAATGTTTGCCATTGTAATTATGACATGTCTTGATGTGGGTCTTTTTGGGTTCATCTTGCTTGGGACTCTCTGTATTTATTTGACTTTTTTCTTCCCCATATCAGGGAAGTTTTCTGTCATTATTTCTTCAAATAAATTCTCTAATCCTTGCTGCTCTTCTTGTCCTTATGACAGCCCTATCATATGTATGTTACTTCATTTCATGTTGTCCCAAAGCTCCCTTAGGCTCTCCTCCTGCTTTTTAATTTTTTTCTCCAGTTGCTGTTCAGATTGGGCTTGTTAACGCACTATTCGGTCCTTCGCTTCTCCTAGACTACTGTTGAAACATTCCATCACATTTTTGTGTGTAGCTATATCACTTTTGATTTTTTCCTGATTTTTCCATAGGTTGTTGATCCAGTTCATGAACTATATGACCATTACTCTGGATTCTTTTTCTGACATTGCATGCCTTCAATTCATTTAGTTCCTTTCTTGGTGATTCATCTTGTTCTTTCCTTTGGGGATTGTTTCATGTCTCCCCATTCTAGCTATAACCAGAAGGTTCAAGAGCCGAGTTATGGGGGCCTGAGCTGTGTGCAGCAGGAACATCGCGCCACCTGAGTATCACTGAAGAGCTCAAACACTGAGGTGTGTGGCTGTTGTGGGTCTGTGGGAGCTGCGTGCACCTAGAATCAGTGTCACTGGTGCTTGGTGTGGTTTTGCTCGTGCACCTAGAATCAGGGTCCTTGCACACATGTGCTGAGAAACAGAGTCCTTGTGCACATGTGCCAAAAATAAGAGTCCTCAAGCATGCACCAGGAATCAGAGTCCCTGTGTGCGAGCGCCAAGAACTGAGAATCGGAGTCACTGGCTCTTGGATGCAGCCTCACTTGCACGCCGAAAATCAGAGTCCCTGGCCTGCTAGGGGGCCCTGGTTGCACAGCTACCCTGTGTTGGCAGGTGGCCTGCTCGCACATCACAGGTCACGCAGGCCCTATGCTTCTGCAGTGGGCCAGTGGGGAGGAGGATGCACTCTGTGACTCACAGAAATCTGTGGCCTGGATGTCTGGAGTCTCAGTGCCTGTGGGTCTGCAGCTATGGTAGCATGTCTTTGTCCAGAGTGGCTGTAGGTTCCCATTTTGCACCTGAGGCCATTTTAGGTGGTGGTGAGGCTAGGATCCTAGTCACAGCAGTTCTGCCCTTCAAGATGGCGTGGTTTCTGTGCCAGCACTGGCTGCCCAGGTGTGTTTGTAGCAGCAGTGGGGCCTCAAAGTGTATGATCGCCAGGTCCGCCAGCCCCTGAAAGTCCTGCAGGATCTAACTGTCTCTAACTCACACACACACACACACACACACACACACACCACACATTCACAAACTCACCTTTAGCTCTCTCATTCTCTCACATTCTCCACCTCCCTGCCATCTTGCCAGTCGCCATCTTCCTTTCTCTCTTTGTTTCTTGATGAGTCAGCTAGTGGTAAATCAATTTTATTTATCCTTTCAAAGAACCAGCTCTTGGTTTCCTTGAGTCTTTGTATTGTTTTTTTTTTTCTCTATGTTATTTATTTCAGCTTTACTCCTCATTATTTCCTCCCTTCTACTTATTCTGGGCTTTTCTTGTTCTTTCTAGTTCTTTAAGCTGTAGGGTTAAATAGTTTGTTTTTGGTTTTTGAAAATATATTTTTATTGATTTCAGAGAGGGATAAATAGATAGAAACATCAATGATGAGAGAGAATCATTGAGTGGCTGCCTCCTGCACGCCCCACACTGGGGATTAAGCCCGCAACCCAGGTATGTGCCCTTGGCTGGAATTGAACCTGGGACCCTTCAGTCCACAGACCAATGCTGTATACACTGAGACAAACTAGCTAGGGCAATAGTTTGTTGTTGATGTTTTTGGTTTTTTTTTGGGGGGGGGGGGGCGTATGCCTGTAGTGCTATGAACTTCCCTCTCAAGACTGTTTTTTTAGTTTCTGAGGATTTGGTTGTTGTGTGTTCACTTTCATTTGTTTCCAGGAAGTTTTTTTTTTATTTCTTTCTTAATCTTGTTGGTATCCCATTCATTTTTTAATAACATGCTATTTAATCTCCATGTGTTTTAATATTTTTCTGTGTTTTTACTGTAGTTGATATCTAATTCCATTCCACTTTGTTCTGAGAAGATGCTTGATATGATTTAAATCTTCTTAAACTTGTAGAGATTTGTTTTGTGTCCTAACATGTGGTCTACCTTTGAGAATGACCCATGTACACTTGAGAAGAATTTATATTCTGCAGCTTTGGGGTGAAATGTTCTATCAATGTCAATTAAATCCATCTGACCCAGTGTGTCCTTTAGAGTCACTGTTTCTGGGTTAAGTTTTTGTCTGGAAGATCTATCCAGTGAATTCAGCGGGGTGTTAAAGTCCCCTACTATGACTGTATTTTTGTTGATCTCTCCATTAAAGTCCTCTAGCAGGTTTTTTATATATTTAGAATCTCCTATATTGGGTGCTTATATGTTTACTAGAGTTATATACTCTTGTTGGATCGATCCCTCCAGTATTATGTAGTGACTTTTGTTTCTTGTGATGGCTTTCATTTTGAAGTCTAATTTATTGGATACGAGTATTGCTACTCCAGCTTTTTCTTTTCTTTTCCATTTGCATGGAAAAATTGTATCCATCCCTTCACTCTCATCCTGTGTGTTTCTTTTGTTCTGAGGTGGGTCTTTTGTAGACAGCATATAGTTGGGTCATGTTTTTGTATCCATTCAGCTACCCTATTCCTTTTGATTGAATCATTTAATCCATTTACTTTTAAAGTTATTATTAATAGGTACTTATTTATTGCTATTTTAATTCTGTATGTCTAGGTATCTCTCTTTTTCTCTTTTCTCATCTAGCAGTCCCTTTAGCATTTCTTGTAATGCTGTCTTGGTGTGGATGTATTCTAGCCTTTATTTATTTATTGATTGATTGATTGATTGTCTGGGAAGCTCTTCATTTGACTTTCTATTTTGAATAATTGCCTTGCTGAATATAGTAATCTTAGTTTCAGATCCTTTCTTTCTATTACCTTGAGTACTTCATGCCATTTCCTTCTGGCTTGTAGAGTTTCTGATGAGAAATCAGGTGTTAGCCTTATGGGAACTCCTTTCCAGGTAACAGTTTTCTTTTCTCTTGCTGTCTTTAAGATTCTCTCTTTGTCTTTAATTTTTGGCATTTTAATTATGATGTGTCTGGGTGTAGGCCAGTTTGCATTCTTCTAGCTTTGTGTTCTCTGTGCCTCCGGACCTTGTGGGAGTTTTTTCTTTACCAGTTTAGGGAAGTTTTCTGTCATTGTTTCTTCACACACATCCTCTATCCCTTACTCCCTTTCTGTCTCTTCTGGCACAACTGCTATTTGAATATTGTTATGTTTCATGTTGTCACACAGCTCTATTAAGCTGTCCTCCTGTTTTTAATTTTTTTTTCTTTTTTTTTCTCTGATTAAGTGATTTTTTCTACCCTGTCTTCTAATTCACTGATTCGGTCCTCAACTTCCCCTAATATGTTGTGTATTCCTTCCAATATGTTCTTTATTTGTGTTATGTAATTATTTATCTCTGACCATTCTTTTTTCATAGTTACTGTATCTTTGTTCATGCTGTTGAGTTTCTTTGCCATCATTACTCTGAACTGTTTCAGATAAATTTCTTATCTCTGCTTCATTTTCTCTTCTTCTGGAGAATTCTGTTTTTCTTTCATTTGGATTTTTTTTCTTTGTTGCCTCATTTTGGCCATCTTTTTGGGTTTGTGTTAGGTAGATCCTCTATGCCTCTCAATCTCTAGTGCAGGAAACTGTCAAATGCTGTTTCTGACTAATTAGACCAGCAAAGACTCAAAGACTCCAGAGACCACCTCAGAAATCAGGATTTTAAAAAGATTCCCAGGTGATTCTAATGTGCAGCCAAGGTTGAGAACCACTGATCTATAGACTGATAGGATTCTGACTTTAATAGCCCCAGACAATTGTCCTCAGGTGAGGCTAGAGTTTTTTTCAACAGGATGGGGTGGTTGCTTCTGTCTGGTGGCTAATTGTTATTTTTAGTCTCTTAAGTGGCCTCAGGGCAAGGTGCTTTCCAATAGGGTAGGTCAACTGTCTTCCCCCCAGGAAGGCAAATCTCTGTGTGGGAAAGATGTCCTTTGCTATGTGAGGGAATGACTCAGCACTGGAAACTGGGGGTGTCTGCCTTCTAAGTTCTAACCCCTATGTCCCCAATCCTAGCTTCTGCTCACACTACTCCAGTCCACTCTACCCTCCCTCCGCCAGAGCACAAGGTAGGTGGTTCCACAGGATATTTTGTGCATTGGCCCTTTAAGAGGGTGCCTGAATTTCCAGCTGTCTCTTCCTGGAAATTCACAGCCACATGTTATGTGGGTACCCTTCTCAGGAGTGGTGCTCTCTGCTGGGGGGCCCATCTTGGGGATTAAACCACAGAATTCTCAGTGGCAACCCTTCACAGCTGAGATATCTCTCTGGGACTTCAGTTGCTGTCTGTGGGAGCCCACCAGCCTTTTCGCACCTCTGCCCTTTCCTCCTGTCTCTATGTGGTCTCCACTGTTGGTCCACAGTTATCAGGAAGTTTTTCTATATTTTATTTGTAGTTTCAGTTTGGTCCTGGGAGCATTTCCATGCAGCATCCACTTTCTCCATCACCATTTGTAATCTCTTTTCTGAAGAGCAGATCTTAATTGATGGCCTCTCATTTTCAAGACTAAAACTTGATCCATGACACTAATATTCAAAATTCCTAAATTCAAAACCTTAGTCTTGCCCTCATAGTTCTTCCCTCATTCCTAAGTTACTTCTACATATATCCACTGGTAAATCATCATGGATAGCTTTTATGAGGCTTATGTATTCTTTTCCCAAAGCCCTCCATTTTTTTCTCAAAAGAAGAGACCAGAACAAACAATAGTACACTAGAAAAAACTGATTATAATTTTTAAATAAATTTATTGAGGTGACATTAATAAAATTATATAGGTTTCAACTCTATAACTCTATGATACATCTATGGTGTGCCCACCAATGAAAGTCAAATTTCTTTCCAACATCATAAAGTCTACCCCCTCTACCCTTAACTATACCTCTACCCTTCTTCCTTTTGGTATCTACCATACTGTTGCCTATGTCTATGAGTTTTTGTTTGTTTGTTTGTCTTATTTGTTCATTTGTTGCTTTCAGTTTTATATCCCACATGTGAGTGAAATCATACGGTTCTTAATTTTTTTTCTGTCTCACGTATTTTGCTTAGCATGATATTCTCAAGGTACATACATGTATGTTGTCACAAATGGCAGTTTTTCATCTTTCTTATGGCTGAGTAGTACCCCATTGTGTGTGTGTGTGTGTATCTACACATACACACACACACACACACACACACACACACACACACATACATATATATACTAGAGGCCCAGTGCATGACATTTGTGCATGGGGTGGGGGGCCCTCAGCACAGCTTGCACCCTCTCCAATCCAGGACCCCTTGGGGAATGTCCGACTGCCAGTTTAGGCCCGATCCCAGCAATTGGGCCTAAACTGGTAGTTGGACATCCCTTTCACAATCCGGGACCACTGGCTCCTAACTGCTCACCTGCCTGCCTACCTGATCACCCCTAACTGCCCCTGCCCGCTGTCCTGGTTGCCACCAACTGCCCGCCCCCCCACCAGCTTGTTTG
>NW_005364339.1:150723-153057 GCF_000412655.1 Myotis brandtii
CCCCTCCTGCTGGCCTGTTTACCCCCAACTGCCCACCCTCTGCCAGCCTGGTTGCCCCATGCAGCCTACTGTTGAGTAGTTTGGTCATCCCTCACTAATCCCCCTGCCAGCCTGGTCCCCCCACACAGCCTGCTTGTTCAGTTGTTACTGTTACTGTGATGGCGTCCTGGACAATTTGCATATTCCTTTATTAGTAGTCTATATCTATCTATCTATATATATATATCTTATATATATAATATCTTATTTATTCAATCATCTATCAAAGGACATTTTGTTCGTTTTCATGTCTTGGCCACTGTGAATAATATTGCAATGAACATAGGGGTGCATATATCTTTGAGAATAGATGTTTTCAAAAATTTCAAGTAGATACACAGAAGAGGGTTTGCTGGGTCATATGGTAACTCTACTGTGAATTTTTTTAGGAACCTCCATACTCTTTTCCACAGTGGTGGTATCAGTTTTTATTACCACCAGCAGTGAATGAGGACTCCTATTCTCCACAACCTCTCTAACACTTACTTGTCTTCTTGATAATAGCTATTTCAATATATGTGAGGTGATATCTAATTATAGTTTTGATTTGCATTTTCCCTAATAGCTAGTAAAGTTGAATGTCTTTTCATATACGTTGGCCATTTTTATGTCTTCTTGGGAGAAGTATCTGTTCAGGTCCTCTGCCCATTTTTAATTGAATTGTTTGGTATCTTTTTTATTGTTGAGTTGTATGGGTTCTTTATATATTTTTTATATTAACCCCTTGCTGGAGCTGTTATTTGAAAATGCATTCTCCCATTTGGTTGGTTCTAATTTTTTTATTTGCATAATTGTTAAAATAGGTTTTAGAATATTTAAAATCATAAATTATTTTTGGAAAATATTTGTTATAAATCTTAAGAGGCCACATGCACACTTTTATCAATAACAAGATTTGAATTAAAGAAATATTAGTTTTACCTTCACGTCAGTATATATAAGAATAAACAAAATAAGGTAACTTCCAATTTTTTTGAGTTTGTGATGCCCAATGCCAAATATTAGTAGTGTCTACTTCAACTTAACAATTACATATGAGTGTATTAGTGTGGAAGAGAATAAAGTACATTTAAAGGCAACATAGAAAATTAACATTAGAAAAGACAATCAGCATTAGATTTTGTATTTATGACTTCAAGTACTGAATGTCAAATTTAAAATATATACAAATTCATTCATTCATTCTAAAAGCACATTTTTATTATTTTCTTTAAAAACAATTTGCATTACCTACTTTTTAATATAGTCATTTCTCAATTGTGTGGATACTGTATCCCTGTAAATGGACTTCATTTCTAATTACGTAAGGAAAGTTTTACTGTTATGCATTTAGTGACATAACTTTTATTCTGCTTAAATTGATATTTTATCAACATCAGCAGGATATCTGATTTTTTTCTAGTCCAAAGGGAGGTGTGAGTGAAAAAATTTTCCACAGTAAGCTCTTTCTGCTGTAATTGAGGGCAATGAACTGCTGCATGACCCAGTAGGAGTAAAGTTAGGCAGCGTTAGAACAAGCGGCCAGACATTCAGATCCTTGTTGTTTTATTTCGTTTTCTTATAAAAATAAGGGAAATCAACTTTTTAAAAAATCACAGGGATTATTATTCACAGAGATTGTTTAAAAATCTTCTCAAAGTATTGATTCTAACAGCTACTCTTTTATCCATTACCACAGAAAGAGAGCATAGTTAAGCATAGTTTCTATTTATATTCTGGGCAAATCTGCATAGGAATCTTCAAGGTTCTTGTAATTTCTTATTTTCACTTAAATAAAAAAAAACCATTTTACTTTCTTTTTTAATATAAAATGTGAGTTGTGCCCGGCCAGCGTGGCTTAGTGGTTGAGTATCGACCTATGAACCAGGAGGTCATGGTTCGATTTCAGGCCAGGGTATATGCCCAAGTTGCAGTCTTGAGGCTTAGTGGGGCTAGTTCAGGAGGCATCCAATCAATGATTCTCAGCATTGATATTTCTATCTCTCTCTCCCTATCCTTTCCTCTCTGAAATCAATAAAAATATATATTTAAAAATAAGTAAGCAAATAAAATAAATGTGAGTTGTATTCAACTGTTTTGATAATAGAGAACATGAAAAGCATCTAATTTCATATACTCTAGTAAACAGGTTGATAATATCTCCAAAAGTTTTCAAAATGTTGTGATGTAATGTTTCATAGCCTTCATGTCATCTTTAACAGTTAGACCTAATTGTATATAGTCTAGTAAACTGGTTAAGAATATCCCCACAAAATATAATGAACAACATAAACTGATGAACAAAAACAGATCCAG
>NW_005364339.1:153098-161462 GCF_000412655.1 Myotis brandtii
TGAGTGGGGGGTGGGGGGCAATAGGGGTATAAGGACACATATGTAATACCTTAATTAATAAAGAAAAAAAGAAAGAAAAGATAAAAATCACAAAAGAAAAAATAGTATAGCTACTTCAGCCTATCTGAATTCCAATAGCTCTCTCTTCAGCTCTGCAAGATTGTTAGATTCTGGTTTTACACAGCCTTTGCTGGGGCTGGGAAACAGACTCCTGCAGTAATATAGGACAGTTGTAAGATTTACTTCATTTTCTTCCTTCTCTTAGGTATCACAGTCCTGTAAGGCCTTTTTTCAAATATCTGAAAAGAACATTTTCATATATATTTTCTGTTTTTTAAGGTATTTATAGCGAGAATACAATTCCTGAATCAGTTAGGCTTTTTTCTTTTTTTGGACCAGTTGTATAAACTTTAAAACATATAAAGTGAAATATTTTTTGAGCTTTTAAACAAATAGCCAATTTCCATGTTTCTTGGTCTTTTTGTGAAAATAAACATGCTTCTCAAATTTAAAAAAAGAAAGAAAGAAAGAAAAAAGAAAAAGAAGAATATCTCCACAGGTTTTCAGTGTTGTGATGTAATGTTCCCGGTTCTGTCTCCCTCACAGTTAGACCTGATAGTTGTGCACCAGCAGGTGGAGCTTCTTGGAAGTAAGTGTATCTTCTTCTATTAAAGTAGTTGAAAATATTTTAGGTTTCAGAAGTTCCTTTATGTCTAAATATTTTATAAATGATAGTTAAATGTTTAGAATAACTTTATTTAAAAATAGCACTATTTTATTTTTAAAAAATAAACATTGAAAGTGAAATTATTAGGCTGACGAAAATAAGCCTAAAAGCATAAAACTCTCCAAGTCTTTGGTGATATGCCGTTAGAAATCTAGCATTATTTTTAATCTTAAAATTATTTTTTTTAAATGTGATCATTTCTTTGGTTGCTAGTACTTTTAATTTTTCTTAATAATCCCAGAAATGGAAATCAAGTTTAAGACTAAATTTAAAAAAATTATCCAAACAAAATTCCACTGTTTTATGATTTCATCAGTGATTCATCAAATTGGCAAATTAACAATAAACAAATTTACAAATATGACTAACTTGCAAATTACTTGAGTATTTTTGTTCTTAACATATTATATTATTTCTAAAATATGTCAAAATTGAAATAGATAGTAGGATAACATACACCTGTAGATATATTGCCAGACAGAGATTTTAGACAAAATTCTTAGTATCATATGAGTTGTTTCATTAAATTTCATACCAATGACAGAATTATTATTTGAGTACAGCATTCGGTTATTGTTGACAGCATTGCTTTCCCAGTTGAAAGTGGTATTGCATGTTTCCAAGTAGAGCATTGATCTAGAATAAAAATTTATTCATCGCACAGCTCTGTTCTCAGAGTTTACTTTGACTTTCATGGAGAATCCTCAAGTTTTAGAGCATGGATGTAGATTTGTGTAAAGAAGGTACAATATTCTTAATAAATAATCTGTCACTATGTTTGTTTGTTTTTCGTTTAAAGGCATGATACTAAGCACAGCATTATTTTGATGAATTTTCTTTTTTGCTCCATCAGTGATACTTGGCACTGAAACTGTAAACAAATATGAGATTAAAAACAGCTTGGGACAAAGAATATACTTTGCCGTGGAAGAAAGTGTCTGCTTCAATCGTACTTTCTGTTCCACACTTCGATCTTGCACTCTGAGGATCACAGACAACTCGGGTCAAGAGGTGATTACAGTAAACAGGCCCTTGAGGTGTGACAGCTGCTGGTGTCCTTGCTACCTACAAGAGGTTGGCTCTGGTGTGCTTTTCCCTTCTACTTTTGAAAAGATTAGCAAACATTTCTTTAATAAATGGCATTCATTTAGAACTATGGGGCAATTAGCCTTTCAATTGTTTGGATTAGTACATCACTCCTTTAGAATCAGAACACCTTGAAGATTTGGTAATTCACTAATTTTTTTTCCCTTTCCAACCAAAAATGATAGTGGCTTCTGTGATGTTAATTGGTGAAGACAGCTCATGCATCATGTAAATGAGACATACCTTCCTGAATCTTGTTAATAGCATTTAATTGTAATATCTATGAGTTCCACCATTAAGCAAATCTACCCTTTGTCCCTTTGTCTTCTCTCACTGTAGCAAAATTCAGGAAGTGTCAAGTGATACTGAACTCTTCTAAGGTGGTTTCTCTTGGTTAGGTAATATTATTTAGTACAGATGTCACATTGCATGCTCTCATTTATGACAAACATCAAGGTTTGGAAAAGACAATGTTATTGTTCTAGAGCAGTGGTTCTCAACCTTCTGGCCCTTTAAATACAGATCCTCATGTTGTGACCCAACCATAAATTTATTTTCGTTGCTACTTCATAACTGTAATGTTGCTACTGTTATGAATCTAATGTAAATATCTGATATGCAGGATGGTCTTAGGCGACCCTTGTGAAAGGGTCGTTCAACCGCCAAAGGGGTCGTGACCCACAGGTTGAGAACCGCTGTTCTAGAGGGAATGATTCAATTATTTTATTTCAATATATAATAGATTCCATTACTCTTTAATGGACCTGTAATAATAGCTTTTATTGACATAATGCAGATGATAAAGAACATTTACTTACTTAGACATCTTCAGTATCATGACATCTCTATGAGCTAGAAAGAACAGGTTTTACTCTCCACATTTTGCAGTTGAGCAAACTGGTGCTTAGAAACTGGAGATGATTTACCTACGATCACATATCTAGAAAATTTCATAAATGGGACTTGATCCAGGTGTTCTTATTCAAGCCTACGTAGTGTATAAGTACTCTATTAAGTAGTGTATAAATACTCTATTTAGGACAATGGAAATAAATATTAATGAAAGAAGGATAATTAGGGAAGTTTATTCTCCAACTAATTCTCCAACTATTTATAGCTAATCACCTGGCTAAGTGATAAGATAGCTAAGGTACTTATACATGAACCCAAGAATTTCTATCCTCCTACTGAGGATATTTAAGATCTAATATGGCCCAACATGGTATAGTCAGTATAATCACAGAATATTTGAATATTTCTGATAATTGATGTTTTATTTTTATAGTAGTCATTATCACATAAATTAAACATAAGATGTATCTTGATACCCATTAATAATTTAAAATTTTTTGTCATAATCAAACCAATAACTTTGAAAGGGATCCCAGAACAATTCTATGTAATTCTAAGCAGTCTTGTTGAAACTACTTTTGTTTATGCAAAAACACTATAGACATATACATAAAACTATTAACTTAATAAATAAGAAAAGACAGAATGAGATCTGATGATGGAGAGTTAGTTTGATTTAAAAGCAAACAATTTTCATTATTTGCACCCACTTCCAGCTTATTATACAAAGGATTTTATTTGGGAAAATGCAATAATTGCTTGTTTTTAACACTTTGGAAAAAGTTAAACAGTGATGATATAGGTGTGTAATAACTGAACTCTGCAGAAACATTTACTTTTAATAGAACACAGAGGATCTGGAAGTTGACAATTTGAAGAGTAGATACTAGGGCCCTCATGGGAAACAACTTTCCATGCTTGACAAACTGCTGTAATTGGAACAAAAATGGCAAAGAATCCAGTGTCCCAGGTTCAAAAGACAGTTCTGAGATAGGTTCTCTTTAGGAAATAAGATCAAAGATATGGACTTTTAGTGCATAATACCAAACATATATCTATACAATGAGTTTCTTCATTTCTATAAAATATGAATAAACACTGCTTTGCTTCCTTAGAACCAGCTATTTAAAATGACTTGTATAATGTGAAAATAATTTCATAAAAGTATATTGTTTAGAAGTAAATTTAAATTATAATAAAATTAAAATACAATAACCTTAGAGAATCTTATTTTATTATTATTTCTTCTTACAGTTAGAAATCCAAGCTCCTCCTGGTACTGTAGTTGGTTATGTGGCACAGAAGTGGGACCCATTTCTGCCTAAATTCACAATACAAAATGCAAACAAAGAAGATATTTTGAAAATTGTTGGTCCTTGTGCAACATGTGGCTGTTTTGGTGATGTGGATTTTGAGGTATGATCGACAAAATGAAGGAAGTTTTCGCTTAGATCCTAATTTGTTGCAACATAATTCAATTCTTTTAAATGTTCAAATAATGAAATATTTCTGTAATAAATTTAGAAAATAATATATATTGTGAAATAATGTAATAAACCAATATTTTACATCCCTATAGTAACTCATAATTTCAGAAACACTAAGGAATTTTTAAACATACTACAAAAATTTTATTTATGTAGAAGTATAGCACCCATGATATAAAGCAAATATATATAGTTTAGAGTCACATAAATTACATCCTATAGCCCTGGTGGTAACATACCCCAGTTCAGATCTCATCTCAGAAGCACATTCCATTAAAATATCACTAATTGAAAAGTTATGTTCATAAGACCTGCTATCTTTGTTTTATAGAACAACATATTCTCACATAAATGTATTTATGTAAATTGAATGTTAAAAAACAATAAGTTGTTGCATATCAATATGAACTATCTTAGTTTCTCCACCTTAGGCAGAGGATATGGTCTGATTTAAACTGTATATTAATTTTTTATTTATTAATTCATGTACACCTCCTAAGATGTTCAGTTTAACAGCATTCATATAAGATGCAATGAAAATTTTGCAAAAGGAGATCTCTTAACTCCACTCCATTCCAAAAAGACGTGGCGTGGCTCTCCTAAGAATAAAGTATAAAAACATGCCCTATGATCAAAGAAGAAATTAGACAGAGAGTTTTAATATTCTGGGTATAGGGATGTCCTAAGTAACTTTCTCTATTTTCTATCTTCTACTGACATACTGAAAATGAAAGTTTATATTGAATCATTTTCAGCCTTTGAATGGGAAACAAGGCAAGCAAATGAATAGCTGATAAAGTTTCATTGTGAACGCCTAGCTGAGGAGGACTATAGATTTTTTTTTAAGGCAAATTAGTCTGAACTTCCTATGTGGTATATTAGGACTTTTTAATGCAAAAATAGTGTTTATGATTGGTTATTCAAGAAATTAGCTAGTAAATGTCTAAGTATAATATAAAAATGAGATTAAGCAATGGCTAATAAAATTTAAATGTGTTTGTAATTATAAAATCAGTAATAAAATTTAGAAGTTAACAAATTGCACCTAGAAGTGAAGCTAATTCCTCCTAAAGCCTTTATCTATTTCTCTCTCTCTCTCTCTCTCTCTCTCTTTCTTTCTTTCTTTTTTTTTTTTTTTTTATGAGGAATTGAGGTTTAAAATTTGAACCTCCAGTAAGGAATTACCTTTCTGGTTAGACCACATAATTGAAACTATATATGTACCTGCTGCCATCTTGTGGTCAGCTGGCCTTAATTGTGTATTGCTATTACATTCTCCATCTATATCCAAAACAAAATAAAAATTTATGGTGGATTAGAAAACTGTCAGGAAAGCAAAATACCTGAACAGTGAAATGGAAAGTTAAATATATAAACTTATGCTTATATAAAGGAATGAGTAACATCATATTGTCATTTAGAGACGATGAATAAAATAATTAATCTCTCATGAAATAAGCATGTGAAGAAATATAAGACCATCTGTTTACATTCCTCTTATTTTATTTTTAAAGGTGAAGACCATTAATGAAAATCTTACAATTGGGAAGATTTCAAAGTACTGGTCCGGGTTTGTAAACAATGTTTTCACCAATGCTGACAACTTTGGGATTCATGTTCCTGCAGATTTAGATGTGAGGGTCAAAGCAGCCATGATCGGTGCCTGTTTTCTCTTTGTAAGTATGGTCCTGAAGAGTGTAACTGACTTATTTCTCTCCCTTTCAATTGTCAATTACAGCATTTCACACTCTCCCAGTTCTAAGCTTTATATAGAAGGCTAGTTTAGAACCAACATTCTTCAGGAATGAGAATGCATTTCTGGTAGGCAGACCTTCTTGTATTTCCTCAAAACCTGAGTTTCCCTTCTCTTTCAAATTCAATTTAGATTTTTGGCTTGTTTTCACTTTCACTGAAAAATATGTAAACAAAAGTATCCCAATTATTTACCCTGGATAAAGTTCAGGGCAGTTTCATTGCTTAACAATGAACTAGGTGATGTTCAGAATGTGAAAAGAGCCCTGTTCTTGCCCTTCTGATGTGTGCATAGATATAGGAGATGGCAGATTTTCCATGTTATAAAGATATTATGTCTGTCCTTTCTTTCCAACTTTCAACTTAATTTAGCAACCTTTTCTTCTTTGGTTTTGGATAGAAGAATAGAAGTCTGATAATACCTGTGCCAAAGGATTGGTTGTCTCCTGTTCCTGATGTCCCTCCAATATCTTGCTCACTGCCCAGCATTTTCAGTGCAGTAACAAAAACTCATGGAATTTAAAAATAAACCTACAGAAGATTAAAAATGGTGGCAGAGTAAGTGGATGCTTCATGAACATGCTCCCAGAAACAAACTGGAATTACAACTAAAATAGAGAAAAAACTTCCAGAATAATCAATGGAATACTCACAGGAGAGAACCCTGATACACAAGGACCGAACGTGGAGACTGCATAGAGCCTGGTAGGAGGGGCAGAGGCACAAAAGGGCTGGCCAGGCACCCACAGAAAGCAACTGAAGTTCTGAAGAGATATCTCAGCTGTGGGGGGTTGCCACTGAGAATTCTGGGGTCTAAGCTCCAAGATGGGCTCCCCAGCAGAGATCACCACTCCTGAGAAAGGTACCAACATAACATCTGGCTGTGAAAAGCAGCAGGGTAGCTATCTGCCAGGAAGAGAGAGTTGGAATTTCAGGCACCCTCTTAAAGGGCCAATGCACAAAATTCCCTGTGGAATGACCCACATGGTGCTTCCGCAGAGGGAAGACAAGTGTACTAGAGCTATGTGAGCAGGAGCTAGGATTGAAGACTTGGGGGTTAGAGCTCAGAAGGCAGATAAGCACAGTTTCCAGTGCTGAGTCATTCCCTCACACAGCAGAGGACATCTTTCCCACACAGACATTTGCTTTGCTGGGGGGAAGACAGTTGACACATCCTATTGGAAAACACCTTGCCCTGAGGCCACTTAAGAAACTAAAAATAACAATTAGCCTCCAGGCAGCAACCACCCCACCCTGTTGAAAAAAAACTCTAGCCTCACCTGAGGACAATTGTCTGGGGCCATTAAAGTCAGAATCCTATCAGTCTGTAGACCAGTGGTTCTCAACCTTGGCTGCACATTAGAATCACCTGGGAATCTTTTTAAAATCCTGATTTCTGGGCCTCATCCTCCGGAAATTCTGTTTCTAGAATTTATGTATTTTTCTGTATTTTAGTTGTAATTCCAGAAGTAACAAAGAAACAGAATTTCCGGAGGATGAGGCCCAGAAATCAGGATTTTAAAAAGATTCCCAGGTGATTCTAATGTGCAGCCAAGGTTGAGAACCACTGCTGTAGACAGAGGTGGTCTCTGGAGTCTTTAAGTCTTTGCCGGTCTAATTAGTCAGAAACATCATTTGACACTGTCCTGCACTAGAGATTGAGAGGCATAGAGGATCTACCTAACACAAAACCAAACAGATGGCCAAAATGAAGAGACAAAGAAAAAAATCCAAATGAAAGAAAAACAGAATTCTCCAAGAAGAAGAGAAATGAAGCAGAGATAAGAAATTTATCTGAAACAGTTCAGAGTAATGATGGCAGAGAAGCTCAACAGCATGAACAAAAATATAGTAACTATGAAAAAAGGATGGTCAGAAATAAATAATGACATAACACAAATAAAGAACACATGGAAGGAATACACAACATATTAGGGGAAGTTGAGGACCGAATCAGTGAATTAGAAGACAAGGTTAAAAAAAATCACTCAATCAGACAACCAAAAAAACAGGAGGACAGCTTAAGGGAGCTGTGGGACAATGTGAAACATAACAATATTCAAATAGCAGTTGTGCCAGAAGAGGCAGAAAGGGAGTAAGGGATAGAGAATGTGTTTGAAGAAATAATGGCAGAAAACTTCCCTGAACTGTTAAAGGAAAAACTCACACAGGTTCAGGAGGCACAGAGAACACCAAGAAAGAAGAACCTAAACTGGTCTGCACCCAGACACATCATAATTAAAATGCCAAAATTTAAATACAAAGAGCAAATCTTAAAGGCAGCAAGAGAAAAGAAAACTGTTACCTAGAAAGGAACTCCCATAAGGCTGACACCTGATTTCTCACCAGAAACTCTACAGGCCAGAAGGGAATGGCATGAAGTACTCAAGGTAATGGAAAGCAAGGATCTGAGACCAAGATTACTATATCCAGCAAGGCTATCATTCAAAATAGATGGTC
>NW_005364339.1:161659-167517 GCF_000412655.1 Myotis brandtii
GTGCAGGAAGCAACTGATCGATGTTTCTCTCTCATCGGTGTTTCTAACTCTCTGTCCCTCTCCCTTCCTCTCTGTAAAAAATTAATAAAATATATTTTTTAAAAAAATTATTGCTAATGGGACTGCTGTAATGAGAAAAAGAAACATGGAGAGAATCCTAGGCATTCAGAATTAAAATGGCAATAAATAAGTGCCTATCAATAATAACCCTAAATGTAAATGGATTAAATGATTCAATCAAAAGGCATAGGATAGCTGAATGGATACAAAAACATGACCCAACTATATGCTGTCCAAAAGAGACCCACCTCAGAACAAAAGACACACACAGGATGAGAGTGATGAGATAAGAAAAAATTTTCAAAGCAAATGGAAAAGAAAAAAAAAAATAGAATAGCAATACTCATTTCCAACAAAATAGACTTCAAAATGAAGGCCATCAAAAGAGACAACAAAGTAACTATATAATACTGAAGGGATCAATCCAACAAGAGGCTATAACCCTGGTAAACATATATGCACCCAATATAGGAGATTCTAAATATATAAAAAACCTTCTAGAGGACTTTAATGGAGAGATCAACAAAAATACAGTCATAGTAGGGGACTTTAACACCCTGCTGAATTCACTGGCTAGATCAGCCGTGGGCAAACTACGGCCCATTTGAAATGAATAAAACTAAAAAGAAAAGACCGTACCCTTTTATGTAATGATGTTTACTTTGAATTTATATTAGTTCACACAAACACTCCATCCATGCTTTTGTTCCGGCCCTCCAGTCCAGTTTAAGAACCCATTGTGGCCCTAGAGTCAAAAAGTTTGCCCACCCCTGTCCTAGACCAATCAGTTACTCACTGCCATCCCTCTGGTCCCTTCTGGAAAAGCCACCCCTGGGCTAGATCTTCCAGACAAAAACTTAACCCAGAAACAGTGACTCTAAAGGACACACTGGGTCAGATGGATTTAATTGACATTGATAGAACATTTCATCCCAAAACAGGAGAATATACATTCTTCTCAAGTGCACATAAATCATTCACAAAGATAGACCACATGTCAAACACAAAACAAGTCTCTACAACTCAAGAAGATTGAAATATCAAGCATCTTCTCAGATCATAGTGGAATGAAATTAAAATCAACTACAGTAAAAACACCCCAAAACATTCAAACACATGGAGGCTAACATGTTATTAAATGATGAATGGGTTACCAATGAGATCAAGAAAGAAATAAAAACCTTCCTAGAAACAAATGAAAAGGAACACACAGCAACCCAAAATGTCTGGGACACAGCAAAAGCAGTCCTTAGAGGCAAGTTCAAAACACTACAGGCATACCTCAAAAAAAACAAGAAAAATCAACAACAAACTAACCTTACAACTTAAAGAACTAGAAAGAACAAGAAAAGCCAGAGTAAGTAAAAGGAAGGAAATAATAAACAGAGCCAAAGTAAATAACATAGAGACTGAAAAAAAAAATACAAAAACTCAATGAAACCAAGAGCTGATTCTTTGAAAGGATAAACAAAATTGATATATCGTTAGCTAGACTTGTCAGAAACAAAGAGAGAGGACCCAAATAAATAAAATCAGAAACAAAAGTGTATTTCTGTGGTGTATTTCTGACACCACAGAAATACAAAGGATTGTAAGAAAATACAGTGGGGCCTTGACTTACGAGTGTCCCGACTAACGAGTTTTTCAAGATACGAGCTGTCTCTCGGCCGATTTTTTGCTTTGAGTTGCGAGCTAAAATTCGGGTTACGAGCCAGCTTCAGATACCCCACTGCTAGTTGGCGCAGTGAACGTCACAGTGAACGCCACAACATCAGCCCAGCATCACGTGTCTCATTCATTCACTTCTTGATTTGACATATGAGTAATTTGAGTTACGAGCTCCGTCACAGAACGAATTAAACTCATAAGTCAAGGCCCCACTGTACTATGAACAACTATAGGCCAACAAGCTGAACAATGCCCAAGAAATGGACAAATTTCTAGAAAAATACAATCTCCCCAAACTGAATCAGGAGTAATCAGAAAACCTGAATAGGCCAATAACAACTAATGAAGTAGAAGCAGTAATAAAATCTCCCAGCAAACAAAAGCCAAAGCCCGGATGGCTTCACCGGGGAGTTTTATCAAACATTCAAAGAATGAATACCTATACTCCTCAACCTATTTAAGAAAATCCATGAGGAAGGAACACCTCCAAGCTCTTTTTATGAGGCAAGCACTATCCTAATTCCAAAACCAGATAAAGACACTACAGATAAAGAGAATTATAGGCCAATATCCCTGATGAACATAGATGCTAAAAACCTCAACAAAATGTTAGCAAATCAGGTCCAGTAATATATTAAAAAGATCATACACCATGACCAAGTGGGATTTATTCCAGGGATGAAAGGCTGGAACAATATTTTCAAATCAATAAACGTGATACATCACATAAACAAATTGAAAGACAAAAATCACATGATCATATCAATAGAAGCAGAGAAAGCATTGCATAATATCCAACACATATTTTTGATAAAAAAAAAAGAAAACTCTCAGCAAAGTGGGAATAGAGGAATTATACCTGAACATAATAAAAGCGTTATATGACAAACCTACAGCCAACATCATACTCAATAAGGAAGAACTAAAGCCATTTCCCATAAGAACCAGAACAAGACAGGAATGTCTGCTCTCACCACTCTTATTCAACATAGTACTGGAAGTCCTAGCCACAGTGATCAGACAAGAGGAAGAAATAAAAGGCATCCAAATTGGAAAGGTGGATGTAACACTCTCATTATTGTAAACCTAAAGACTAAAGAAAACCTAAAGACTCCACCAAAAAACTATTACATTTAATAAGTGAATTTATCAAAGTAGCAGGATACAAAATCACCACCCAAAAATCGATGGCTTGTATACACACCAATAAGGAATTCTCAGAAAGAGAAACTAAACAAACAAACCATTTACCATTGTAACAAAAAAATTAACAGTTAGGATTTAACTTAACAAAGGAGGACAAATACCTGTACTCAGAAATCTACAGGATGCTGAAAAAAGAGATAGAAGGAGATATAAGCAAGTGAAGACAATACCATATTCATGGATTGGTAGAATCCTATATAATAAAAGCCTAGGTGGCGTCGTGTGACGCCCTTGCACGAGGTTGTCATAAGATGGCCGCCCTCGCATCATCACAAGATGGCTGCCACAAGATGGCCACCACAAGATGGCTGCCACAAGATGGTCACCACAAGATGGCTGCCACAAGATGGTCACCACAAAATGGCCAGCAGGGGAGGGCAGTTGTGGGCACTCAGGCTGGCAGGGGAGGCCAGTTGGGGGTGAACAGGCCAGCAAGGGAGGGCAGTTGGGGGCTACCAGTCCTGCAGGGAAGGGCAGTTGGGGGGAACCAGGCCTGCAGGCGTGGGTAGTTAAGGGCGACCAGGCTGCAGGGTAGGGCAGTTGGGGGCAAATGGGCTGTCACGGAAGCAGTTAGGCGTCAATCAGGCCAGCAGGGGAGCGGTTAGGGGGCGATCAGGCTGGCAGGCAGAAGTGGTTAGGGGCAATCAGGCAGGCAGGCAGGTTAGGAGCCAGGAGTCCCGGATTGTGAGAGGGATGTCCAACTGCCGGTTTAGGCCCAATCCCATGGGCCATGTCCAGCAGTCAGACATCCCCAAAGGAGTCCCAGATTGGAGAGGGTGCAGGCCGGGCTGAGGGACACCCCCTGTGTGCACGAATTTCATGCACCGGGCATCTAGTCAACATCATAAAATTGTCCATACTACCCAAGGCAATCTACATATTCAATGCAATCCCTATTAAAATACCAAGAGCATATTTCACAGACCTAGAACAAAACTCCAAAAATTTATATGCAATCAAAAAAGACCCCAAATAGCTGAAGCAATTTTAGGGGGGGCGGGAATAACAACAAAAAAACAAAGTTGGAGGAATCACAATACAAGATTTCAAGTTATACTACAAACCCACCATAATGTAAAGACCCTGGTACTAGCACAAGAAAAGGCATATAGATCTATGGAACAGAACAGAGACCCCATAAATGCACCCAATCCATTATGCTCAAATAATATTTGACAAAGGTGGCAAGAGCATACAATGGAGTGAAGACAGTCTCTTCAATAAATGGTGTTGGGAAAATTGGTCAGATACATTCGAAAAAATGAAACTAGATCACCAACTTTCACCATACACAAAAATAAACTCAAAATGGATAAAGGACTTAAATGGAAGATGAGAAACCATAAAAATCTTATAAGACTCCATAGGCAGTAAAATATCAGACATATGTCATAGCAATATATTTACTGATACAGCTCCTAGGGCAATGGAAACTAAATAGAAAATAAACAAATGGGACTACATCAAACTAAAAACTTCTGCACAGCAAAAGAAACCATGAAAGAAAGAAAGAGAGAGAGAGAGAGAGAGAGAGAGAGAGAGAGAGAAAGAGAGAAGGAAGGAAGGAAGGAAGGAAGGAAGGAAGGAAGGAAGGAAGGAAGAAAGGAGGAAGGAAGGAAGGAAGGAAGTCCACTGCATAGAGAACATATTTGCCAATGTTATTTCCAACAGGGTTTAATCTCCAAAATGTATAGGGAACTCATACAACTTAACAAAAGAAAGATAATCAATCCAATCAAAAAATGGGCAAAGGACCTAAATAGACACTTTTTGAAAGAGGACATACCGAAGGCCAAGAGACATATAAAACATGCTCAAAGTCACTAATCATCCAAGAGATGCAAATCAAAACAACAATGAGGTACCATCTCACACCTGTCAAAATGGCTATCATCCACAAATCAACAAACAAGTGCTGGTGAGGATGTGGAGAAAAGGGAACCCTCTTGCACTGCTGGTGGGAATGCAGACTGGTGCAGCCACTGTGGAAAACAGTATGGTGTTGCCTCAAAAAGTTAAAAATGGAACTCCCATTTGACCCAGTAATCCCACTTCTAGAAAAATATCACAAGAAACTAGAAACACCAATCAGAAAGGATATATGCACCCCTATGTTCTTAGCAGCACAATTTACAATAGCCAAGATTTGGAAACAGCCTAAGTGGCCATCAGCAGATGAGTGGATTAAGAAACTGTGGTACATCTACACAATGGAATACTACGCTGCTATAAAAAAGAAGGAACTTTTACTATTTGTAACAGCATGGATAGACCATTATGCTAAGTGAAATAAGCCAGTTGAAGAAAGATAAATATTATATGATCTCATTCATTTATAGAATATAATCCTACTAGAGGCCCAGTGCACAAAATTCATACATGGGGGGGGAGGGTCCCTCAGCCCAGCCTGCACCCTCTCGCAACCTGGGACCTCTCGGGGGATGTCCAACTGCCGGTTTAGGCCCACAGGGATTGGACCTAAACTGTCAGTTGGACATCCCTCTCGCAGCCCAGGACTGCTGGCTCCTAACAGCTCACCTGCCTGCCTGATCACTCCTAACCGCTCTGCCTGCCTGCCTGCCTGCCTGATAACCCCTAACTACTCACCTGCCTGATTGCCCCTAACCACACTGCCTGCCTGCTTCATTGCCTCTAACTGCTTGCCTGCCTGCCTGATTGCCCCTAACCACCTCTGCCTCAGCCCCCTCCACCGTGGCTTCATCCGTAAGGATATTGGAATGATGTCCGGAAGATTGTTCAGCTGTTCCGTCTAATTAGCATATTATGCTTTTATTATTACTTACTAGAGGCCCAGTGCACAAAAATTTGTGCACTGGGGGGGGGGTGTCCCTCAGTCCCACTTGTGCCCTCTCACAGTCTGGGACCCCTCGGGAGATAATGACCTGCTGGCTTAGGCCTGCTCC
>NW_005364339.1:167713-168267 GCF_000412655.1 Myotis brandtii
GGCCGATCAGGGGGTTGGGGCACTCTCCCCTGTCACACACAGAGCAGGGCCCATGGGGGCGTTGGGGCGCCGCACCCTGTCACACACAGAGCAGGGCGGATAGGAAGGTTGTGGCCCCGCCTCCTGTCACACACTGAGCCGCAGGGCGATCAGGGGGTTTGGGCGCTGCCCCCTGTCACACTGCTCCAGGGGCCAGGAGGCCTCGCGACTCTGCTGGTCCCAGTGCTGGGAGGCCTCGCAGCTCCGCTGATCCCAGTGCCGGGAGGCCTCGCGGCTCTGCTGATCCCGGGGCATGAGGCCTGGAGGCTCCGCTGATCCCGGGTTCGGGAGGCATATTACCCTTTTACTCTTATAGGATAGAGGCCTGGTGCACGGGTGGGGGCCGGCTGGTTTGCCCTGAAGGGTGTCCTGGATTAGGGTGGGGGTCCTGCTTGGGTGCCTGGCCAGCCTGGGTGAGGGGATGATGGCTGTTTGCAGCTGGTCACACCCCCTTCAGGGCGGGGGTCCCCACTGGGGTGCCTGGCCAGTCTGGGTGAGGGGCTGAGGGCCATTTT
>NW_005364339.1:168466-180650 GCF_000412655.1 Myotis brandtii
GCCTTGGCTGCTGAAAGCAGGTATCTGGAGTTTGTTTGGCTTCTATAATTGAAACACTGTTGCAGCTCCAGCTCTGAGACCTCGGCTGGCTGAAAGCAGGTATCTGGGGTTTGTTTAGCTTCTATAATTGAAACATAGTTGCTTTTGGAGCTGTTGCTTTCAGGCTCAGAGCCGGCCGAGGCAGGTGGGGAACCTTGGCTTCCTCCATCACTGGAGCTAGCAAACCACCTGCTCGCTTCAGCTGCGTGGCTGCCAGCCGCCATCTTGGTTAGCAGTTAATTTGCATATCGCCCTGATTAGCCACTGGGAAGGGTAGCGAAGTTACGGCTAATTACCATGTTTCTCTTTTATTAGATGGGATAATAATAAAAGCCTAGGTGATCCTCGTGCCCTCATGTGACACACTCACGTCATCACAAGATGGCTGTCAGAAGATGGCCTGCAGGGGAGGAAAGTTGGGGGTGATCGGGCCAGCAGGGGAGCAGTGAGGCATCAATCAGTCTGGCAGGGAAGCAGTTAGGGGCAATCAGGCAGGCAGGCAGGCGAGTGGTTAGGAGCCAGCAGTCCTGGATTGTGAGAGGGATGTCCGACCGCTGGGGTAGGCATGATCCCTGTGGCCCTAAACCAGCAGTCAGACATCCCCCGAGGGGTTCCAGATTGGAGAGGGTGCAGGCCGGCTGAGGGACACCCCCCATGCACAAATTTTGTGCACCAGGCCTCTAGTAGATATAATAAAAGCCTAATATGCTAAGTGTCTGGTTGTCCAGTCATCTGTTCAAGCAATCAAAGCATAATATGCTAATGATATGGTAAGGGCTCTCAGCCACTCGCTATGATGTTCACTGACCACCAGGGGACAGACACTGGTGTAGGCATGATCCCTGTGGGCCTAAACCAGCAGTCAGACATCCCCCGAGGGGTTCCAGATTGGAGAGGGTGCAGGCCGGCTGAGGGACACCCCCCATGCACAAATTTTGTGCACCAGGCCTCTAGTAGATATAATAAAAGCCTAATATGCTAAGTGTCTGGTTGTCCAGTCATCTGTTCAAGCAATCAAAGCATAATATGCTAATGATATGGTAAGGGCTCTCAGCCACTCGCTATGATGTTCACTGACCACCAGGGGACAGACACTCCGGCCGGTAGGTTAGCTTGCTGCTGGCATCCGGCCAATCAGAACTGTGCGAGACGGGCCAGACTTGCCCTGGAGACCTCCTGCAGTCCCTCCCCATCTGCCCAACCTACCGCATCCCTCCCCGGCCCCAATCATGGGTGGGCGGGTGGGATGTAATCAACCAAATGACATCCTATATAATAAAAGCCTAATATGCTAAGTGTCTTGCTATTCGTTCAACCAATCAAAGCATAATATGCTAATGATATGCTAAAGCCGCTCAACAGCTCACTATGATGTGCACTGACCACCAGGTGGGAGACAGTTGACTGGTAGACTAGTCACTATGATCACCAGGGGGCAGACACTCCAACTGGTAGGTTAGCTTGTTGCTGGGGTACAGCTGATCAGGACTGAGCAAGACGGGCTGGACATGCCCTGGAGCCCTCCCGCAGTCCCTCCCTGGCCCCGATCATGCACTGGTGGGGTCCCTTGGCCTGGCCTGCACCCTCTCGCAATCTTGGACCCCCCGGGGGATGTCGGAGAGCTGGTTTTGACCCGATCCCGCAGGCCAGGCTGAGGGACCCCACTGGTGCACGAATTCGTGCACTGGTCCTCTAGTCCTATATAATAAAAGGCTAATATTCAAATCGACCGAATGGCGGAACAACCAGTCACTATGATGTGCACTGACCCTTGGTGGTCAGTGTGCTCCCACAGGGGGAGTGCTGCTCAGCCAGAAGCCCGGCTCATGGATGGCGAGTGCAGTCGCAGTGGTGGGAGCCTCTCCCACCTCCACAGCAGTGCTAAGGATGTCGGTCGCACATCCCCTAAGGGCTCCCGGACTGTGAGAGGGTGCAGGCCAGGCTGAGGAAACCCCCCAAGTGCACAAATTTTATGCACTGGCCCTCCAGTGAACAACATAAACAGATTAACAAAAATAGATCTAGAGACAGAGAAACACCAAACAGGCCTTCAAACCTCAGAGGGAAGGCAGGGGAGGAGGGTGGTTAAGAGATCATCTGAAGGACCTGTATGCATGCATATTAGCATAACCAATGGACATGGACGCTGGGTTGGTGGGGGCTTGTCGTGTGGGATGGGAGTGGCCAGGGAGGGATTGATAGGGGAAAAGGAGACATATGTAATACTTTAAACAATAAAAAAATAAAATAATAAATAAATTAACTAACCAACAAAGTAAATAAAATAAAAATAAACCTGCATGTGGGGTTGAAGGGTTCAATGAGGGAAAAGGTAGGAAACCTATAATACTTTCAACAATAAAGACAAATTTAAAAAATAAAATAATCCTACATTCTAACTCTCATATTTTGTTGTTGTTCTGGGTTTTAAGAATGTAAATCTTATGGTTATATTAATGTGTGCTGCTGTGGGAAAAATAACAGGCCCTATTTTCTCAGTCTCTTCTAAAGACACTTAGGAAATATATGAACTAAAAATAATTCCCTAGTGACTTCAATGATACCTATTTAAGGAATTTATATAGATAGATTATACATGATATGAATATAGAATAGATATAGATATAGCTACAGATACAGATAGATAGATAGATAGATAGATATAGATATATAGATATAGATATAGATATAGATATAGATGATATAGATATAGATATATAGGTAGATAATATCTTTAGATATAGATAAATAGATATATAGATATAGATATAGATAAATAGATATATAGATATATAGATAAACAGATTAACAAAAAAGATCTAGAGACAGAGAAACACCAAACAGACCTTCATACCTCAGAGGGAAGGCAGGGGAGGAGGGTGGTTAAGAGATCATATATATAGAATAATAGATATACATATATATATAGATATATAGATATATAAAGGGAGAGTATTTTCTTCAGAAATTTAAGAGGAGTTACTTTAACTTAACTCTTTGGTTCCCTACCATTGGAAGATGGTAGAATTTTTATATGTAGACCACTATGTTTTTATACTTACTAAGTAGTCACCCTCAATTCCCATTTTTATCTACACATATAACAAATTCCAGCCAGTCTTGCCTGACACCCAATATTTCTTTCATTCCCTATTCTTCTCTTCCCACTTGACAGGGCTTTTAATTTTTTTTTTTTATTGCTTAAATTATTACAAAGAGTATTACATATTTCTCCTTTTTTCCCCCCGCCCTTGACAATCCCCTGGCCTCCCCTATCCCCCAGTGTCTTATGTCCATTGGTTATGCTTATATGCATGCATACAAGTCCTTTGGTTGATCTCTTACCCCCCCCCTCCCCGGCCATCCTGCTGTAGTTTGACAGTCTGTTCGAGGCAATTCTGCCTCTGTATCTATTATTGTTCAAAAGTTTGTAATGGTCTCTATTATCCATGAATGAGTGAGATCATGTGGTATTTTTCCTTCATTGACTGGCTTATTTCACTTAGCATAATGCTCTCCAGTTCCATCCATGCTGTTGCAAATGGTAAGAGTTCCTTCTTTTTTACAGCAGCATAGTATTCCATCGTGTAGATGTACCACAGTTTTCTAATCCATTCATCTACTGATGGGCACTTAGGCTGTTTCCAAATCTTAGCTATGGTGAATTGTGCTGCTATGAACATAGGGGTGCATAGATCCTTTCTGATTGGTGTTTCTGGTTTCTTGGGATATATTCCTAGAAGTGGGATCACAGGGTCAAATGGGAGTTCCATGTTTTGTTTTTTGAGGAAACTCCATACTGTCTTCCATAGTGGCTGCACCAGTCTGCATTCCCACCAGCAGTGCACAAGTGTTCCTTTTTCTCCACATCCTCTCCAGCACTTGTCGTTTGTTGATTTGTTGATGATAGCCAGTCTGACAGGTGTGAGATGGTACCTCATTGTTGTTTTGATTTGCATCTCTCGGATGATTAGTGACTTTGAGCATGTTTTCATATGTCTCTTGGCTTTCTGAATGTCCTCTTTTAAAAGGTGTCTATTTAGATCCTTTGCCCATTTTTTGATTGGATTGTTTATCTTCCTTTTGTTAAGTTGTATGAGTTCCCTATAAATTTTGGAGATTAGGCCCTTATCAGATATAATGTTGGCAAATATGTTCTCCCATGTAGTGGGCTTTCTTGTTGTTTTGTTGATGGTTTCTTTTGCTGTGCAGAAACTTTTTATTTTGATGTAGTCCCATTTGTTCATTTATAATTTCCTGTCTTACATTTAAGTCCTTTAACCATTTTGAGTTTGTTTTTGTGTATGGTGTAAGTTGGTGATCTAGTTTTGTTTTCTTACATATATATGACCAAATATCCCAGCACCATTTATTGAAGAGACTGTCATGAGTCCATTTTATGCTCTTGCCTCCTTTGTCAAATATTAATTGAGCTTATTGGCTTGGGTCTATTTCTGGGTTATCTGTTCTGTTCCATTGGTCTATATGTCTGTTCTTGTGCCAGTACCAGGCAGTTTTGAGAACCATGGCTTTGTAATTAGCTTGATATCTGCTATTGTGATCCCTCCAACTTTGGTCTTCTTTCTCAGTATTGCTGTGGCTATTCGGGGTCTTTTTTTTTATTCCAGGTGAATTTTTCGAGAGTTTGTTCTAGGTCTGTGAAATATTCCGTTGGTATTGTAATGGGATTGCATTGAATCTATAAATTGCTTCTGGTAGTATGGACATATTAATGATGTTGATTCTACCAATCCAAGAACACAGTTTGTTCTTCCATTTGTTTATGTCTTCCTCTATCTCTTTTTAATGTCCTGTAGTTTTTTGAGTATAGGTCTTTTATCTCCTTAGTTAAGTTTTTTCCTAGGTATCTTAATTTTTTTGGTGCAATGGTGAACAGGATTGTTTTTAGTTTCTCTTTCTGTGACTTCATTATTGGTATATAAAAAAGCCATAGATTTCTGGGTGTAAATTTTGTATCCTTCTATATTGTCCTTTATTAAATCTAGTAGTGTAGTGTTTTGGTGGAGTCTTTGGGATTTTTTATGTACAGTATCATGTCATCTGTGAATAATGACAGTTTTACTTCTTCTTTTCCAATTTGGATGCATTTTATTTCTTCTTCTTGTCTGACTGCTATGGCTAGCACTTCCAGTGCTATATTGAATAGGAGTGGTGAAAGTGGGCATCCCTATCTTGTTCCTGTTCTAAGGGGGAATAGATTTAGTTTTTGCCCATTGAGTATGATGTTGGCTGTAGGTTTGTCATATAAGGCATTTATTATGTTGATGTATGATCCCTCAATTCCCACTTTGCTGAGAGTTTTATCAAGAAATGGTGTTGGATTTTGTCAAATGCTTTTTTTTGCATCAATTGGTATGATTATGTGATTTTTATCTCTCAATTTGTTTATGTGATGTATCACATTTATTGATTTGTGGGTATTGTACCATTCTTGCATCCCTGGAATAAATCCCACTTGGTCATGAAGTATGATGCTTCTAATGTAATGCTGGATCCAATTTGCTAGAATTTTGTTGAGGACTTTATCATCTATGTTTATCAAGGATATTGGCCTTTAGTCCTCTTTCTTTATAGTGTGTTTATCTGGTTTTAGGATTAGGGTAATGCTGGCTTCATAGAAAGAGCTTGGAAGTTTGCCTTCCTCTCGGACTTTGTGGAGTAGTCTGAGGAGGATAGGTTTTAGTTCTTCTTTGATGGATTTGTAGAACTCCCCTGGAAAGCCATTGGATCAGGGCTTTTTTTTTCCTGAAAGATTCTTGATTACTGCTTCAATTTCTTCGGTAGTTATTGGAATATTCAGGTTTTTTTTTATTCTTCCTAATTGAGTTTTGGGAGCTTGTATTTTTCTAAGAATATGCCCATTTAGTCTAGGTTGTCCAATTTTTTGGAGTAGAGTTGTTCATAGTATTTTTTCATAATCCTTTGTATTTCTGTGGGGTCGATTGTTATTTCACCTCTTTCGTTTCTGATAATGTTTATTTGGGTCCTCTTTCTTTGCTTCTTGGTGAGCTCGGCTAGAGGTTCATCAATCTTGTTTATCCTTTCAAAGAACCAGCTCTTGGTTTTATTTATCTTTTGTATTGTTTTCTTTCTTTCTTTTTTTTTTTTTTGTCTCTGGTCATTTATTTCCGCTCTGATAGTTATTATTTCCTTTTTTTCTGCTTACTCTGGGCTTTTCTTGTTGATCTCTTTCTAATTCTTTGAGATATAAGGTTAGATAATTTGTTACCATTTTTTTCTTGTTTTTTGAGGTAGGCCTATAGAGCTATGAACTTCTCTCTCAAGACTGCTTTCACTGTGTCCCATAGATTTTGGATTATTGTGTTTTCCATGTCGTTTCTTGCCAGGATGCTTTTCATTTCTTCTTTGATGTCTTTGGTAACCCAATCATTGTTTAATTGCATGCTATTTAGCCTCCATGTTTTTTATTTTTTCCCATTGTTTTTATTGTGGTTGACTTCTAATTTTATGCTATTGTAGTCCGAGATGATGCTTGATATGATTTCTATCTTCTTGAATTTGAAGAGACTTCTTGTGTCCCAATATGCGGTCTACTTTTGAAAATGACCCATGTGCACTTGAGAAGAATGTATATTCTGTAGCTTTGGAGTGAAATGTTCTGAAGATGTCAATTAAGTCCATCTGATGTAGTCAGTCATTTAGGATTGCTGTTTATTTGCTGATTTTTTATTGAGAGGATTTATTTAGTGGTGTCAATGGTGTATTAAAGTCCCCTACTATGACTGTGTTGCTGTGGATCTCTCCCTTGATGTCTTCCAGAATTTTTTTTATGTATTTGGGTGCTCCTTTATGGGGTGCATATATGTTTACCAGAGTTATATTTTCTTATTGAATTGCTCCCTTTAGTATTATTAAGTGGCTTTCCTTATCTCTTGTTACCAACTTCACTTGGGATCTAATTTGTCAGATATAGTTATTGCTACCCCAGCTTTTTTTTTTTTAAATTTCCATTCACCTAAATTATTTTTTTCTCAGCTCTTCATTATCAGTCTGTGTGAGTCCTTTGTTCTGAGGTGGGTCTCTTGTATACAGAAAATATATGGGTCATGTTTTCCTCTCCATTCAGCTACCCTAAGTCCTTTGATTGGAGCATTTATTTAAATTACATTTAAGGTTCTTATTGATAGGTAGTTGTTTTATTCTTTATGCCTGTGTTCCTTCTTCCCTTCCTATTTCTTCTTTTCACAGCAGTCCCTTTAACTTTTCTGCATTGCTAGTTTGGTGGTAGTAAACTCCCTTAGCCATTTTTTGCTGGTGAAGCTCCTGATTTCCCCTTCAATTTTGAATGATAGCCTTGTTGGCTATAATATTCTTGGATTCCATCCCTTGCTTTGCATCACTTTGTATATTTCATTCCATTCCTTCTGGCCTGATGTGTTTCTGTTGAGAAATCAGTTGATAGTCTAAAGGAAGATCCCTTGGAGGTCACTTTCTGTCTCTCTCTGGAAGCCTTTAAGATTCTTACTTTGTCATTGGTGTTTGCCAGTGTAATTATGATGTGTCTTTGTGTCGGTCTTTTCGGGTTCATCTTGTTAGTGACTCCGTGAGCTTCTTGGACTTGTGTGGATTTTTCTTCCCAATATCAGGGAAGTTTTCTGTCTTTATTTCTTCAAACAGGTTTTCTATTCCTTGCTCAGTTTCCTCTCCTTCGGATACCCTTATTATGAGGATGTTGTTTCATTTTGTGTTGTCCCAAAACTCCCTTATGCTCTCCTCCTGGTTTTTAAGTGTTTTTTTTCCAGTTACTGCTCTGATTGGGTTTTTTTTTTCCTACTTTGTCTTCTAGCTCACTGATGTGGTCTTCAGCTTCTTCTAGTCTACTGTCGATGCTTTATATTGTATTCTTTATTGCAGCAATGTTATTCTTCATTTCTTCTTGATTCTTCTTCATGTCCTGTTGATTCTTACACATGTTTTTGAATTTTTCTCCCATCCTTTCAGTGTCCTTATGACCATTGCTGTGAATTCTTTCTCTGACAAATTGCTTGCCTCCATTTCATTTACTTCCTTTTCTGGTGATTTCTCTTTATCTTTCATATGGGGGCTCTTTCTTTGTCTTCCCATGTTTGCTCCTCTCTGGGTGTCTGGTTATGTTGCTCACTCTCTACCACATTAATCAAAAAGCACAAAATACAACTTGACAAGATAAGACACAGAGGGAACAAAACACGAGTGTATACACAACACCAATAACCCCAAATAAAGGTGAACACCAGAGAAAAGATACTTAGGGGAGAGGAAAGCACGCAAAAATGATATTGAGAAAAGGAAAAAAGGTAAGAGAGAAAAGAAAAAGAAGAAAAAATAAGGGAAAAATATATACATATATGGGGGAAAAGCTCCACACAACCAACAACTAAACCAAAAAATGCAAACAGCAAACACCCAGAAAAAATGGAGGGGACCTGAATCTGAAGAGGCAGAGCTTATTTCCAGAAGGTAAGGTAAAGGAATTTAATGAATGGGGGAATGGCCACAATTCAGTTTAGAGGAGATAGAAAGCAAATGAGTGTATAAGAAGAAAAGTAAAAAACAAAATATTCAATACAAAAATGTGTGTGTGTAAAAATTTCCCCTTTTTTTAATCTATCTATCTATATATTCATCTATTTTTGGAAAGGAGAATAGAGTAGGGAGAAGATAGGCCTGAGTTTGGTGAGTGAAACTAGTTAAGCTATTAGCAGAAGAAGAGAACAAGCAAGGAGAGGAAAAACAAAAGCATAAAATAAAAAACAAAAACAAACAAACAAAAAAACTAACAAACAATCAAACAACCAACCAGAAAAGAAATTGGCTAGCGAAGAAAGAGAAAAGGGAAGGGTGTGTGGACTTAGAGCGGGGGGAGGAAATTAGATAAATGAGTAAGTCAACAGAGACTACTATAATAGTAATGTGTCAATAGAGCAGATAAAAAAGATCAATTTTTATAAAGGAGTAAAAAAAAAAAAAGGAGAGAGAAAAACTAATGCAGAAACAGGAGAAGAGAAACAAGATGAAAAAGAGGGAAGTGAGTAAGAAAGGGTTGACATAAATGAAAAAATAAGATAGATTAAAATAATGATAAAACAATAATAATAAAATAAAAATAGAATGTAGAATAAAAAAATTTTAAAAAATCTATATATATAAAAGCCTAAGTGACTGTCCGACTGTCTGACCAGCCAACTGTCTGGTAGCTTCAATGCGCACCGACCAACAGGTGGCAGATGCTCAACACAGGAGCTGCTGAGCGACAGCAACTTTGCAGAGTGCCCTCTTGCATTCTGGGAACCCTCAGGGGATGTTGGACTGCCAGCCTTGGCCTGATCCCCACAGGGCAGGCCAAAGGACTCCACCAGTGCACAAATCCGTGCACTAAGATTCTAGTAGTAATAATAATAATAATAGTAAATAAAAATAATTTAAAAAATAAAATAAAGAAAAGAAAAAAATTATTTTCTTATGTAAAAGACTGGAGGCCCGGTGCACGAAATTTGTGCACTGGGGGTGGGGGTCCCTCAGCTCAGCCTGTCCCTCTCACAGTCCAGGAGCCCTCAGTTGATGTCCTACTGACTGCCACAGTCTGGCAGCAGAGGCTCAGAGCCTGCTCCCAGCCTCACCACGTAGGCTCAGAGTAGTTGCCGTGTGTGTGTGTGTGTGTGTGTGTGTGTGTGTGTGTGTGTGTGTGTGTCCCCGCTGGGGACCTGCCCTCAGCCGCATTGGAGGCTCAGAGCAGGCACCCCGTGTGTGTGTGTGTGTGTGTGTCTCAGGCTCCTGGCCTCGCCTGCGTGTTGTTCTCTCCCTTGAGCTGTGGCCAGGGTGGGGTGCTGCCTGTGGCCTCGCTTGCTTGCTCACGGATCACCACGGCAACCCGCGAGCAGGCCCTGCTGGGTGCTGCCTGTGGGCCACGTTTTCCTGCTCACAGATCACCACAGTGACCTGGGAGCAGGACTGCTGGGGGTTGCCTGCTGGCCGTGCTTTCCTGCTCGTGGATTGCCGGGGCGACCCGTAAGCAGGCCCTGCTGGGGGCTGCCTGCTGGGGGCTGCCTGCAGGCAGTGCTTTCCTGCTCACAGATCGCTGTGGCGACCCGGGGGCAGGCCCTGCTGGGGGCTGCTTGCGGCCATGCTTGCCTGCTCGAGGGCCGCCTGACCTGCTCGTGGGTCACCGAGGCAATGCCTGCTGGGCTCACGTTGCCAGGGTGAAGCTGCCAGCGTCCTGCCCCGCTGCTATGGGCGTGGCCATCTTTGTCACGGAGTTATGGTTAATTTGCACATTACTCTTTTATTAGATAGGATAAAAAAAAGTGAAGTAGTAAAGTTCCTTTGCTTCAGCTGAGTATTTAATGTCCCATGGGGGCTGATCTAAGACCCCTCTCCACTGTTCTGTCTGCCATGTCTCAGTTTACTGCTAGAGACAGTCAGTAACATGTTGAAGCTCCCAGCAATCCACTGCTTCTCTGTGTCAGATGCCACTGCCTTGGTTTCAGCCAGGCAGGACCAATCTGCCTGCTTTGTTTTTCTGCCTGCTTTTAGTTGTATTTTCACAAGCATCTATTTCTGACATGGCCTCTAGGTGGCGGTGTGTCTGTATTAGTTTCTGAGACCAAATGGCCCCTCAAAACCCAGTCCCCAAGGGTTCCCTGGGGATACTTTGAATCTTTGTTTCCTTGCCGAGCTCAAGGCTGGATGCAGCTGTGGTGCTAGGAGGGACCTGGTCTCCAGGAGAAAAATGTCTGTTCAGGGTTGGAGGGATCTGACTGTCCCAGAGCTGGCTTACTGATCGCCTCTCCCTATTTTGTTCCCCAGATTCCACAAAACCACCTTCCCCTGCACTGCAGCCTAAGTGAGTGTTTGTGATTGAAAGACCCTGTGTTTAGCAGGTAAAAGCAAGGAAATTATAAAGACAGAGCAACCGGGCTGCTGCACGTCTCTCTACCCCGGCACTGTTCAGTCAGTGCAGAGCTTTAGGCTGCCTTTCTGGGCACGGCCCCCCACGTCTGTGGGTTTAGATCTAGAGTGCCCCACTGCCAGCAGCCCTGTGTATACCCTTCCATAGTCTAGCACTACACATGTCCCCAATGTACGCAGACTTGGTGCAGCGCAGTATCCCTCTGACACTCTAGTCCCAGCTGCATGCATTTCTCCCTCCAGCCCAGATCCCTGATTTCGTCGGTCTCCCGACTATCTCTGACCTTTCTGTCCATGGATTGTCTCTCCATCTGTGTTGAATTTGCCAATTCCGGGTGGATATTATTCAATTCAGCTGTTTCTTCTATCTATTCCATGAAAAGACGCTAGACCCATCTGCCTATTCGGTCGCCATTTTGTCTCCCCCTGGACAAACTTTTATGAGCCCGTGGCTAAGGACACTGGAGTCTCGGTTTCTTGGGTTCGCAGCTAAGGCAGCAGGTCCCTGGCCGGTGTGGCTGTAGGGTCACGGGTGATGTCCAAGGGCTCCCTGAGTGGAGGTGAGGCTGGGCTCCCAGCCACAGCCACTGTCTCCTTCAACATGGCACAGTCTCTGCAGCAGAGTAGGCCACCCTGGGAGAGATTTCAGCAGCAGTAGAGGCTGCCTGGCCATGGGAGCCTGGTCTGCCAGTCCCCAACAGTCTTGCAGAATATAACTGTCCCTCACTCACTCACACTCTTTCTCACTGCTGTCCTGTCTGCCACCTTCTTGGATCCTGAGGGCTTTAATCTTTGACAGGGCTTTTTATTTTGCGATTTCCTGCTCACTTTTTCCATTTTGATCATTCAGCACTTCAACACCAATCTCTCCAAATACACACATGCATGTGTGTACACACAACACAAACACACACATACACATACCCCCTTTCCAAAACTTCAATTTGGCTTTATTGATAATCCCTATATTTAATGTTTATATCAAAAAAGAGATCATCTTTAATCTGCCCCCACCGCCTCTTATATGTAACTGGTGGATGACAAAAATGTACTATCAGCAATTCTCTATCTACACTAATAAAAGAGAAACATGGTAATTGGCGTACGACCGCTACCCTTTTCATTGGCTAATCAGTGAGTATATGCAAATTAACTGTCAGCCAAGATGGCGGCCGGCAGCCAGGCACTGAAGCGAACAGGGAGGCTTGCTTGCTGC
>NW_005364339.1:181295-225792 GCF_000412655.1 Myotis brandtii
GGTGCCGCAACCTCCCCATTGACCCTGCCTTGAGTGTGACAGCGGGCGGTGCCCCAACCCCCCAATCTGCCCTACCCTGAGCGTGACTGAGGGTGGCATCACAACCTCCCAATCCGCCCTGCTCTGTGCATGACAGGGGGCGGCGCCCTAACTCCCCAATCGGCCCTGCTCTGAGCCTGACCAGGGGCTGCACCTAGGGATTGGGCCTGCCCTCTGCCACCCGGGAGCAGGCCTAAGCCAGCAGGTCGTTATCTCCCGAGGGGTCCCAGACTGCGAGAGGGCACAGGCCGGGCTGGGGCAACCCCCTCCCCCCGCCCCCCGAGTGCACAAATTTTTGTGCACCTGGCCTCTAGTATACTATAAGTTGGAGAAGCACGGACCTAGATAATATCCCAGTTATCTAAAAGATAATTTTTAACTCCAGTGTCTTGAGTGAGAAAGATACTACAGAGAACATCCAATGGCTCCCTTCCTTTTTTCCTTTTTACCATAATATTATAAAACATTTACACTTTTTGCCAACATAGCTTTTAAAACAATTTTTCACCTGTAGTACCAACATAAATTACTGACTTCTAAATAAATTTATAGGAAGAATTATATTTTTAATTTTTAAATGCTGTCTCCATTTTATGACTTTGTTGTAAGAGACCTTTAAAAAGCTGCTAGTATGAGGACATTTCTTGATCTGAACAGCAAAATTCTTAAGTACATCGTAATTTTTGTTCTCCTGTGGTTCAAGGCTACCACTCCACAACTCATAGTTCTAACCTTTTGCCTCCAAAGTTTCTTCTGGTATAGTTTTCAGTACTTCCTCAGATGATAATTACTGACCACAAAGTCCATGATGATATGTCTAATTCTTGTTCAAAAGTCAGTGTCTAGTACAGCTTTCTGCACTGACTCAGAATGCTCTACAATCTAATTTTACAAAGTCTTGATCACCCAAATTTTTACTGATGATACCATGCTGATTCAGATAAGGTTTTCAACTTACTTTTGCTCTGAAAAATTAGACATACAAGTGTCATGAAGCTTACAAATTCTTTTTATTTTTCTTCTACTGATACATTACATGTTACTGAAGCACCACTAGGAAAGATCAATTGCTTTATGTGATCAAAGATTGCATGTGAGACTCTTGGTTTTAAATTGTTGCTTTTTTATAAATTCACTCATACTCAGTATACTTATTTGTAGGATTTTATGTTCTTTGAACATTCACTGGCTGGATTATAACAATCAAGATGACAAAACAATAAAATATACAGAACATATTTCTGTAAGTAAAAGACAAGTTTAAATTATCTCTTTCTCTTGAAGATGTTGACATTTGACCCTAATTCTTTTTCATTTTTTTTAGAAACCCTTGGGCTTGGATTTCATTTCTGAATGATTTGAGTATTTACTCATTTGTAACAAAATTTTAATTATTATATTTAATAAAGTATAGTGTAATGAAGCAATTATTTGGTTTTAAATGCATGATAGCTAAAAACAAGATTACTGGCCCTAGCACAATGTTGTTTTGAGAGATTACCATCCTTTCATTTGATTCCTTTGAAGTTATTGCATGAGTAAGCGTGAAAGATGAGAACTAAGGCTTGCAGCATCACTGATGAAAATTCAATGTTTAGAGAGCACTTTGAAGTTTTGAAGTTTTTCTGGTACCAAACCTGGTTACTAATCAAAAGAACTGGATTTCTAAAATGTTTTTTTGTAAATAGTCTTTTTTTTACTTTATTAATTAATCTTATTGTAGTAGGACTTTATTTTGGAAAAGCTAAAAGTTGGTTAAATAATATGTTTAAAGATGAGAAGGAAGATAGATGAAATCAATTTGTTCTGGTGGCATATTGTACATAGAAAACCCTAAAGAGTCCATAAAAAACCACTAGATTTAATAAATGAATTTAGCAATGTAGCAGGATACAAAATTAACACCAAGAAATCTCTGGAATTTTTATACACCAATAATGAACTCTCAGAAAGAGAAATGAAAAAAAAAATAATCCCACAAGAAATCTCTGGAATTTTTATACACCAATAATGAACTCTCAGAAAGAGAAATGAAAAAAAAATAATCCCATTTACCATTGCAACAAAAAAAAATTAAGATACTTAGGAATAAACATAAACATGTAATTTTTCTGACCCTCCTCAGTTCTTCCATTTGCTACTTTGCAGAGCTGTGTTGATAATTAAGAACCCAATATTTTCTCCATTTCCCCTTATCTATTTTAACTATAATGTGTGTGATTTATGATAATTTATAAGTAGCTAAATGAAATGGCATTTTAAAAGTTGATCCATATTAACTAATAAAATGGAGGAAAATAGCTAACATTTCCTGATGAGGTAACAGAATGATATGAAAACAAAGGAAAATTTGGCATTATGTGCAAGACCTGCTCAGATCCCAAATGTTTTTCCTAAGGCTGATCCTGTTTCATATCTTCTTCTTGTCTTTTACTTTTGAGTTCTAAGATGAAACAATTTTGTTGCTGATGTCGTAACAGCAGTGATTGAAACTTTCACAGTGAGGTAAGAATAGAAGGAAAAAATACCATTTATACATGGTACATTATAAAATTACAATCTCTTTTGGATTTTTAAAAACTATCCAAATGAACCCTAAAATGAAGTGAAAATACCTACATAACACCTAAAGACAAAGAGACTCCTTAAACGTAAAAATCCTTCTTACACTATGGCACACATTTTTAAATTGGCTATTTTATGAAGTAAAACCTGCCATAGTACTTTACTCCTGAATTAGCACACTATGACAAATCCATCTTCCCCTTCCTCAGTAAAGGTGAAATTGACCTTTATATGTCTTCTATGTTCTAATTTTTGCTTTACCACCAAACACGAGTCCATGAAAGGCTAGAGAGACTTTCATTGTTCAGTGAAATTGTCATTGAAAAGAATGCAGCTAAATGAGGTGGCTCCTCTGAGCAGCATTGCTTTCCACTACCCTCTCAGAAGACAGGATCTAACTGTTCACTTTTATTGTACTGAGAAGACCTAATCAGATTCAAATGCCTCCCATTAATTCATTCATTAATTCATTGTTATATTAATTTAATATTTTTGAGTCCCCTCTATATGCCAACAGTATAGTTACCCCTCTTATAGCTTATAGTTTAGTTAAAGAATAGCTGTTAATTCAATAATGACACAAACAAAATATTTCAAACATGAGAATTGTTTAAAGGAAATAGACAAAGGGCTAAGATAGGGATATTTGACTTGGTCAGGGAATAAAGGAGTGATGGGGATTTAGTATATAAAGAATAAGTAGGAGCAGAAGGAATAATGTTTCAGACTGAGATACTAACATTTGCAAAAGTTCTCTCATGGGGGAAGAGAAGACATGACAATCTCAAGTTACTTGAAGGCCAGTGATTAAAGTTCAGACAGTGAGGAAGAATGTGGTACCAGATGAGAATGAATGGGGCCTGTGGGCCATGTTAAAGATTTTAGACTCTGTCCTATTAGCAAAGCATCTGATAAAAGTTTATTAGAAGAGACTTTACTGATAAAAGTTAAGTGTGGTGAGAAGGCTGGAGAGGATGCTCATGGACCAATTAATAGGTTACTAAAGTAATTTAGGTGACAACTAATGGTAGCTTGGATTAATGTCTCCTCACTCATTTAAAGGGAGAGAACTGAGAATATTCAAAATATATTTAGGAGGTAAAATTACCATTACTTGATGCTGAGTAGAAAATGGAAATTCAAAGGAGAAAGGAGATTTCAGACCTATCCCATTTACTAACAGAGGGAACATTAGAAGAGGATCTGATTCAGGAGTAAATAGGATAAAGAGCATGGGTTCAGTTTTAAACATATTGAATTTGTAATGCTTTTAACTCTCCCAAATAGGCAGGTGGGCATCTTTGTATTTTTGAAAAGAAATGTATATGAGATGTATATGAACCTACAGAAATTTGAATATCTGAATAATCACTGGTTTACTTCAAGGATATCCCTCACAATTATTTTAAAACATGCATGGACAATTAATTCACTCATTCATTCATTAACTAATGTTTTATGAAATTACTTCTATGCACCAGGCAGTGTTTCAAGCAGTGGGGATATTATGCTTAGTGGCAATTATTCCTAATCTAAAGATGCATTTGATAAATGTTTGTGACGTTCATATTATGTGCTAGGTGCCTATATCAAGCATTAAGTTCTAGCAGTGAACAAAGCAACAGGAGCTGACATTAGCTGTGGAAACATGATCACCAGAGTAAGAATGTTGCACACTGGATGGTCAGAAATCCGTTAGCTGGACTGAATATGTTGCTGATTTGCTGATTTTCTTTCTCTTTGTTTATTTTTATTCACATCACCACTTACTCCACCTATAACCTCTCCCACCTCCACCACCACCCTCACCTCCGCAGTCACCACACTGCTGACCATTCCCATGAGTTTTTCTCTTTTTTCCCCTTTTTTTGCTCAAACTCTCCCTGCCTCCTACCCCCACCTCCATCCTCCAAAACTGTCTGCCTGCTCTCTATCTAAGAGTTTGTCTCTATTTTTCTTGTTAGTTCAGTTTGTTCATTAAATTCTACATAGGAGTGAATCATATGGTATTTGACTTTCTCTAACTGGCTTATTTCACTTAGCATAATGTTTTCCAAGTCCATCCATGCTATCCCAAAGGGTAAATTTTTTTCCCTTTTTACAGTGGAGTAGTATTCCATTGTATAAATGTACTAGAGCTGTTGTATCCACTCATATACTGGTGGACACTTGGGCTGCTTCCAAATCTTGACTATTATAAATAACACTGTGATGAACACAGGGGTGCAATTAGAATTGGTGTTTCAGGTTTCTTTGGTTACATTCCCAGAAGCGGAATTGATGGGTAATTTTTAATTTTTTTGAGGTAACTACATACTGCTTTCCACAGGGCTGCACCAATTTGCATTCCCACAAACAGTGCAATAGGGTTCCCTTTTTTCCACATCCTCACCAACACTTATTGTTTGTTGATTTATTGAGGGTAGCCACTCTATTAGGTGTGAGGTGATATCTCATTATGGTTTTAATTTGCATTTCTCTGATGATTAGTGATGTTGAGCAACTTTTCATATGTCTATTGGCCATCTGTATGTCCTCTTTGAAGAAATGTCTATTCAGGTCTTTTGCCTATTTTTTAATTGGATTGTTTGTTTCTTTGGTGTTGAGTTTTATAAATTCTTTATAAATTTTGTATAATAACCCCTGATCTGATGTATCATTGGTGAATATGTTCTCCCATTCAGTAGCTTGTCTTTTCACTTTGTTAATGGTTTCCTTTGCTGTACAAAAACTCTTCAGTTTGATATAGTCTCATTTGTTTATACTTCCTTTTGTTTTCCTTGCCCGGGGAGATATATCAGAAAAAAATATTGTTATGAGAAATGTCAGAGATTTTACTGCCTATATTTGCTTCTAGGCTTTTTATGGTTTCAAAAATGGAATAGAGCATGGCTGGTGTGGTTCAGTGGTTGAGCTTCGACCTGTGAACCTGGTGAACCAGGAGGTTATGGTTTGATTCCCAGTCACAACACATTTAAGTCTTTGATCTATTTTGAGTTTATTCTTTTGTGTGGTGCAAGAAGGTGGTCTAGTTTCATTATTTTGCACATGTCTGTCCAATTTAACAGAACCATTTATAATAGACTATCTTTAGTCCATTGTATGTTTTTTGTCTCCTTTGTCAAATATTAATTGACTATAAAGGCATAGATTTATTTCTGGGCTCTCTGTTCTGTTCTATTGATCTATATGTCTGTTTTTATGCCAGTACCATGCTGTTTTCATTACTATGGCCAAGGTAGTATAGTTTAATATCAGGTAGTGTGATTCCTCCAACTTTGTTCTTCTTTCTCAAGATCACTGTTGTTATTTGGGGTCTTTTGTGGTTCCATATAAATTTTTGGAAGACTTGTTCTAGTTCTCTGAAATACATGATTGGTATCTTGACAGAAATTGAGTTGATTGCTTTGGGTAATATGGACATTTTAATGACATTAATTCTTCTTATCTATGAACATGGAATATGCTGCAGATTAGCTGTATATTTTTCATTTCCTTTCTTCAGTATTTTATAATTTTCTGAGTACAGGTCTTTTACATCCTTGGTTAAATTTATTCTTAGATATTTTACTCAATAGGATTATTTTATTATTTTCCCGTTCTGATAGTTTATTATTATTCTATAAAAATGCAGCTAATTTCTGGATATTTATTTTGTATCCTCATACTTTACTGAATTCATTTATCATCTAGTAGATTTTTGGTGCAATCTTCAAATTTCTCTATATACAGTATCATGTCCTCTGCAAATAATGAGAGCTTTACTTATTTCTTTCCAATTTGGATGCCTTTTATTTCTTCTTTTTGATTGCTGTGACTAGGACTTCCAGTATTATGTTGAATAAGAATGGTGAAAGTGGACATCCGTGCCTTGTTCTTGATCTTAAGGCCCCTTAGTTTTGCCCACTGAGTATGATGGTGGCAGTGGTATTGTCATATATGGCAATAGAGGTATGTTCCCTCTATTGTCACTTTGCTGAGAGTTTTTATCAGAAATGAGTGCTTAATTTTATCAAATGCTATTTCTGCATCTATTGATGTGATCATGTGGTCATCCTTCATTTTGTTCATTTGGTGTATCACATTTATTATTTTGTGGATATTGTACCAACCTTGCATCCCCAAATAAATTCCACTTGATTTTTATGTATATCTTTTTAATGTACTGCTGGATTCAGTTTGCTGATATTTTGTTGAGGATTTTGGTATCTATGTTCATCAGGGCTATTGGCTTATAATTTTCTTTCTTTGTAGTGTCTTTATCTGGTTTTGTAATTAGGATAATGCTAGCCTTGTAAAATGAGCTTGGGAGTCTTTCCTTCACTTGGATTTTTTGGAATAGTTTGAGAAGGATAGGTGTTAATTCTTCTCTGAATGTTTGGTAAAGTTCACCTGTGAAGCCATTGTGTTCTTTTGTTTGTTAGAGTTGTTTTTTATTATTATTATTACTGCTTCAATTTCATTAGTTGTAATATGTCTATTCAGATTTTCTGATTCTTCCTGATTCCTTTTTGGAAGATTCAGTTTCTAGGAATTTATCCATTTCATCCTGATTGTTCAATTTGTTGTCATATAGTTGTTCATAATATTTTCTTACAATCCTTTGTATTTCTTTGGTGACAATTGTTACTTTTCCTCTTTCATTTCTGAGTTTATTTATTTGGATCTTCTCTCTTTTTTTCTTGATGAATCTGGTTAAAGTGTTGTCAATCTTGTTTATCTTTAAAAGAACCAGCTCTTGGTTTCATTGATATGTGAATTGTGTATTGTTTTTTCTAACTCTATTTTGTTTATTTCTGCTCTGATTTTTATTATTTCCTTCCTTTTACTCACTCTGGGTTTATTTAGTTGTTCTTCCTCAAGTTCCTTTAAGTGTAAAGTTAGATTATTTATTTTAGCTTTTCCTTCTTCCTCAGATAGGCCTGTAATGTTATGAATTTCCCTGTTAGAACTGCTTTCCATGTGTCCCACAGATTTGGGGTTGTTGTGTTATCATTTTCATTTATTTCAAGTTATCTTTTGATTTCTTCTTTTCACTTGTTAATTTATTTATTGTTTAGTAACATGTTATTTAATCTCCATATATTTGCATATTTTTCTCTTTTCTTCCTATGATTGACTTCAGGTTTCATAGCATTATGGTCAGAGAAGATGCTCGACATGATTCCAATCTTTTTGTGTTTATCGAGACTTGTTTTGTGTCCTAACCTATAGTGTATCCTAGAAAATGTTTCATGGGCACTTGAAAAGAATGTATATCCTACTGCTTAGTGGTGAAATGCTCTGAAGATATCAATGAAATCCATTTGATCTAGTGTATCATTTAAGGCCACCATCTCCTTATTGATTTTCTGCCTGGAAGATGTCAATGGGGTGTTAAAATCCCCTGTTATAACTATATTCAATAATCTATTCCTTTATGTCCATCAAGATTTGCTTTACAAATTTAGGTGCTTCTATGATGGGTACATAAATGTTTAAAAGGGTTATATCTTTTTGTTAGATTGATCCCTTATTATTATGTAGTTTCCTTCTTTATCTCATATTATAGCCTTGGTTTTAAAGTCTATTTTGTCAGATATTGGTATTGCTGCCCCAGATTTTTATCCCTTTCATGTGCATGAAATATTTTTTTCCATCCCTTTACTTTTAGTATATGTGTAACTTTAATTTTGAGGTGGGTCTCTTGAAGACAGCATATACATGCGTCTTGTTTTCTTATTCATCTAGCTACCTTATATCTTTTGATTGAAGCATTGACACCATTTACATTTAAAATTATTATTGATAGATATGTATTTATTACCAATTTATTTTGTTTACTATATTCCTCTGTGGTTTTTCTTTTTCTTCTCTTTCTTCTTAAAGCAACCCTTTAACATTTCATGTAATACTTGTTTGGTGGTAAAATACTCCTTTAGATTTTTCTTGCCTAGAAAGCTCTTTATCTCTCAATTTTAAATGATAGCCTTGCTGGGTAAAATATCCTGGGTTATTTAACCTTGCTTGTCATTACTTTGAACATTTTATACCAGTCCCTTCAGTTCTGAAATGTTTGTTGAGAAATCATCTGATGGTCTTATAGGAGGTCCCTTGCAGGTAATTGTCTTTTTCTTGCAGCTTTTAAGATTTTTCTCTTTGTCTTTAACTTTTGCCATTTTATTATGATGTATCTTGGTGTGGGCCTTTTAAGGTCCTTCTTATTTGGGACTCTCTACACTTCTTGGACTTGCATACCTTTTTCCATCACCAAGTTAGAGAAGTTTTCAGTCACTGTTTCTTCAAATATTTTCTTGATCCCTTGCTCTCTTCCTTCTCCTTCTGGTATCCCTATGACACAGATAATGTTACACTTCATATTGTCCTGAAGGTCCCTTAAACAATCTTCATTTTTAAATATTTTTTTTTCTTTTTGCTACTCTGTTTGTGTGTTTTTTTTTCTATCTTGTCTTCCAAGTCACTGAGTTGATGGCCTCTGCTTCATTAAGCTTATTGTTTATTCCCTCCAGTGCATTATTTATTTCAGAAATGGCATTCTTCATTTCTGACTGGTCCTTTTTTATGTTTTCTATGTTATTTTTCATGCTGTTGAGCATCCTTATGATCATTACTCTGAACTCTATATATGATGAATTGCTTACATCCATTTCAATTAGCTTTTCTTCTGGAAAATTCTCTTGTTTCTTCATTTGGGGCCTGTTTCTTTATCTTCCCATTTTGGTTGCCTCTTTGTGTTTGTTTCTATGTATTAGGTAGATCTACTATGACTCCCAGTCTTGATAGTATGGCCTCATATAGTAGGTTTTTGGTGGGACCAGTGGTGCAGTCTCCCTGATCACTTGGGCTGGTGCTCTAGAAATGCCCCTTGTACATATTATGTGCATCATCCTGTTATAATGGAGTCTTGAGGTCTGTTGGCGCATTTGTGCATGGTATTGATCCTCAGGATGGCCAACTGCGAGGCTCAACCTCCAACACAGTGTGTAAGCTACTATGCAGGTGCTGATCACACAAAATTCACCTCAGTAGGCTTTGGTGCCTGCCAGTATCTCCCTGTGGATATGCTGCTTATGAAGTTTATTGGATCCTGATCTTTTGTTGCCTGAGCAGGATCCAATTGGGTGTATTGATTCTGGGCCTCTTTGGAGTGACTCTAGTGCAGACCAATGTCAGACACTGTCTATGACTGGTCCTGGGCAACCTGCTTAGAGCTATCAGCAATTCACAGCTTGTGGCTTCCTCCCTTGGACCTGGATGCATATGGAAAGTTGATTTTCTGAAGTTAATTGCAGAGGATGTTACTAGTTTTCATTCAGAAGTGTGTGCACTTTTGTAATCAGTCACTGAGTGATTAAACCTGCTTAAAATATTGGTTTTGATTGTTACTTGTTGCTCTAATGGAAAACAATCAATTCCCTTCTAGGAGCAAGAGAACATTATATTCTCAAAACTATAAAGAAAATGACTTCAGTATAAAGAAATAGAGAGAAATGGAAATGCTGTTACATTTGTCCAGAGAAAGGGAGGAAAGCAGCAATTTATAACAATATTTTGGAAAGGCAGATGGAAAAGGAAATGCAAGGGCTCTAAATCAAGAGCCTGATGGGAAAGTTTGAGAAACAGAAAGGCTAAGGAACTGGAGTATAGTAAACAAGAAGAAGAGAAGCATGCATTGCACCAGAAAAAGTAGTTGGGGGCTAGATCCAATATAGCCCTAACTATATATGCAAGGCAAGATTGGAAGAGGAATTTACAAAACCTAGCATTTGATTGAATTTGGGATACAAGATATATTAAGAACTTAAATTCCAGATTCTGTTGTAGGAAACTGAAAGTATGGCCATGTCACTCACCCAAACAGGTGTAATCCAGTGTTATAGCTGCTATAATAAAAGAATGTACATCAAGGCACAAGAAGAACTAACATTCAATACACTTAGGGTGGGAGATTAGAACCCTTAGAGAGTAGATAACATATCAGATAAGTGTGTGTTCCCCAGGCCAGGTGAGGTCAAAACCAGGAAATGTATGGCTGGGAGAACATTCCCAGTCAAGAGTACAGCACAGAAGCATAGAAGTGAGAATCATTATGGCTATCACCAAGATGAAGAAGCCCCGGGAATTCAGGTTATGCCTAATGAGTTCAGACTCTCTTCTTCAGCAATCAGGCCACACTTTCCCATTCAGCCATGCCCAGGTGTCCTCCAAGTAGTAGTGCTATATCATGATTTAAACAATAGCTTCACCCTGCCTGGGTGACTCAGTTGGTTGGAGCATTGTCCTGTACACCAAAAGGTTGTGGGTTCAATTCTTGAACAGGGCACATACTGAGGTTGTGGGTTTGATCCTCAGTCAAGGCGTGAATGAGAGGCAACTTATTGATGTTTCTCTCACATCAGTCTTTCTCTCTCACTACCTCTCTGTCTAAAATAAATAAAAACAGATCCTTGGGTGAAGATTTTAAAAAAGAAAAAGAATAGCTTATTTTCCTGGATATATGTACTTTGTTTTTGTACTTTGAAATTTATTTAGAAACTATATTGAAGTCAGTAACTAAGTCTGAGTAAACCAAAAGGTACTGGGAAAAAAATGCCTTGAATATCTTTCCCTATTCATAATATCCTAGAGCAGTGGTCGGCAAACTCATTAGTCAACAGAGCCAAATATCAACAGTACAACGATTGAAATTTCTTTTGAGAGCCAAATTTTTTAAACTGAAACTATATAGGTAGGTACATTGTTATTAACTTAATTAGGGTACTCCTAAGGCTTAGGAAGAGCCACACTCGAGGGGCCAAAGAGCCGCATGTGGCTTGCGAGCCGCAGTTTGCCGACCACTGTCCTAGAGGAAGGAAACTAAAACTCATTTGGTAAATCATACGTATTTTCCTCCAAAAGAGGAGCAGTAATATGAAGTATAAGTGTATGGCCTAGACAGCATATATGGCAGTTTACTAAAATTTGATTCATAAATGCAGTTTATATACTACATTTATTATAGATTTGGTTTTTATCAAAATGAGAATAAACCTAAGAAATAAGATAAAAGTTTAGTACTTCGCAATTTTCTCTTATTTAATTTTTACAGTTCTGTCACAGTGTCTTTAATTGTTAATATTAGGAGGAAAATAAATTATTTATAATATCTTTCTTTCTTGTAATATTTTGTGTTGGAATCTGTTGATTATCTTAGAAAGAAAAAAAGTTATTTCTAATAAAAATTCTCTAAATTCAAATGGCTTAGTCTATTTCTTACACTAGGACATTTTTTGCCACAAAATGTGAACATTGTACTTAGTGGCATGTATTAGAGTTCATCCAACTGTCCAGGTGTTAAATTCAGGCAGTACAGATTTCATTAATTTAAATTAAGTAATTTATGGAATCTATGGTTTATTTTAAAAAGAAAAACATAAAGTAATTAAAATTTTGTTAGAAAAAAAGGAGAAAACCATATTGGGATTTACTAACTGAGCCAGTATTTTTATGACTGTCTTCCAAACAAGTATTATCAAAATAATTGAAATGCATTTTCTGGCATTTTCTATCCTATCTAATAAAGAGGTGATATGCTAATTGACCCTCATGCTGTCACAAAGATGGTGGCACCCACAGCCAATAAGGAGGGAATTTGCTAATTGACTGCCCCACCCTCAAAGATAGCAGCACCCACAGCCAATAAAAAGGGAATATGCTAATTGACTGCCCTGCCCTCAAAGATGGTGGCACCCACAGCCACAGATGGCGGCGCCCAGTCCCATCAGCCCCCCAGCCACCCAGGGCCGGCCCGAGGTGCAGGCAAGCCTCAGATGGTGGCTGCCCAGCCACCCAGGGCCACCCAAGTCTCAGGTAACCAGGGCCGGCCAAGGCTTGCTCTGCCAGCAGTGGCAGCAGCAGAGGTGTGATGGGGGCATCACCTTCCCCTGATCGCTGGGTCACCTCCCACCCCTGAGGGCTCCCATACTGTGAGAGGGGAAAGGCCGGAATGAGGGATTCCCCCCTCCAGTGCATGAATTTTCATGCACTGAGCCTCTAGTGTAATTATAAATATCTGGTTTTTAAGTTCACTTGCAATAGAAATAGAAGAAATGTGGAGTATGGAAATTTGTTATTTTGCTTGAAACAAAACTAAACGTGATGAAATGATTTTTTATGAATATATAAAAGCTAACATGTATGAGAACATCTTAGGCATTATGCTAGACATCTCACATACAATTCTCATTTAATTTCAATGCAACACAACAAAATTATTATTGTAAGCCCAAAAGCACAGATAAGGCAATCAATGCTCAGGAATGTTAAAGTAACTTGACAAATTTTACAGAGCTATTAAGTTTTGCCCACCTTCTACTATGAGAATATGAGTAGACAAGAAATGGCAAAAGGAAAACTTCTAGAATACATAGAATGTGAATTCAGAAAACTAGGAGAGAAGTATTCTCATCCCCTTAAGACCTGAATAAGTAATATTCTCATCAATGCTATGTGCTATCTCTTTTTTTGAAAAACAACATGTAAAAAACAAAATATTTCATCCACTGACTATATCTTTGATGTCATTTTTGTGACTGTCTCTCTGGTTACTATTCTAGATAACAGATTAAGTGGGAAATAGATAAACCTGAAAAAGATCTCTGAGAAAATGTTTAAATTTTATTGGAGTATTTTTCTAACTTTGTCAAACATAAAAGATTTAGAAAATATTTTCTTGTATAAATAAATCATAAAGACTATTTTAATCTACTTTTTAATTCCCTTTTCAAATTCAGCATAATCAAATAATAAATATAATCTCAGTATTTATTTTAGCATCTATATCATATTCACAAATACTTTGAATGTTTTAAAATATGTTATATTTTAACTATGTTTAAAGCTAGCTGTAGAAGATACATAGAAAAAATAATAGAGATATTAAACAATTCTTATATTTCAAGTAAGCAAGTTGTTCAAAACCCAGTTATATAAGTGTAAGTAATATGCTTGTAATGTGTCTCATGCTGCAGATGGCAGCAACAGTTTACATTATCAATTACATTAGCTATACCAGCAGACTCACGAAAATATATATTTTTATTAAATATTCACTGTGTTATTTCTGTAATCTGCAATAAAAAATGTACTGATTTTGTATTTAGGAGGGTGAATTTGATGTTTATTTTGTTATCAAACAAGAAACAGACCATTTTTAAGGATACATTATACAAAGCATAAAAATTTAGTAATTACTATTTTTTATGATGAGACTGAATACAATTCCAATCAACTTAGTGAATGCATATATTCCTATTTTTCCCAGGAGACTGAGTACACTCTCTTATCAAACAGTTAAATAAAGACAACCATAAAAATTGAGCATGTGATGAAAAATAAATTCCCAAATTTGATTTGCTATTCCTCTTTAAAAAGCAAAATAGTCAATGCAAAAAAATCTAAAATTACCCAGAATCATGCAGGAAATATCTTCACTGTGGTCATTTGTATGTTGCATCTTGATCATTTTCACAGGAAATGTATAGGCAAAGCTGTGGCACATGTATGGAGTCAAATCTCTTCTAGATTTGGTGATTCAAGGTCATCAAGTGAGGGTGAATAGGTCTAATCACAGATGGAGTGCCCCAGCATTTTAAAATAGGCTTTTAAGATAGTAAAGTGATAGGAACACAAATACCATAATGATGGGAGAAGGGGGAGCAGAAATGGGGGAAATGTCGTGTAAAATATAGAGAAATTAATTTTATTCTGTATGGGTGATTTTCAATCCAGGCCAAATATTTAAATCAGTTTTTTAAAAATAATGATTGTGGAGAGACAGGATCGGGGATCTGGGCTGGAGAGACTTAAAAAAACAAAACAAAAAACAATATCTTGGCTCATTCCAAATCAGTTAAGTCAAAATCCCTATCAGTGTCTCTTGGGCCACTGTGTTCTTTTATTAAGCCTGAAGCAAGTTCAACTGGAGCAAAGAGAGAAAAGAAAGAAAGAACTCCAGAAGAACAGCTACCTGATGTTTCTATGGAAAGGGACTCCCCTTCCAAACAATAACATCCTTTCATCCCTCCTCTCCATATTGTCATCAGTAGCTCTCAACGTTAAAGGACCTCACATTTCACTTACCATAAAGAATTTATGTGGTATATCTACACGTGGAATACTATGCTGCTGTAAAAAAGAAGGAACTCTTACCATTTGCAGCGGCATGGATGGAACTGGAGAGCATTAAGCTAAGTGAAATAAGCCAGTCAATGAAGGAAAAATACCACATGATCTCACTCATTCATGGATAATAAAGACCATTACAAACTTTTGAACAATAATAGATACAGAGGCAGAGCTGCCTCAAACTGATTGTCAAACTGCAGTGGGAAGGCCAGAGAGGGTTGGGGGGCAGAAGGGAGGGGAGTAAGAGATCAACCGAAGGACTTGTATGCATGCATATAAGCATAACTAATGGACATAAGACACTGGGGGGTAAGGGAGGGCAGGGGATTGTCAAGGGCGGGGAGGGGGTAAGAGATCAACCGAAGGACTTGTATGCATGCATATAAGCATAACCAATGGACATAAGACACTGGGGGGTAGGGGAGGCCAGGGGATTGTCAAGGGCGGGAAAAAAAAAGGAGACATATGTAATACTCTTTGTAATACTTACTTTAAGCAAACAATAAAATAAATAAAAAAATAATGAAAAAAAAAGAATTTATGGAGTTCCAACATGGCTGCAGAGTAGCTGAAACCCCCCAACGCTTGCTCTCAACACCAGACAGATTTGTGGCTGAACTGCATGAAAAAACACTTGGAGTGTAGCTGATCTGAAATATTGTGAACAGGGAACTCAGAGGAAAGACAGAAGGAGATGCAGAGAGGGTGAGCCAATTGGCATAGGTGTGAGTCTGGGAAGCCGGAAAGATATTGTGACAGTGGAGCACCTGCCCCCTGGGAGCATGGGGTCTCAGCCCCACCCAAAATTCTCCAATTCAGAAAAATGGAGAAGGGGAACCTATGTAGCACGGGCAGTTGGAAGCAGTGGAGATATGGTCCACCTGGGAAGCTCAAACCACAACATCCCAGGCAATGAGCGATCTCATTGTTGAAGCACCAGCCGGGGTTAATTGCTATGGTTGGAGGTTAGGGGAAGGGGCCATGCAGCAAAGCTCCAGACTTCAGAGTTTGACCATTCAAGGGGATGATCCATACACCCAACAGTGATTCTGAGAGCTCCTCCATCCTCTGGTAAAACATTGGGCAGAGAGTTGTACAGGGGCTGCTCTGTATGTCCAGGGAAAAAAGAAAAGAGAGAGACTGGACTTCCCCACCTTACTTCCACCTCAAACACAGGGACAGTGCTCCACCCCAACCTGTAAAACTGGTAGGTCTGGCCCATTCTACTGTGATTTGAGCCAAAGGAAAATGGCCACAGGGCTAGAAATCTTTGCCCTTACTGTTCAGTCTCACAGCATGGGGGATGTGAACATTTGGCCAGTGGGAACCTGGGTGGAGGCACTGCCAATTGGAGCCAACTGCACAGAAAGCTTAGAGAGCCAAGTGGGGTTGATTTTTGTTGTGTGTGTGTTTTTTAATCCCTACTATTTTGTGTGACAGTGAGGGGGTGCCAGAAGCCAGGTGGAGCTGAGAGGTTTCAACAGTGTCTCCCAGGTGGGTTTCTGTCCAGGAGACAGATGGGTGTATGCTGGGCCCTTCAGCTGCATTACAGGGAAACAGATCCAGGCTCCCCAGTGAGTACAGCCCGCAGCCAGCTAGCCCTGGGAGTGAGAGGAATTGCCTGTCCCAGTCCTACAGATTATAAGCACCCTCCCCCTCCAATGTGAATCTGGTTAAGCCACCCCAGTAACAGATACCCCTGCAGATGCGAGAGCAACTCAGAGCAAGGACATTCAAGGAATGAGACTTGAGACACCCAGTCTCTGGGCTTCAGAGCCCCTTTCTACTGCAATATAGGTCTGCCTAGCATTAGACTGGTGGCTAAAGCCAGGCAGCGACAGAAACTGGCATTGATTGCATTAGAGAACCTACAGGGAAGCCTATGACTGGCACACCAAAGGTCCAGGCTTGGACAACATCAGAGTGAAATCCAGCAAATGCTACAAATAGCATATCCAAAGGGTGAACACAGTAGGCTCCAAAATCTATGGAGGCAAACTCCACTTTTTTTCTCTTTATTATTATTTTGTATATAATCTTTTCTTTATTTTATTTCATTTATTTTCTTCTCTTTTTTCTCTCAGATCCCTTAATTATCTCTTTCTTTTCATCATCTATATTTTCTTTCTCTTTGCTTTTTTATTTTTCTTTCACTTTTTCTTTTCCTATTTAATATATTATTTTATTCATTATTATTGCCTTTTAAAATTATTATTATTTCATATATATCTTTTTTCTTCTTTCTCTCTTTTATTCTTATTTTTTCTTTTCTCCATCTTCTTTTCTTTCACATTCTCCTCTTTCATTTCTTCCTTTCTGCTCTCATTCTTTTGCTTTCTTATATTATAGTATTCATTTTTTTAATCCTCACCTGAGGATATTTTTTTCTTTGATTTTTTTAGAGAGAGTGGATGGGAGAGAGGAAGGTGAGAGAAATGAGAGAAGAGAGAGAGAGAGAGAGAGAGAGAGAGAGAGGGAGAGAGAGACATCAATGAAAAGAGAGACACATGGATTGGTTGCATCCTTCACATACCCTGATCAGGGCCACAAATCAAACCTGCAACCCAAGTAAGTGCCCTTGACTGGGAATCTTACTCATGACCCTGAGGTTTAAGGGCTAATGCTCCAACCACTGAGCACACAGCCAGGGCTTTTTTCTCTTTTCTTATTGTATTTATTGTTGTTGGTGGTATTTTTGTTCTTATTAGTTTTTTGAGTTTGTGTGTGTGTGTGTGTGTGTGTGTGTGTGTGTGTGTGTGTTATTTTCAGTGTAGTTTTGTTTTGCCTTGTTTTGTTCTGTCAGCACCTATATAACAGGTGCTACAACATGGTTGTGGTTGAGCCTCATAGTGAGCCAGCCCAAGGACTGAGTCTACTGACAAATGGAAGAACAACAATTAAGAACCAATTACAATAAGAGGGACCACATAACCCACACAGGGAATATTCCTAGAGCACACAACTGAGAAAATCAAGGAGATTATACAATTGGGTCCCACCAGACACTCACTACAGAAGGTCACCCACCAGAACTGGGAGTCATAGCAGATATACCTAATAAATAGAAACAAGCATAAAAAGGCAGCCAAAATGGGGAGACAATGAAACAGGCCCCAAACTAAAGAGCAAGAGAATTCTCCAGAAGAGCTAAATGAAATGCATATAAGCAATTTATCAGATATAGAGTTCAAATAATGATTATAAGGATTATCAACAGCATTAAAAAGGACATAAAAACCATTAAAAACAACCAGATGGAAATGAATAATGACATAGCTGTAATAAAGAATACACTGAAAGAAAAAACAGTAGATAAGAGAAAGTGGAAGATCAAATCAGCAAATTAAAAAATAGGGTAATTTTCTGAGTATACGTTCTTTACCTCCTTGGTTAAATTTATTCCTAGGTATCTTAATTTTTTTGTTGCAATGTAAATGGGATTTTTTTTTAGTTTCTCTTTTTGTGAGTTCATTATTGGTGTATAAAAAAGCCATATATCATATATTTCTGGGTGTTAATTTTGTATCCAGTTACAGTGCCAAATTCATTTATTAATTCTAGTAGTTTTTATGGAGTCTTTACAGTTTTCTATGTACAATATTATGTTACCTGCAAATAATGACAATTTTACTTCTTATTTTCCAATTTGGATAACTTTTATTTCTTCTTCTTGTCTGATTGCTATGGCTAGCACTTCCAGTACTATATTGAATAAGAGTGGTGAAAGCAGACATCTCTGTCTTGTTCCTGTTCCTAAGGGAAATGGCTTTAATTTTTGCCCATTGAGTATGATCTTCAATGTAGGTTTGTCATATATGGCTTTTATTATGTTGAGGTTTGATACCTTTATTCCCACTTTGCTGAGAGTTTTTATCAGGAAAGGGTGTTGAATTTTTTCAAATGCCTTTTCTGCATCAATTGGTATGGTTATATGATTTTTGTCTCTCAATTTGTTTATGTGATGTGTCACATTTATTAATTTGTGGCTATTGTACCAGACTTGATAGGGTAGAAAAAAAGTCACTGAGAGGACCAAAAAAAAAAATAATTAAAAAGCAGGAGGATAGTTTAAGGGAACTTTGGTACAACATGAAACATAACAACATCCTCATCAGAGGAGTACCAGAAGGAAAAGAAAAGTGATAAAGGACCTTTTTGAAGAAATAATGACAGAAAACTTCCCTAACCTGGTGAAGGAAAAAGGTCACACATGTTCAGGAAGCACAGAGAGTACCAATAAAGATAAACCCAAAAAAGTCCCACACAAAGACACATAATAATTAAAATAGCAAAAATTAAAGATAAATGGAGAATATTAAAGGCAGCAAGAAAAAATCAATTAGTTACCTACAAAGGTGCTCTCATAAGGCTGTCAGATGATTTCTCAATGTATAGACCAGAAGGGAATGGCATGAAGTATTTAAAGTAATGAAAAGCAAGGGTCTGAAACCAAGACTACTCTATTCAGAAAGGCTAACATTTAAAACTGAAAATGAAGTAATGAGCTTTCCAGACCAAAAAAAAAAGGGTGGGGTGGAGGGATGGGGGAGGGAAAAGCTAAAGGAGTTTATTCTTACCAAACCAGCATTGCAAGAAATGTTAAAGGGTCTGCTTAAAGAAGAAATAGAGAGTGAGAGGAACATTGGCACAAAAATATAAATGGCAATAAATAAGTACCTATCAATAATAACCTTAAATGTACATGAAGTAAATGCTCCAATCAAAAAAATATAGGGTAGCTGAATGAATAAGAAAACATTACCCATATGTATGCTGTCTACCAGAGACCCACCTCAGAACAAAAGATTCACACAGTTTGAAAGTAAAGCGATGCCAAATATATATATATATATATATTCTATGCAAATTAAGGTAAAAAAAAGCTGTGGTAGCAATATTTATTTCTCACAAAATAGACTTCTAAACAAAGGCTGTAAAAGAGACAAAGATCACTACATAATACTAAATGGATCTATCCAACAAGAGGATATAAGCCTGACAAATATATATGCACCCAATATTGGAGCACCTAAATATATATTTTTTAAAAACTCGTAGAGGACTTAAGCTAGAAATTGACAGCAACACCATCACAGTAGTGGACTTAAAAGCCCCACTGACATCACTGGATAAATCTTCCAGATAAAAATTCAACCATGAAACAGTGACCCTAAATGACACACTAGATTAGATAGATTTAATTATTATTTAGAGAACATTTTATCCCAAATCTGCAGAATATACATTCTTCTCAAGTGCACATGGAACATTCTCAAAGACAGATCACATGTTAGGACATACAATAAGTTGAAGTCATATCAAGCATCTCCTCAGATAACAATGGCATAAAATTAGAAATCAATTACAATAAAAAACTTAAAACATTCAAACACATGGAAGCTAAATAGTATGTTATTAAACAATGACTTAGTTACCAATGACATAAAGGAAGAAATTTAAAACTTCGTGGACACACATTAAAATGAACATACAACAACCTTAGAACTATGGGACACAATGAAAGCAGTCCTGAGAGGGAAATTCCTAGGAAATTCATTATATAGGCCTACCTCAAGAAACAAGAAAAATATCAAATAAACATTCTAACCCTACAACTAAAAGAAGTAGAATAAAAGTAAAACAAAACAAGCCCAGAGTAAGTAAGAGAAAGGAAATAATAAAGAGAGTGGTAATAAATGGCATGGAGACTAAAAAAAACTACAGACATCAATGAAATCAAGAGCTGGTCCTTTAAAAAGATAAGCAAGATTGATGAAACCTTAGACAGACTCACCAAGAAACAAAGAGAGAGGACCCAAATAAATAAAATCAGAAATAAGAGAAAAGAAATAACAACTGACATCATAGAAATACAAAGGATTGCAAGAAAATACTATGAATAACTATATGCAAACAAATTGTACAACCTGGGCAAAATGGACAAATTCCTAGAAACATGCAATCTTCCAAAACTCAATCAGGAAGAATAAGAAAATATGAATAGACTGATAACAACTAATGGAAAACAAAAACAAAAAGACACTTCCAGCAAGCAAAAGTCCTGACTGGATTGCTTCACAGGTGAATTTTATGAATCATTCTAAGAAGAAGTAATATCAATACTCCTCAAATTATTCCAAAAAATTCAAGATGAAGGAAGGTTTCCAAGCTCTTTTTATGAGAGCATTATCCTAATTTCAAAATCAAAGACACTACACAAAAAGAAAATTATAGTCCAATATCCCTGATAAACATAGATGCTAAAATCCTCAACAAAATATTAGCAAATTGGATTCAGCAATACATTAAAAAGATCTTACATCAGGACCAACTGGGATTTATTTTGGTGATGCATGGTTGGTACAATTCCCAAATCAATTAATGTGAAACATCACATAAACAAAATGAAGAAAAAAGTCACATGATCATATCAATAGTTGCAGAAAAAGCTTTTAACAACATCCAGTACCCATTCATAATAAAAACTCTCAAGAAAGTGGGAATAAAGGGCTCATACCTCAGCATCGCATGAAAAACATACAACCAACACCATACTCAATGGGAAAAAAACTAAAAACATTTCTCTTAAGATCAGCAACAAGACAGGGATGTCTGTTTTCAACACTCTTATTCAACATACTGCTGGAAGTGCTAGCCACAGTGATTAGACAAGAAGGAGAAATAAAAGGCATTCAAATTGGAAAGGGGGAAGTAAAATGGTCCTTATTCACAGATGACATGATATTGCATATAGAAAACACTAAAGAATCCACACACAAAAAACTACTAGATTTAATAAGCGAACTTGGCAAAGTAGCAGGATACAATATTAAGATCCATAAATTGGTGGCATTTTTTACACCAATAATCAACTCTCAGAAAGAGAAACCAAGAAAACAATCCCATTTACCACTGTAACAACAAATAAATAAGGTACTTTGATATAAACTTAACCAAGGAAATAAAAGAACTATACTTTCAAAATTATAGACCACTGAAAAAAGAAATAGAGATCAACTAAAGAATATATATGCATATATGCATAGTCTATTGACACAGACAATAATGTGGTGAAAGCCTAGGGGAATCAGGGGCAGGGTGGAGAAAAGCAAAGGGGTGCAAATGGGGGACATCTATAACAGAGTCAACAATGAAAAAAATCTTCCCAGTGATACAAATGTGCAACCAATATTGCAGACTACTTCCTACTCAATTCTAACAAAATGGTATAAACTTTATTTTTGAGTCTAAATCCAAATTGGAAATTTTTAGTAATCTGTCTCTGGTTTGCTTATATAAACTTCCTGGTAGTCTGACCTCTTTATAATGCAGTCATGTCCCTCCAGGATCCCTGTGCGAGTCCCTAGTCTATTGTCTTTTACTCATGTTTCCAATGGGTTGAGTAATTGCAAAATCACAATAACAGTAGTGGTATCATCTATATCTATAATAATAAAAGCATAATATGCTAATTAGACTGGATGTCCTTCTGGATGAAGCCGAGCCTGCGAGGGAAGCCCGGGTCCCGGGTGCCAGAGGGAAGCCAGTGCTGGCAGCTGGGGACAGGAAGGCATACTCTTGCATGAATTTCATGCATCAGGCCTCTATCCTATATAATAAAAGGGAAATATGCAAATTGACCCTAATGGCGGAATGACCAGAATAATTGCTCAACCAGTCACTATGAGGTGCACTGACCACCTCTCAGTCTCTTTCCCTGGCCGGCAGGCTCCCATCCCCCAATGGGGAATGGGGAACTGGGGGTGGGTGGCAGGGGATGTGGACGGTGCCAGGCCAAGGCCCCCACCCCACTGGTTGTCCCACACACAGAGGGTGATTCTCAGTGGGAGCAGGGCTGGTGAACGGGCGGGAATGGCCAACCTCTCAGCCCCTCCCCTGGGCCAGCAGGTTCTGATCACCCAATCGAGAATGAAGAACCAGAGGTGGGTGGTGGTGGGGGACGGGGACGGCTGCTGGCAGCCAGAGAAGATGGCCCTGACTGCAGGATAGGCCTAGTACCTTCCCAAGAATTTTGTGCACTGGGCTCTAATAGTCCTATATAATAAAAGCCTAATATGCTAAGTGTCTGATCGACCTGTCAGCTGTTCAACCAATCAAAGAGTAATATGCTAATGATATGTTAAGGCCACTCAACCACTCACTATGACGTGCACTGACCACCAGGGGGTAGATGCTCCAACCAGTAGGTTAGCTTGCTCCTGGGGTCCAGCCAATCGGTACTTAGCAAGATGGGCTAGACATGCCCTGGAGTCCTCCCACAACCCCTCCCCAGCTGACCAACCTCCCATGTCCCTTCCCAGACCTGATCATGCACTGGTGGGGTCCCTCGGCCTGGCCTGTGCCCTCTTGCAATCCAGGACCCCTTGGGGGATGTCAGAGAGCCAGTTTCGGTCCGACTCCACAGACCAGGCCGAGGGACCCCACCGGTACACAAATTCATGCACCAGGCCTCTAGTATTGGTATAATTCCACAGAGTATTTCAAAGCATATCCATACATAGGGCCTCACAAGAAAAGAGAGACATAACTTTGGAGATGACCAAATGATCTCTCATCCCACTCCTTCCCACTGAGATCTGTGATTATGTTCCATGTATCCATGCCTCTGGTCCTGTGTATGTTTGCCCATGTCCCGCGTGGTTCAGGCTTCAGGATCTGGAAGAGAGGCTGCACACAAATGAAAGAGATGAGACAAGTAATAATAATTTGAAAATTGGGGAGCCAGGCGAGAGCCCATCCCAAGAGGATGGACTCCGCTTGTGCTCAGGCCTTGCCATCTTTTTATTCAGTTTGGGATACACCCATAGCCCTTAGGCAGGCAAGTTCCAGTAACAGACAGACTATGTTATCAGTAAGGATTTACAGGACTATCTGGTGGGGAAGTTGCTTCAGCTACCATTGTCTCAACTAAACAGTGGTGCATAGCTCTGACCTTTGCCAGGGCTTCAAGGGTCACCAACATTCCATGCTCCTTTTTCACATCTCTCTGCTAGAGAAGACAATAAGCGGCTTCCCACATGGTTTTATTTTGTTCAACATTTTATTTTGTTCCTTAGATCCCACATATAAGTGAGATCGTGTGATATTTGCCTTTCTTTGCTGGCTTACTTCACTTAGCGTAAGATACTCCAGATTCATCTATGCTGTCGCAAAGTGTAAGAGTGCCTTCTTTTTAAATTTTATTTATATATTTTTATTGTTGATAGTATTACAGATATATCTCATTTTCCTTCTCTTTACCTCCCTTCTCCAAGCCCCTACCAACCCACCCTCAGGTTGTCACTACCCTACTGCTCATGTCCATGGGCTATGCATATCTTATATAATAAAAGCCTAATATGCTAAGTGTTGTCATCCAGTTGACCATTCAACCAATCAAAGTATAATGCTATATAATAAAACCCTAATATGCAAATTGACCGAATGGCAGGACGACTGGTTGCTATGACACTCACTGACCACCAGGGGGCAGACGCTCAATGCAGGAGCTACCTCCTGGTGGTCAGAGAGCTCCCACAGGGGGAGCGCTGCTCAGCCAGAAGCCAGGCTCATGGCTGGCGAGCACAGCGGCAGTGGCAGGAGCCTCTCCCACCTCCACTGCAAGAGGGTGGTAAGGAGCAAGGGGTCCCAAACTGCAAGAGCCCCGGCCTGCAAAAGGGATGTCTGACTGCCGGTTTAGGCCCGATCCCCAGGTGGATTAGGCCTAAGCCGGCAGTCAGACATCCCCTGAGGGGTCCCAGGCTGGACTGAGGGACCCCCCTCCAGTGCACAAATTCCATGCACCAGGCCTCTGTATGTTAATGATATACTCAGGATGCTCAACTGCTCGCTATGACTTGCACTGACCACCAGGGGGCAGACACTCTGACCCATAGGTGAGCTTGCTGCTGGGGTCTGGCCAATTAGGACTTAAGTGAGACAGGCCAGACATGCTCTGGAGCCCTCCCACAGTCCCTCTGGCTGGCCAACCTCCCACATCCCTCCCTGGCCCCTATCGTGCTCCAGTGGGGTCCCTTGGCCTGGCCTGCACCCTCTCGTAATCCGGGACCCCTCAGGAGATGTTGGAGAGCTGGTTTGGGTCTGATCCCACAAGCCAGGCCGAGGGATCCCACTGGTACATGAATTCATGCACCAGGCCTCTAGTAAGTATATAAGTTCTTTAGCTTATCTCTTCTTGTGCCCCCAACCCCACATTGAGTTATGTCAGTCTGTTCCATGCCTCCATGCTTCAGGTCTTATTTTGTTGGACAATTCATTTTGTTCATTAGATTCCACAAATAAGTGAGATAATGTGATATTTGTCTTTCTCAGTTTGATTTATTTCACTTAGCATATTTTCCAGGTCCATCCATGCTGTCCCAAAGGAAGAGTGCCTTTCTTCTACTTCATATACACAGGTCTTTTTACTAACCAGAATTTACATAAGAAGACTGTTAAGAAATATGTAAAATGCTAAACAATAGTGAATAGGTTAATAAATTATGGTTTACACATAGAGTATAATTATTTTTTCTTAAATTTAAATTGTTAAGTCAGATAGATACTTGATATAATACGTTAATATAAAATTTCTAACTGGATAGAAAATATCTATATCATAGTAGGTAAAGAAAAAAAACAAGTTACTTTGCAAAAGTATGCAGAATTATGAGTGGGGTGTGTATAAAAAGAGAGAACATAGAATAGTGCAAAAGGGTAAATTTCTTATTTGCTACAGCAAAAGCACAGGTGTGTAATCATAAAAGCCACATAAAATCTTTTTAGATATATGTTAAAAAATGACAGTCAGAATATAGTATATCTTATTATAAATCTACATTTATTTTAAACTAATTGTTTTCTCATCTTCTTTGTATTTAAAGTTGCCATGTAACTCAGCTCTTGTCAATCAAACATAACCAGAAGTCTATTAGGGTTTCCAGTAAAGTATTTACTATTCTATTAACAAGGGCAGATGTGACTGGATATATTATTCTGCCTCTTTAGAACATGATTTGATACCAGGAAATATAGCAGCAATCTTAATGAGTCACAAAGCCAATACTCTAAAGATGGCAACTCAAATAATAGGAATGTGGGTCTTTGGGGACATGATAGAGCTGTTGTGCCTGTCCTGGACTACCTATCTTCAAAATTATTAAATCAGATTATACATGTGTTAAGAAATCATTTAGTGCTTAAGCCACTAGTATTCAGGAACACTGTAATATGAAGCCAAAAATATTACTATCTGATAAAACTGTTTAGAAAAATTAAAATATGATTTAGGGTCACACACAAACAGAAATGTACATATGGAAATAAACCACAAAATTCTAGAAGATTAAAAGTTTCTACTATGCAGAACACAACATGAACTAAAGCAAAGGAAGAAAAAGGCAACTTAAAAGAAAACATAGTGCTTAATCATAATGAGTAAAGAGCTTCTACCAATATGAGACAAATATTTTAAAAGGAAACAGGCACAGTGATATAAAATGTATTTTAAAAGGGAATATTAATAGCTAGTAAAAATAAAATGATGTTCAAATTGTCTATTAAAGAAATAAATCAGATTGGAAAGCATTCAAAAGTTTGAATTGTCCATTGTTATCAAAGGCTCAAGAAAGCAGCACTTTTTACACAATGTTGGTGGAAAAGTAAGTTGATATTAATCAGAAAGAAAATTTGGCACCAAATGTAAAATATTTAAATGTACATATTAGTTGAGCAAACAACTTTGTTTTCTTGGAATTTATTCTAGACACATGTTAAATAAATGAAAAAGCTTTCAAAGATATACGTATCCTGGTGCTAGCTGCAAAGTTGTTTTAATATCCACAATAAAATGAATAAAGCCATCCTAAATGTTAACCAATGGTGGATTATTTAATAAATAAATTTTCATTCAGATAATGGAATTTTATTTTCCAAAATTAGATAGATTCATAGACATTTAGATAGAAGATAGGAGACAAGAAGAAAGGGAGAAAAAATGAAAAATATCTATAATGTAGTTGGTAAGGAAAAGCAACTTACTTTGCAGAATTATGCAGAACTATAAATCATTTTTTGTTAAAAAATTAAAATTACATATACATTATATAGGATATTCTTAAATTTCAAAATCTGAAAGAACACATAAAATTTAATAGTGACTTCACAGTTGAGACAGACTAATAATGCAGGAATTAATAGCTACTTTATATATTTCTGAAATGTTTGAACAACAAACCCATCACACACACACACACACACACACACACACACACACACACACAAAATGTTTAAAGTGTAACTATATTTAAAAACAATTATTCAGATTTGCTTCAAGGGAAAATTTATAACATTTCTTGAATATATAGAAAAAGCATTCCAAAAATAATTAAGAAAAATAACTCCCTTTATGACTACTCCCAGTCTTCTTAATTATATTCTAAATAAAATCATCTTGAAGAATATATATTTATATTTTTTCCATTGAGTTATTTTTCATAACATATAATCTATAGTTTTCTGGGATATATGATACTACCCAAAATATTTATACTTGACTTTAGCCAAAAGGCCAAGAAGTGGTATTACCCAACATATTTAAAAGTTTAAAATTAGGAATTGAAACCATGAGTTTATTGCTGACCCCACTGAAACTGTATTGAATGAAAAGAGAAGAATGTCAAAAGTGGAAGGAAGCCTTGGGACAGCATACTTTAAAACTGCAAAGTGGAAGGAGAGTCCACACAGGGCAGAGTAGAATTGTCTAGAGACCAGCAGAAAAGACAACAGAATGTGATACCATAGAAATTAAGAGAGGAGAGATTTCTATGAGGTGAATGGTAATTAATTATGTTCAATGTTACAATGAGTTTTTTAAAAAAGACATGATTTAGTTATTTTCTTGATATGTAGGGCATCAAATATTATTAGGCCTTAGAAAAAGTAGTGTTGAGTAAATTTTGGTAAGGAAGTAGAGAAAAATAAGTGAAGAATATTGTAGTCTAACAAAAATGTCTTGAAATTAATATAGAGAGCAAATAGCAGCAACCATGAGGATCTGGAAGAGGATGGCATTTAGCTGTCTTAATTAGGCATGGAGTATTTTAGTATTCTACAGAAAAATTATGGAAAATAATTAAGCAAAGCCCATAGAATAATACAACAAAAATAAGATACCAAAAACAGGTGGATAAATCTGGTATTTGGATAAGAATGGATTTGTTCCTCCAGAATCAAAAGCATAAACATTTGATTAATCTGAATTGAGCCTCAGACATTATTTTATGGAGTGATAGAATTAGATGTAGAATTGTGTCTTCCAACTTTTCATTGAATTGTTCCATACTGTTTACATGAAAATCCAGACATCATGGCTCTGTATTAGATTTCAGCAAATATAACTTGTCAATTAAGGTCAATAGATCAAATTTTATTTGCTTAAAACCTAATTATACGAGTAGAAACTAATTCTGAAAAGACATGTAGCCTGGAGCTTTACATATTGTTTTTATATTAGAATTTTGTCTATTAGTCATGCAAAAGGAAGCAATTATTTCTTCCTGTGTATACACAACAACCGATGACAAAATAGTCACCAAATGCTACAAATTTTACCTTCTTTTTACTTCTTACTTCTCTTTCTTTATCTCCATTTCTACTGTCACAATCCTATTTCTGAACCTGAATACTTATGTCCTTGAAACCTGCCTCTCTTTCCTGAAATCCATTTGCTATATAATCAATAAATTGACTTTTTAAAACAAGTGTCACAAAATCTCTTCCAGTTAAAAACAACTAAAAATAAGAATTAATCTCTTCTTTTTTCTAAGTTTCTCATTAAATTATGCAAATGAAGATAATGGTGGATAAAACAGAACCAGCAAAAGGCAGCCCAATATTTATATGAACAGCCTGTAATGAAGAACTGCTCTGACCCTAAGGAGGTACCTGGCTCAAAGACAAGAGTGTCATGCAACATGAGAGTAGAAAGATAATAATAAAGTTATTGAAAGTCTTTCTTCTGAAATACTGTGCTGTCTAGTACCCCGGATTGATTTTATTTCTAACTCCTACCCTTTCTCTGTGCACACTGACCATAGCAGCTCAGCATTATACTCCCAGGAACACCAAAATAGCACTTTTAAAAAAATTAACTGCATAAACATAAGGGTTTTTGTTTGTTTGTTTTTTGTTAATCCTCACCCAATGATATTTTTTCCATTGATTTTTAAAGAGAATGGAAGGGAGGGATGGAGGGAGGGATGAGAGAAACATCGATGTGAGAGAGACACATAGATTGGTTGCCTCCCACCTGTGCCCTAACTGGGCCGGAAATCCAACCTGCAACCTAGGTACATGCCCTTGACCAAGAATCAAAATCGTGACCCTTCAGTGCACAGGCCAAGGATCTAATCACTGGGCAGCATTGGCAAGGGCGAGGATAATGTTTTTAATGTTGCTGGAATGGCTTCTAGTGCCATAGAGTATAGCTCTTCCTATTTTAGCTCCCTTTCCAGGAAATATTTATTAAAAGTATTAATAAGTAGCATAATTAGCTATTTTTAAATATTGTCTACTCATTCTCAGATGATACCATTAACCAAAATGATAAAAAGTACGCAAAGACATGAAGATTCTACATAAACAAAGTATATAGTCACTTGCTGAATGTTTTGTTTGTGCTTAAAAAATGTTCACTCATGCACTGGGGCACAAAAACTAGAAGCCACATTTATATATTAAAAAAGAAAAAAGATATAATTTTATTGTAATATTTCAGAGGACTACAGAAGAAAACTATAAACATAGTCCATATAAATATTTCACATAAATAATTGACAAACTGCTGGTTCTTTTTTTAGATTTTTAATGTTATTATTTCTGAAATAAATGCAAAATTTTAACAAATCTCTATATATAAAACCATAATATGCAAATAGACCAAACAGTAAAACAACCGAAAAACCAAACAACCGGTCACTATGAAGTGCGCTGACCACCAGGGGGTGCATGCGAAACATGGCGGGTGTTAGCCACAGAGGGGTGGTGGAGCAGGTGAGCAGGAGCACCAGACCAAGATGTGGCACCAGTCGCTGTCATAGGGACAAGCCTCTGGTGGTTACTGAAAATTATTTGTTCCTGCGTGCTGCGGTCCTGTCCGGGGCTAGCACCTGCTGCTGGCACCGGCCCCGTGCTCGCACACGCTGCCCACACCAGAACTGCTGCTTGCACCCATTCCCAGTGCCTAGTGCTGGCCCTGATCGCTTGGTGCCGTCAGTGGGTGCGAGCGGCAGCTGCCGGCCTCGATCGCCTCTCAGGGCTTCTCCACCTCCCCCTGCTCCTAAGGGACAATTGGGGCTGGCAGCCGCCTCTGGCACCCACTGATGGTGCCAGCCCCACTCGCACCTGTTGCTGGCGCTGGCCCCAATCACTCTGTGCCATCAGTGGGTGTGAGCGGGGCCGGCACCATCAGTGCGTGGAAGCGGCAGCGGTGGAAGCGGGGCTGTCGGCAGAGAGGACCAGGGCCGCAGTGGGAGGGGCCGGGCTGGGGCACAGACGACGGGCTGAGACCCGCCTCTGTGCCCACAGTTCCTTTCAAGGTGCACGAATTTGTGCACTAGGTCCCTAGTAATATTATAAAAGTTTTTAGCCTACAGGATATTAACATGTTCTCCCTTTTAATAATCATTATGAATGAACTATGCAACTATCACATGACTCAAAAAATATTATTGTACTGCTTTATATTATAAAAGACAAAAAATTATATTATATTTAGGCTTTTATATATAGATAGATAGATATTTTACAAAAATGAATACCAGAAATAAAGTAGAATGAATGAAAAAATAATATATTAAAAATTATAAAAAGAGATATGGTGATTGACTCTCAAAGTAAATTCTATACCAGAAAGTATGACGACTCTTTCCATTATGGGAGGTAAAAAATATTTTTATTCTTGATATGTACATTATAGTTCTACCACTTTATTCCAATAAAATAAGGTACGCTATGTGCATTTATGAATGCAAAAAGCATTTATGTGGGTGCATCCCTCAATGATCTGTGCCTGGTTGTAGCTCCAGGAAATGCCAAATGTAAATTCCTTTGCAGGATATATTTCAATTATTCAAACAGCAAGTGAGACAGTGGCAAGAACCATCACATTAGCAGCAGATTTTGATTCCTGCCCTTCTTTAATTTGTGTTAATAACCCTCGATCTTGGGTGTTATAAACACAATAGTAATAGATCCTAAACTTGAAGAACACTGGCAAATTGGTGGACAACTGCAAAAGAATGATTTAAAAGATGAAGATTGAAGGGTTACAATTCAAGATAGACATATTGGATGCACTTGAACTCACTTCCTCCCACAGACACACCAAATCTACAGCTATATATGATACATCCCCTTTGATAGAAATTCAGAAACTAGCTGACTAACTCGTACACATCAGACAAAGGAGCAAAAAATTCATATCAAACCAGGTAGTAGAGACTGAAATGCTTTAACAATAAACCCCACCCTAGTGCAGCTACACATAATGGACAGGGAACCCACAACTCTCAGTATCTCTCTGAGGAATAAAGGGTTTGAACATTACATCTGATGCCCAGCTTTTAAGACTTCCATCTGAAAGATGGGCCCCCAAACATCTAGCTTTGCAAGCCAATGAGGCTTGAGTCCATAAAACCCATAAGGCAATAGCAAACTCAGAGTCAGTTCTTAAAGACTTAGTGTGAATGCTTGTGACTATATCCCCAGGACCTGAAACAGAGGTGGCAGTCTGAAACAAACCCATTTTTTCCATAGAAGAGGCTGATTTGTTTATCTTAATACTGTGAGCTTAGGGGCAGGCTTCTATTTTAACACAGTTCAAGGGGATGACTGCTATACTTTCCAGAGACCAGAAGATCAGTGGACACCATCTTCACACTTCTCCCTCACTCCAGGTTGCTGGTATCTGCCAAATGAGCTCATGCACATGCCTGACGCTCTTGTTTGTGTCTATATGAACATAAGACAAAATAAACTTTAAGTCAGACTATAATAAGAGGCTAAAAGGTCATTATATAATGATAAAGCAGTTAAACAAGAGAATATTGTATTTGTAAATATATATGTACCCAACATACCAGCACCAAAATATATAAAGCAAATAAGAACAGATGGAAACAGTCAGTATACAATAGTAATAGGTAACATTAATACCCCACTTTCAACAAAGGACAGATCATCCAGACAGAAAATCAATAAGAAAACATTAGACAAATTATATGTAAACGTGATGGACCAAACAGAAATTTACAGAATATTTTATGCAAAAGAAACAAGATAGACATTCTTTTCAATCTCACATGAAACTTCTCCACAATAGGTCATAAGTTAGGCCACAAAACAAGTCTTAATAAATTTTAAAAGCATTTTCCAAACACAATGGTATAAAAGTAGAAATGAATTACAAAACAATAACAAAACAAAAAAACCTGGAAAACTGACAAATATGTGGACATTAAACAACATGCTTCTGGACAACCAATGGATCAAAGAAAAAATCAAAAGATGATTTAAAAAATAGAAATACAACATACCAAAATTTACTGGATATAGCAAAGGCATTTCTGAGAGGAAAGTTTATAGCAATAAATGCCTACATTAAAAAATGAGAAAGATTTCAAACAACCTAACTTTACACCTCAAGAAACTAGAAAAAGATGAAAAAACTAAGTAAAAAGTTAGTAGAAGAAAAGAAATAACAAAAATCAAAGCAGAAATAAATGAAATAAAGATTAAAACCAAAAAAAATCGATGAACCTAATATCTGATTTGGGGAAAAACATAAAATAGATATAACTTTAGCTAAATTTATCAAGAAACAAAAGAGAGGAATCAAATAAAATCAGAAATGAAAGAAGAGATGCTACAAAAAAATACCACAGAAATACAAAGAATCATAAGTTATATGATTATACTATGAATATTTATGTGCCAACAAATTTGGTAACCTAGAAGAAATAAGTAAGTACCTAGAAGCATACAAACTACTAAGACTGTATAATGAAGAAATAGAAAATCTGAACAAATCAATAACAAGAAAGGAGATTGAATCAGTGATCAAAAACCTGCCAAGAAACAAAAGTCCAGGACCAGGTGGGTTCACTGATAAAATCTACAAAACTTTTTAAAAAATTAATACCAATACTTCTCAAATGCTTCCAACAAGTAGAAGAGGAGGCAACACTTCCAAATGAATTTTTTGAGGCCAGGATTACACTGATAACAAATCTAGAAGGATATTATAAGACAGAAAATTACAGGTCAATACCTTTGATGGACATAGATTCAAAAAACCTCAACAAAATATTAACAAACTGAATTCAACAATGTATTCAAAGATTCATACAATATGATCAAATGGGATTTATTCTAGAGATGCAAGGATGGCTCAACATCTGCAAATCAATCAATATGATACATCACACTAATAACTTTAAGACGAAAAATAGTATGATCATCTCAATAAATGAAGAAAAGGCATTTAACAAAAGGGAACATCCATTCATGATGGAAATTACTCATAAAGTGGGTATAAAGAGAAAGTATCTCAATATAATGAAGACTATATGAGAAGCCCACAGCTAACATTAAAATTGAAAGTGTTTTCCATTAAGATTAGGAGAAGGGTGAGGATGCCCACCTTATAAAATAATAAAAAGGCATTTAAATAGGAAAGAAAGAAGTAAAACTGTCTCTATTTGCAGATGACATGACAAATAGAAAGGAAACCCTCAAAGAATTTTCAGTAACCGCCAGAGACTTGCCCCGATGACAGCAACCCGCGTCCCACCTTGGTCTGGTGACCCTGCTCACCTGCTCCACCATCCTGCCGCGACCAACGCCCTCCATGTTCCGCACACGCCCCCTGGTGGTCAGCGCACATCATAGCGACCGGTTTTTCGGTTGTTCTGCCATTCAGTCTATTTGCATATTAGCCTTTTATTATATAAGATATTAAGATATATAGTAATAAAAATATGGTATTGGCATAAAAATAGACACATAGATCAACAAAACAAAATAGAGATTCAGAAATAATTCCAGCCACATATAGTGAATTAATTTATGACAATGGATCCAAAATTATACAATGAGAAAAGATAGTCTCTTTAATAAATGATGTTGGGCCCAGAAAGTGTTGCTCAGTGGTTGAACATTAACCTATGAGCCAGAAGGAGGTCACAGTTCAATTCCCAGTTAGGGCATATAACCTGAGTTGCAGGCTTCATCCCCGGTGGGTCATGTGCAGGAGGCAGCCAATCAATGATTCTCTTTCATCACTGATGTTTCTATCTCTCCCTCTCCCTTCCTCTCTGAAATAAATAAAACATATATTAAAAAGAAATAAAAAGAAATGGTGTTGGGAAAACTAAACAGCCATCTGCAAAAGAATGGAAATGAACCACTATCTTATACCATATATAAAAATCAACTCAAAATGAATTTAAGACTTGAAACCATAAAACCCTTAGAAGAAAAATAGTTGGTAAGCTTTTTGACATGAGTCGTGGTGGTGATTTTTGAATATGACCAAAAGCAAAGGTAGTAAAAGTACATAAACAAGTGGGACTACATCAAACTAAAAAGCTTTTGGACATCAAAGAAAACCATGAACAAAATGAAAAGACAACCTATAGAATGAGAGAAATATTTGCAAATCATATATCTGATAAAGGGTTAATACCCCAACTATATAAACAGCTCAATAGCAAAAAGCAAGCAATCTGATTTAAAAATGGGCAGAGGATCTGAATAAACATTTTTTCCAGAGAAGACACTGATTGCCAACACCTACATGAAAAACTGCTCAATATCACTAATAATCAGGGAAATGCACATCAAAAACACAATGAGATATTAATTAGAGTGGCTATTATCAAAGAGACAAGAAATAACTTTGCAAGGATGTGGAAAAATGGAACACTTGTGCACTGTTGGTGGAAATGTCAATTTTCCATAGTGCAGCCAACATGGACAACAGTATGGAGATTTCTCAACAAAGAAAAATAAAACTATCATTTCAAAGGCCCAAAGCGGGTGTTGATACTATGTGATTTCTGTCCAGTTCTCTGAATGTCAAAGTGAAGAAATTCAATGAACATGAGTAAATGGTGGGAATAACTATGACCCTCTTAAGGTAGCCAAATGCTAGTCACCTAATTAATGACATGCATGAGGGGATAAAGGAAATTCCCACTGTGCCTACCTACTGTCCAGAGAAACCACAGCCAAGGGAACTAGCTTGGTGGGATCAGCAGGGAAATATAAAAATAAATAAACAAATAAAACTATCATATAATCCAGCAATTTCACTTATGGGTCTTTATCTGAAGGAAATGAAATCACTATCTCAAAAAGGTATTTCCCCTCCCACATGCATTGCAGCATCATTTACTATGGCCAACACATAGAAGTTATATGTGTCCATCAACAGCTATCTGTCCATCAACAGATAAATGGATAAAGAAAATGTCATACATGTACACTGGAATATTATTTAGCCATAAAAAGAAGGACATCCTGCCAAAACCGGTTTGGCTCAGTGGATAGAGCGTCGGCCTGCGGACTGAAAGGTCCCAGGTTCGATTCCGGTCAAGGGCATGTACCTGGGTTGCGGGCACATCCCCAGTAGGAGATGTGCAGGAGGCGGCTGATCGATGTTTCTCTCTCATCGATGTTTCTAACTCTCTATCTCTCTCCCTTCCTCTCTGTAAAAAATCAATAAAATATATTTAAAAAAAAAAAAGAAGGACATCCTGCTATTTATAACAACATTGATGATGAGCCTTAAAGGCCCATCTTATATAATAAAAGGCTAATATACAAATAGACTGAATGGTGGAACAACCGAAACAACCAAACAACCGGTCACTATGATGTGCGCTGACCACCAGGGAGCATGTATAGAACATGGTAGGCATTGGCCACGGTGGAATGGTAGAGAAGGTGAGTGGGGGCACCAGTCGCTGTCATCAGGGCAAGCTTCTGGTGGTTACTGAAAATTCTCTGCTCCCGCGAACTGCGGTCCCGCCCGGCATTCGCATCTGCTGCTGGTGCCCAGTGCCAATTCCGATCACTCAGCATCATCAGCAGGTGCAAGTGGCGGCTGCTGGCCCTGATAGCCCCTGAGGGCTTCTCCACCTCCCCCTGCTCCTGAGGGGTGATTGGGGCAGCAGCCTTCACTCACACCCACTGCTGGCACCAACCCCAATCACTCCATGCCATCAGGGGGTGCAAGTGGGGCCGGTGCCATCAGTGCATGGGAGCAGCAATGGGAGCGGGGCTGCTGGCAGACAGGGGACTGGGGGCCGCGGTGGGAGGGGCCAGGATGGGGCGCAGAGGATGGGCTGAGACCCACACCTGTGCCTACCGCAGCCTCATGGCCCACAGTTCCTTTCAAGGTACACACATTCATGCACTGGGCCCCTAGTAGTAAAATAAGTTGGACTAGAAAGGCAAATACTATATTAATTCACTTATATGAGGTATCTGGGGAGGGGGAAGGCTGAACACACAAATACAGAGAACAGGTTGGTGATTGCCAAAGATAAGGCCTGAGGGGGAGGATGAAATGTGTGAAAGTGGTTAAAAGATACCAACTTCTGAGATAAGTAAGCCCTTGAGATGTAATGTATTATAGTTAACAATACTGTATTGTATATTTGAAAGTTGCTAAGAGAGTAAAGAAAGTTGCTAAGTTCTTATCATGAGCCCTAGCCAGTTTGGCTTAATGGATAGAGCAGTGGTTCTCAACCTTCTGGCCCTTTAAATACAGTTCCTCATGTTGTGACCCAACCATAAAACTATTTTCGTTGCTACTTCATAACTGTATGTTGCTACTGTTATGAATCGTAATGTAAATATCTGATATGCAGGATGGTCTTAGGTGACCCCTGTGAAAGGGTCGTTCAACCGCCAAAGGGGTAGCGACCCACAGGTTGAGAACTGCTGGAGAGTGTTGGTCCTCGGACTGAAGGGTTCCGGGTTTGATTCCGGTCCAGGGCACATACCTCGGTTGTGGCTAGGGGTGCATGTGTGTGGAAGGCAAAAAATGGATGTGTCTCTCTCACATCAATGTTCCTCCCTCTCTGTCTCTCCCCCTCCCTTCCACTGTCTCTAAAAATCAATGGAAAAAAATAACCTCGGGTGAGGATTAACATAAAACAAAACACACAAAAAAGTTCTCATCATGAGAAAAATAAATTGTAAATATGTGTAGTGATAAATGCTAACTAAATTTGTGGTAATCATTTTGCAATATATACATATATCAAAGCACTATACTGTATAGCTGAAATTGATGCAATGTTATATGTCAATTATATCTCAAAAAAAAGATGAAGATTGTAGAAACCATGTTTTATGAAAAATAACTAGAGGTATCTAGCCTGAAGAAGGGAAAATGTAAATGCTAAAATATGAAAGTGGGGATAAGCTGATTCTGAATTGCTCTGCGATAGTTTAGATTTCTCACTTGCAAGATTGGTATAAAAACTGCATATTTATCATAGGGTTGTTGTGAGAGTTTAATAAATCATTGCATATTGCACACTCAGAAGACTTCCTGGCACATAGTAAGCATTATAAAAATGTTAGTTAATACTGTTATTCCTCCAAAGAGTTGAACAAGGACCAATAATACACAGAGAGATTTTTCTCTGTATGAGCAAGAGCTTCATGATGATTAGAACTTTTCAACCACTCAAAACAGTGAAACAGCTCAATTTTAAACTTTAATGCCACTCAGTGAGAAACAGAGTATTTCAGTCTTGGGGGGAAGTCAGACTGCATAACCTCCCAGTCTCTAAGTAGAGAATACTGATTACCTGAACTCAACTGTAAGCTTATGTTACCAAGTGCCATGTGAGTCACCAGTGAGCACTGTGCAACATGTTTCTAAAATGGTCAGTGCATTCTACGTTTCCCTCCCATGGCACTGAGCTGGAATTACTTATGAATTCCCAGACAGTAATGTCTTCATGTTGGCCAGTATATATGCATGGTGAGATTTATCACCATATATACATAACTCTAAAATTAGGATTCTGTAGACATAAAGAACTGTGAGGGCATGGGACTAGGAGAAAGCCACAGGGGAAAAGCCAGGCATTGATAAAGTGCCCACTTTACAATTTTGTCTTAAATACACCTCTTTTATAGAGGCTAAGTAGAGTCACCAGTTAGGGAATGTGTTACTGAAAGCATTAATGTCCCTGATATGCTTGGAGTGTTCTGATCATCCAGAGGTGAAAGCCAACAGGATTAACCCAACAATGTTTTTCTTCTACTTAGAAAATTTACAAAGGCATGTATAGGACTGGCTATGTGCTGCTATACTTCACTTTTTGTGTATATATATTTGGCTTAGCAAGAACTATGCAGAGAATATGTCAAATTTCATATTCAATTTTACTTATTTTAAAAGGAAGGACATAGAGACACCAGGATTTTATAGAGCATTAATAGAGTGTGAATAATTCTTTATAAAGGAATTAGTCTTTAGGCTCAGTTACACTATAGTTGTTAATTTCAGCTTAAGTTTTCCTAAATTCTACTGTCTCAAACTAATCAGTTACTTGCACACAGAAAGATGTCAAACAAGTCTCTCCCATCCTACATTTGGCAAACACCATAACATTTTAACCTAATTGTTAGTCTCTACACATAACACCCATAAATTTCACGTAATTAAACATCTACTACATATCAACTAATGTAGCAGAATTATTGATTACAAAAAATAACAATAATAAACAAACAAACAAAAAAGCACCAAAAAACCCCTCTGGATAGTTGAAGCATAAATGTATTAAAGGATATTAGGTCGTTTGCAGGGTCTTAGAGAAGGCCAGTTTGTCATGCAGTAATAAATTATGCCCAAACACTTTGAGGATTTCTTCAAAATGCAGGACATGTTTGAAATTGTAGAAGGAGAAAGGTAGAAAGGGAAAAAATAAGAATTAATGAAAAAGATGAAAGAATGTGATAGACTTATTAGATAGGATATTAAGACATCAATGTGTGAAATGCAAGCTCTTACAAAAGTTTATTGTATATTTTTCATTCATAAACTCAATTGGTAGGGTTGGTGCCTTTGGGAATAATTAGGCTTAAAGTAAAATGTGAACAAAAGCAGTGAAAGCAAAATGTAAAGAGAAGCGCAGCTCCAAGAATGCAGACATAGCCACATTGTAACAGAATACGAAGACTTCAAAATTAATTCAATCCAGAGTTAGAGATGTCTGTAGAGAGCTAATCCTCCTAAACCAGCGGTTCTCAACCTGTGGGTCGCGACCCCTTTGGTGGTCGAACGACCCTTTCACAGGGGTCGCCTAAGACCATCCTGCATATCAGATATTTACATTACGATTCATAACAGTAGCAACATACAGTTATGAAGTAGCAACGAAAATAGTTTTATGGTTGGGTCACAACATGAGGAACTGTATTTAAAGGGCCAGAAGGTTGAGAACCACTGTCCTAAGTGATTTCATTATGATCTTCCATTACCAGTTTCCAATTTTCCACAGAAGTTATTTAAGCCAAAAGATGAATCAATCTATCTATATAAAAGGCTAATATGCTAAGTGTCCGACCATCCCGGTAATGATGTCATGTAGCAATGCCCAGCTTCTTCTCCCTAGCGACTAGCCTCCTTGCAGTTTCTTCAGCCTGGGAACATGACTTGCTTTATAGACAGGTGCAAACATTTCACACTTTAACCAAATGTCTGTGAAGCGTTTTCCCATACCTCATCTCATTTGATCCTCAAAGAAGTCCTGGAGTAGGTAGATAGGAGATTCAGTGGAATCCTATTTTCTTTGCATTAGCTGGAAAAAGAAGATTTAGAAAGCTTAGAAACTTGACCCAACTGAAAAGAAGTAAGAAATGGTGAACCTTGAAAATGACTTCAGGTTTTCCCACTATACAGAATATAATCAAACACTGCTGCAGCCTTAGCCAGTTTGGCTCAGTGGATAGAGCATTAGCCTGCAGACTGAGGGTCCTGGGTTCGATTCCGACCAAGGACACATGCCTGGGTTTTGGGCTTGATCCCCAATCAATGATTCTCTCTCATCATTGATGTTTCTATCTCTCTCTCCCTCTCCCTTCCTCTCTGAAATCAATAAATACATTTTTTTAAAAAAACACACACAAAAAAAAAACACTGCTGTAGTTAAATATTTTACCCTTTGTTTTCCCTGCGTGATCTACAATAATAATCTTCTTCGTGTTGATATCTACTGCTGTGTTGCTGACAATTACATGAAAGAGGAGTTGGGGTGCTTCACTGGTCTGGAAAAAGTTTAGCTACATCAGAAAGCAGGTCTAACTAAGCAAGTTTATTCTATATCTATAAAAGGCTAAAGTGACTCATGCATGTGCGATATATATATAGCTCTTGCTGGCACCAATTGCACTTGTGTGTTTTGATCTGTCATCATAATCATGAATTTGGTTGACACTTTTATTATAGAGCAAAAGCGAACAGCTATATTAAAATATTTCTTCTAATTAATTTCTTTTTAATGTGCATGAATTCGTGCACTGGGCCACTTGCTTGGGGATAAAATTAAAATCTTAGCTTTTTGTATTCTTCCATCAGAAACCCTGAGTGTTCACTGTCATGTAATATTTGCTAAAAGTAAGGATAAATTCCTTTTTGTAGAAAGAAAACTGAAAATTCTTTCAAAAATATAATTGGTGAGATTTGTAAGTTGGCATGCTTATGTTTTGGGTGAAATATTTTTAATGAAAGTAGTTATAGAGATGGAGAAATGATTTTTTAGAAGAGGAAAGCATTTTATCTTATGAACTAATGCCAATAATTTTGTGGGAAAAGGAAAAGTCCTATTGTTCAACACCCAATTTCCTTAGTACACAATAGCTTCTGCTGAAGCCAACGTTTATTACATAAGAAAAAAATAAGGGTCCTACATTTGAAAATAATTTGAATTTTTCATTATTAATGTAAATAATAATCAAGTAATATGTTGCAATTCTAGAGAATTATAACTTAGATTCTCTCACCTAGGTAATGTTTTTCAAGAAACAATTTTAGAATATTAAATCTATGAGGAAGGATTATACAAAATTGTACAACACTGGAAATAAAGTCTTTTAAAGTAAACAATAAAATACAAATACTCCTTCAATTACTGATGCTATCCGATAATGTTTTTAGTTCTAATGAATCAATAAGGAATATAAATATTAACAAACATGAATATTTGAAAAGAATATTTGAAAATACTAAACAATAAATGGAAAAACAATAAGGTATTCAATAAATTACCAACAAGTATCAATTATTTTCCTATAAACCAGCAATAAAAAAATTGAAATGACGATGGGAAAAATCCCATTTAAAATTAACCACAAATACTAAGAATAAATGCAAAAATAAATGAATAAGAGCTAAACCTCAAAAAATATATAAAATTTTTCTGAGGGTCATAAAAGAAGAGATAGATAAATGGAGAGATGTCTTAATGTACTGTCCACTTAATAAATGGATTCTAAAGTTTATGTATAGGCATATACATGAAAAATGCATACCATTATGAAAGAGTAGTGAGGTAGGACTATTCTACATATCAAAATATACTATAAATCTAAATCATTAAAACAGAGTAGTACTGTACATAGTTTGATGAAAAGGAAAAATAAAATATCAATGGGTCTATCCATATTGTTACAAATGGTAAGATTTCCTTCCTTTTTATGGGCAAGTAATATTTTCCAATTGTCTATTGATGGGCATTTAGGTTGCTTCCATGTCTTGGCTATTGTAAATAATGCTGCATATTTCTTTTTGAATTAGTGTTTTGTATTTCTTCAGATAAATGCCCAGAAGTGGAATTGCTGGATCATAAGGTAGTTCTATTTTTAATTTTTTGAGGAACCTCCCTACTCTTTTCAATAGTGCCTTCAATAGTCTATAATCTTACCAAACGGGGAATGAGGATTCCCTTTATTCTACATCCTCATCAATACTTACTGTTTTTTGATTTATTGATGATAGCCATTCTGAATGTTGTGAGGTGATATCCCATTGTGGTTTTAATTTGCATCTCTCTAATGATTAGTGACATTAAGCATCTTTTCATGTTTATTGGCAAATTGTATGTCCTCTTTGCAGAAGTGTCTATTCAGGTTTTCTGCCCATTTTTAATTGAATTGTTTGCTTTTTTTGGTGTGAAGTTGTATGAGTTCTTTATAAATTTTGAACATTAACCCCTTATTGGATGTATCATTAATGAATATTTTCTTCCATTTTGTAGGTTGTCTTTCTGTTTTGTTGATGGTTTCCTTTGCTTTGTGAAAACTTTTTAGTTTGATGTAGTTTCATTTGTTTATGTTTTCTTTCATCTCCCTTGTCCAAAGAAATATATATTTAAAAAAATATTACTAAGAGCAATGTCAGAGAGTTTGGTGCCTATGTTTTCTTCCAGTTTCACTTAACTGTGGGATCTTAAGAATAAAATAAACAAACAAAACAGAAACAGACTTATAGATACAGAGAACAAACTGATGGTTGCCAGATGGGAGGGGTGTTGGGGACTGTGTGTAAAAGGTGAAGGGATTAAGAAGTATAAATTGGTAGTTTCAAAACAGTCACAGGGATGTAAAGTACAGCATAGGGACTATAGTCAATAATATTGTAATAACTATGCATGGTGCCATGTGGATACTAGAGTTTTGGGGGGTTCACTTCATAAATTAGATAAATCTCTAACTATTACATTGAATCTGAAAATAAGAATCTCAACTGTAATGAACAAATTTTAAAACATAATTAAAAATATAAATGGGTCAGGCTGGAAAGTCCATATGCAGATAGAATTATACATATGATTAAAAATGATACCTTAAACAGTGGAGAATGGAATTAGAATAATTAGACAATATTTGGGAAAAGAAAGAAAAAGTTCGAACCCTCTTTTATATCATGTACCAAAGTAAACATCAGATGAAATGAAAAACAAAATGCAAAAAAAAAAAAACTATTAAAAGATTAGAAAAACTGCCGAATCTGGTTTGGCTCAGTGGATAGAGCGTTGGCCTGCGGACTGAAAGGTCCCAGGTTCGATTCCGGTCAAGGGCATGTACCTTGGTTGCAGGCACATCCCCAGTAGGAGATGTGCAGGAGGCAGCTGATCGATGTTTCTCTCTCATCGATGTTTCTAACTCTCTATCTCTCTCCCTTCCTCTCTGTAAAAAAATCAATAAAATATATTAAAAAAAAAAAGTTTAGAAAAACCATAAAAGAGTACTTTTATAATCATTTGCCCCAATAAAAAACTCGGGAAAAATCTTTTCAAATTTTAACCCATTAAAAATGTAGAATCTTTCTATTAGAGATTTATCCTAAAATTTTAATCCTAAAATTAAAATAAAAAGTCTCAAGAAAATATTAATATCAAGAAGCTATTTAAAGTTTATAAAAATCTATAAAAATTAAATGCAATGTCAAAGTAAATGAACATAAAATACAGTATAACTAGCAGCCTGGTGCATGAAATTCGTGCACAGAGGGGTGTCCCTCAGCTCGGCCTGCACCCTCTCGCAATCTGGGACCCCTCGGGTATAATCCCTAAGCCTGGCCAGTGATCAGGGACTATTGGGGCTTTCCTTCCCCTGGCTGCCAGCAGCTGGCCCCACCCCTGCCACTTCCCCTGCTTGCCATTTGTGCAGCTGCCTCCCCCTCCTCCGCCACCAGTTGCCTCCCTCTACAGGCAACAGGCATGGGGTGCGATCACTTGGCTGGCCTGGGCCTCCCTCTGCAGGGCAATCACTAGCAGGCCCCACACATCTGCCACAGCCTTCCTCTGTGGGGCGATCGATCAAGGGGCTCTGTGATCAATGGCTCCACAGAGAGAGACCCCGCCCACCCACCGCAGTACCACTGGCCTTGTAGCCTGGGCCTCCTTCTTTGGGGCGATGGATCGTGGGGCTCCATGATCAATCGTCCAGCAGAGGGAGGCCACGCCCACCCAGCTGGGGCTTTGGGGCCATCGTGGAGCCCCCCAACCCCAATTGATCACCCCATTGGTGGCCTCGGCCTCCCTCTGTGGGGTGATCATAGGACGATGGGGGGCCCCCCAACCAATTGCATCGCATCCACCTTGGCTGGCCTGTCGCCAGTCCGTGTCATAACATGGTTGTCCAGAAGGTTGTCCAGACAGTTGTTCTGCTGTTCAGTCGTTTGGTCGATTTGCATATTATGCTTTTTTTTTACGCTTTTATTATTATAGACTAGAGGCCCGGTGCACAAAAATTTGTGCACTTGGGGGGCGGGGTAGGGGGGTCCCCCAGCCCGGCCTGTGCCCTCTCGCAGTCTGGGACCCCTCGGGAGATAACGACCTGCTGGCTTAGGCCTGCTCCCAGGTGGCAGAGGGCAGGCCCAATCCCTAAGTGCAGCCCCTGGTCAGGCTCAGAGCAGGGCCGATTGGGGAGTTGGGGCGCCGCCCCGTCATGCACAGAGCAGGGCGGATCGGGAGGTTGCAATGCCACCCTCAGTCACGCTCAGGGTAGGGCCGATTGGGGGGTTGGGCCACCGCCCCCTGTCACACTCAAGGCAGGGTCGATGGGGAGGTTGCAGCGCCACCCCCTGTCACTCACAGAGCAGGACCGATCAGGGGGTTGGGGTGCTGCCCCCTGTCAC
>NW_005364339.1:226560-235202 GCF_000412655.1 Myotis brandtii
AAGCTTCCAACCGCTCCTTGTTTTCTTCTCTCTTTTTTTTTTTATTCTGGGCCAGCTTTAGCTCTGAGGCCTCGCTGCTGAAAACATAGATACAATGTTGCGGTCCGAGCCCGGCTGAATGGAAGCCGGTTTCTGGTGTTTTGTTTAGCTTCTTATTTGCAACATAGTATATAGTTGCTTAGACTTGCAGCTGAGAGGCTGGCAAGTGAGGCGGGGAACGTTGGAGTCTGCAGCAAGCAAGCCTCGTGCTCGCTTCAGTGCCTGGCTGCCGGCCGCCATCTTGGCTGACAGTTAATTTGCATATACTCACTGATTAGCCAATGAAAAGGGTAGCGGTCGTATGCTAATTACCATGTTTCTCTTTTATTAGTGTAGATAGTTGCAAATAGCCAATGCATCTACAAATAAACATTCATTTTTAATACCAATCAAAACCATAAAAATTATTAATTTTGCCTCTTTGAAGACAACATATTCATATTTTTTTACTTCAAGCAGAATTTTTTTTAAATAAATGGTTGGGTTTTTTAGATGTTTCAGCAATGGAAATTTTATATAATACTTATTTAAGTCCCTTAAATTGTCTGTTTTTGCAAAAATACTATCGTTTTTTAAATGTGTAAGTATTAAACAACATTAAAATTTCAAATCAGAATATATTTACAAAACTTCAAACCTTTAAAGATATAGATATTTTAGCATGATAAATTTCTCATATATAAAAACAAATAAGAAATAAAATTAATAACTTACATACAGTTTTTAAAAGTTACTAGGAGTTTGAAGTTGTAAGATACACATAGTTGGCATATAAACTCTGCACTTTAGGAGAGCATAGTCTTTCATTTTTTTATTCCCTTGTACACAGCACAGTTCTCAATGTCACAGAAGAAGTCAAATAAATATTTACTGAATGAAAGTCAATTTTAACATTCTTCCCAGAATATATATGTCAAAAATTTTATATATAAGTGGAATATAACACACATATGGATATATTTCAGTAAATAGTTATTACATACATTTTTTAAATCATCTGATTCTAAATACTTGTGACTAACTTCTGAGATGATTTAACAGAATTGCATCTATTTGAACTTATGGATATACTAGAGGACCAATGCACAAAATTCATGCAAGGGTAGGCCTTTGCAGCCCCGGCTGCCTCCCAGCCCCGCCCCCCACCTGCATCTGCCTTGGCCTGGCACTGCCCACATCCGCCCCACATGTCCCCATCCCTGGTTCCCCGGTTCCACAGAGCCCCCAGATCGATTGCCCCACAGAGGGTGTCCTGGGCCTCCCTCTTTGGGGAGATCATGGAGCCCCCTGATTGATCGCCCCACTGGACGGTGACCTGGGCCTCCCTTTGTGGTGTGATTATGGGGTGATGGCAGCCCCCCAACCAATCGCATCGCACCCACCTTAGCTGGCCTGGCGCTAGTGCATGTCATAGCGTGGTTGTACGGATGGTCGGACTGCTGTTCGGCCGTTCAGTCGATTTGCATATTATGCTTTTATTATTATAGATTAAATTATCTCGTTAGTTATTCAGGACTTTATTGGATAGAGAGAGGAAATTTGAAAATTTTCTAAGCTGTTATACTAGCTTGATTAAAGTTGACACATTTCCTAGCAATTTATTTGTAAAGCACAGTAAAAACATAAATAGAAAGAAAATAGGAAGGAATGGAAGAAGGGAGGAAGGAAGAGAGGAAGGAAGGAAAAAGGAGTTTGGCTAGATTTAATAAATCCAATAAATCAACAAAGAAAATCAAGAAAGAAAAGCAATAACTAAACAGAAACACATTACCATCAAAAGAGCATGTCTAAAGATGAAAAAAAAAAAAAAGAGTATGCCTACTTCACACATTTCCCAAATCTTTTAGGTTTCTAACTAGTAAAAATGAATGAGCATTTTCTAATTGTAAATATACTAGTAATGTTTTCAGCCATAAATAAAGATTGCAGGTTGCATAATCCAAATTTTATGTAAATAAGAAAAGGAAGAAAGAAAGAAAGAAAGAAAGAAAGAAAGAAAGAAAGAAAGAAAGAAAGAAAGAAAGAGTGGCTAGTTAGTACACATCATTTCCCTCTTTCCAATGTGATAAAGTCACCTCCTTGTTTGTCTGGTTAGCTGTACTTCCTCCTACTAATACACATTGCTCATTTTACATACATACATATATTTATTTATTTATTTATTTATTTCAGAGAGAGAGGAAGGTAGAAGGGAAGAGAAATAGAAACATCAATGATGAGAGATAATCATTGATCAGCACTCTCCTGGATGCCCCCTACTGGAGATTGAACCTGGAACCCAGGCAGGTTCCCTGACTGAAAATCAAACCATGACCTACTGGATCATGGATGGATACTCAACTACAGAGCCACACTAGCTGGGCTAATGTGACAACCATTGTTCCAAAATATGGTCTTAATGAAAAAGGAGAAAAAGTTAGAGAGAAATAAAGAGTGGGCAATGAAACAATATGCATTTCCTACCACTGGTAGATAATAATGATAATAGCCAACAACACATATTGAGTTAGTTTTGTATCTAGTTATTACTATTATTAGGCAATATACCAAGCACTATATATTAACAAATTTGACTTTTTAATATTTTTATATTATTATTTCTACTCAAGAGATAAGACAAAAGGTCAGTAAAGTGAAGGAGAATGGTGGCACTAGAATACAGTATCTTTGCAGAGTTTACACTTGAGTCAGCACTAAGTTAATAATGCCCATGTGTGATATTTAGGTATGTATGGTCAAATAGTAAATGTTAAGCAGTCTAAAACCTTGTCATGGCCCACTGACCAATTAATTCAGTGAATATAGCTGTAGATATACATATATATTGAACCACATCCAGCACGGTCAGTGGTGAACCTGAGGGGTGGTGGTGAAGGATTAAAGAAAACAGACAAGAGAATATAGCTGGGGCCAGGTGGGACACTGTTCTCAGATGGAGAGACAGTGACACCACCTGTAAGCCGAGTCTTTATTTTATAGTCAGATCCCAGGAGGCAAAGCAAGGGCATGGTCAAGATGTTTACAATGTTCTTGCGAGTTCCAAATCTACTTAATTACATGCACTTGAGAACTCTATCAAGCTTTGTTTTGGCAGCCCTTGCTGCACCTCCTGCAGCCTACATCATTCAGCCACCTGGAACACAGGTTTGGACCATAAGGGCAAGCTTAGAACCATAGCCTTTGGCTATAATTTGCTGGGAGGGCTTTGCCCTCCAAGCTGGGACATACACGTGGCTTTGCCACAAGAGGACGTGCCCTCTCATTATTCCGAGGCTTTAACCTGTTGAAACGCTGAATTAAACCCTGTTCCCTTGATCTTCAGATTTCTTTTCTTTTTTTTCTTTCTTTCTTTTTTTTTTTTACAATGCCACTCGGCCATCCCAATAAAAATAATCCAAAGTAAATCAAACAAATATGCAAATCAAAAGCAACGTACAAGAAGACACTATAACCTATTCACTCTAACCCTTCTCATTGTCTGGATGGGCTATGATATCTGGACACTGACTACACAAGGTCAACATGCACTGATAGATGTGTCCACTCACCTCTTCAGCCACCAGAACCACAATGCTGGCACAGGTCCTCTGTACACAGAGCCGTCCACTGCTGCTGATGCCTTTTGGTGTCCTCATCTCCCCGAGGCTGGAATCCTCCTCTGCAGGAGCTTCTCTGCTGCTGCTAACTCTTCACAACTTCCTCAATGCTCAGGGCTGAACAGATTTTTGGTGGCTTATGCTTTAGGTAGAGAAACCATTGCCTAATCTAAGGGTTCAGAATTTGAGGGTGCTGGAGATGAGTGTTCAGAAAAGTAAGGCACTCTAGGGGGAAGATTTAGGCCCAAGCATTAGAGCTTCTCAGATGAGACATCTTTGATCCACTTGAAAATCAAGAATTTTCGAGTGGTCTCTGGATTTAGAATTGCCATGAGAACTATTTTACTCACATTAAAGTAATGTTATGTATGACTACTTATTAAAGAGATTTAAAGTTTTTATATGTACACTAGTGGCCTGGTGCATAAAATTTGTGCACATTAATAGCGAATTAATTAGAGGAAATATTTTAATATTGCTATTTGCCCTTTCTCTATAATAGAAGTGTCAGTGATGAAAGAAAATAAGTAAAATGTATATGAAAATTTTCCTCCTGGAGATAAGATGACAACTGGCAAGAAGGTAGGGAGGAAGAGTGTGTGAGAGAGTGAGGGAGCAGAGTGATAGAGGAGTGTGTGGACGTGTGGGGTGTGTGGGTGTGTGTGAGGGAGAGAGAGAAAGCTAGGGACAGTTAGATCCTGCAGGTCTCCCAAGGGGCTGCCAAACCGGGCAGTCTTAGACAGTGAACCCCACTGCAACCGCAAACACTCTGCGGAGGACACTACCAGCACAGAGACCATGCCATCTTGAAGAACAGAACTGCTTGAGACTAGGATCCTAGCCTCGCCACTACCCAATCTGGTCTCAGTTGCAAACCAGGACCCTACAGCCATTGGGTAAAAGAACTGCAACCACAGCTGCAGACCCAAGGACACCAAGACCCCAGGCACCCTGGCTGTAGATTTCGGTGAGTCACAGAGGCAATCCCACTCCCCGCTGGCCTGCAGCAGTGGCATAGGAACTGCCAGACCCTCTCCAGCGCAAACAGGCCTCCTGCCCACACACAGCAGTGGTGGCTGTACCTGAATTTGAGCCTGGGTCGTGGACACAGGAAGTTTGTTTCCCACAACCAGACCCCATGCCCATATAGGGAGGCTGTGCTGAATTTAAGCCTGGGTTGCGGTCTTGGAGAGTTTATTTCCCACAACCGTGATGAGACCCCATGCCCACACAGGGCGGCAGTTCCACCTCACTTTGATTTAGGGCAAGCGCACACAGAAAGCTGTATTCCGCAGGGCAGGAGTGGACCTCCTGCAGACACAGTGCAACTGTGCAACTCGGTACCCCAAGGAGATCGAGGACCCTGATTCTCCGCCTGAGAGGCAGCACTGAGCACCAGTGACTTGACCCTGTTTCTCATCGTGCCCGCCTGGGATCCCTGATTCTAAGTGCATTCACACTAAGAGCCAGTGACTCCAATTCTTGGCACATGCGCACACAGGGACCTTGATTCTCAACGCAAGATCGCACCAAGAAACAGAGACTCTGATACTCAATTCTTGGCGCGGACACAGGGGGTCTCTGATGCCTGACATGACTAGGGGACTCTGATTTTTGGCACACGCCAGCGGGGTCTCTGTTTCAGTGCAGCACATGTGGGGTCCCTGATTCTAGGTTTGCACACGAGGCCACACTAAGCGCAGGTAACTCTGATCCTGGGTGAGCATGGCTCTCACCCATCAATCCATGGCAGCCACACATCTTGGTGTCGGAGCTCTTCAGTGACACTCGGGGGGTGCGAAGCTCCAATTGCACACGGCCCAAGCCCCCAAAACTTGACATTTGAACCTTCTGGTGATAGTTAGAATGGGGAGACAACGAAACAATCCCCAGAGGAAAGAAAATGAGGAATCGTCAAGAAAGGAAATAAGAGAAACGGAAGCATACAACATGACAGAAAAAGAATTCAGAGTAATGGTCATACAGTTCATACACCAGACAAGAAAATCAACATGGACAAGAAAATCAACAACCTATGCAAAAATCAGGAAGAAATCAAAAGTGATATTGCTACAATCAAAAACACCAGGGAAGGTTTCAACAGTAGACTAGAAGAGGCAGAGGACCAAATTAGTGAGTTAGAAGATAAGGTACAGAAGCAAGCACAATCTGAACAGCAACTGGAGAAAAAAAATTAAAAAAACAGGAGGAGAAGCTAAGGAAGATTTGGGACAATGCAAAATGAAGTAACATACGTATAATAGGGCTGCCAGAAAAACCAGAAGAGCAGCAAGGATTAGAAAATCTATTTGAAGAAGTAATGACAGAAAACGTGCCTGATATGGGGAAGAAAAAACTTACACAAGTACAGAGTCCCAAGCAAGATGAATCCCAAAAGATCCACACCAAGACACGTCATAATTACAATGGCAAATATTAACAACAAAGAGAGAATCTTAAAGGTTGCAAGAGACAGAGAGTTACCTACAAAGGATCCCCTAACAGATTATCAAATGATTTAAAAACAGAAACACATCAAGCTAGAAGGAAGTTGAAGGAGGTATACAAAGTGATGCAAAACAAAGGACTGAATCCAAGAATACTCTATCCAGCAAGGCTATCAATCAAAATTTAAAGGGAAATGAGGAGCTTCATAGACAAAAAAAACAAAACAAACAAACAAACAAAAAAAAAACAAAAAAACAAAAAACAAAAAACTAAGGGAGTTTATCACTACCAAGCCAGCAATGCAAGAAATGCTAAAGGGAATGCTGTAAAAATAAGAAATAGAAAGGGAGGAAGGAACACAGGGATAAAATACAGAAATGGCTACAAACAAGTACCTATCAATAATAACATTAAACGTAAATGGATTAAATGCTCCAATCAAAAGACATCGAGTGAATGAATGGATAAAAAAAACATGACCCATTATATGCTGTCTACAGGAGACCCACCTCAGAACAAGGGACTCACAAAGACTGAAATTGAAGGGATGGAAAAATATCTATCAGACAAATGGAAATGAAAAAAAGCTGGGGTAGCAATACTTATATCTGACAAAATAGACCTCAAAGTGAAGACCATAACAAGAAACAAGAAAGGCCACTTCATAATTTTAAAGGAATCGATACAACAAGAGGATATAACTCTGGTAAACATTTATGCACCCAATGCAGGAGAACCCAAATACATAAAAATCTTCTGGAAGATATCAGGGGTGAGAATGACAGCAACACAATCATAGTAGGAGACTTTAATACCCCATTAACATCATTAGATAAATCCTCTAGACAAAAAAAATTAGCAAAGAAACATTAATCCTAAATGACTCACTAGATCATATGGACTTAATCAACATCTTTAGAACATTCCAGCCCAAAACTACAGAATATACATTCTTCTCAAGTGCACATGGGACATTTTCAAAAATACACCCTATTTTGGGACACAGGCAAAGCCTCTCCAAATTCAATAGAATTGAAATCATATCAAGCATCTTCTTAGATCACAATGGCATAAAACCAGAAATCAGCTACAGTAAAAACAATCACAAAAATTCCAACACTTGGAGGCTGAATAGCATACTAATGAATGGGTTACAGAAGAGATCAAAGAAGAAATAAAACACATCCTGGAAACAAATGACAATGAAAACACAACAATCCAAAATCTTTGGGACACAATGAAAGCAGTCCTGAGAGGGAAGTTCATAGCATTACATGCCTACCTCAAAAACAACAACTGATAATAAACCATCTAACTCTGCAACATGAAGAATCAGAAAGATAGCAACAAGAAAAGCCAAGAGTGAGCAGTAGGAAGGAAATAATAAAGATCAGAACAGAAATAAATGACATAGACACCAAAACAAAAATACAAAAGATCAATGAAACCAAGAGCTGGTTCTTTGAAAGGACAAACAAGATTGTGAAACTCTAGCCAGGCTCACCAAGAAGCAAAGAGAGAAGAACCAAATAAACAAAATCAGAAACAAAAGAGGCAAAATAACAACAGACCCTACAGAAATACGAAGAATCTTAAGAAAAAATACTATGAGCAACTCTACTCCAACAAACTGGTCAACAGAGAAGAAATGGACATATTTCTTAAAAAATATGACCTTACAAAACTCAACCAGGAGGAATCAAAAAATCTGAATAGACCAATGACTATGGAGGAAATTGAAGCAGTAATCAAAAACTTCCAATAAACAGAAGCCCTGCACCAGATGGCTTCACAGGGGAGTTTTATAACATTCAAAGAATAAATAAAACCTATCTTCCTCAGACTATTCCAAAAAATTCAAGAGAAATGAGCACTTCCAAGCTTTTTCTATGAAGCCAGCATTACCTTAATCCCAAAACCATATAAAGACAATACAAAGGAAGAGATTTACAGGCCAATATCCTTCATGAACATAGACGCCAAAATCCTCAACAAAATTCTAGCAAATCGAATCCAGCATTACATTAGAAAGATCATACACCATGAAAAAGTAGGATTTATTCTGGGGATGCAAGGATGGTACAATATCCGCAAATCAATAAATGTGATACACCATATAAGCAAACTGAGAGATAAAAACCATATAATCATATGCATTAATGCAAAAAAAAAAAACATTTGACAAAATCCAACACCCTTTCCTGATAAAAACCCTCAGCAAGGTGGGAAGAGAAGGATCATACCTCAACATAATAAAAGCCATATATGACAAACCCACAGCCAACATCATACTCAATGGGCAAAAACTAAAACCATTTCCACTAAGAACAGGAACAAGACAGGGATGCCCACTTTCACCACTCCTGTTCGACATACTAGCCATTGCGATCAGACAAGATGAAGAAATAAAAGGCATCCAAATTGGAAAAGAAGAAGTAAAACTGTCCTTATTCACAGAGGACATGATATTGTACATAGAAAACCCCAAAGATGCCATCAAAAAACTATTAGACTTAATAAATGAATTTTGAAATGTAGCAGGATACAAAATTAACACCC
>NW_005364339.1:235357-244830 GCF_000412655.1 Myotis brandtii
CCATACTACCCAAAGCAATCTATAAATTCAATGCAATCCCCATTAAAATACCAATGGCATACTTCAAAGACCTAGAAGAAATTCTCCAAAAATTCATCTGGAATAAAAAAAGACCCCGAAATAGCTGCAGCAATCTTAAGAAAGATGAACAATATTGGAGGGATCACAATACCAGATATCAAGCTGTACTACAAGGCCATTGTTTTCTAAATTGCCTGGTACTAGTATAAGATCAGACATATAGACCAGTAGAACAGAACAGAGAACCCAGAAATTGACACAAGCCATTATGCTCAATTAATATTTGACAAAGAAGGCAAGAGCATACAATGGAGTCAAGACAGTCTCTTCAATAAATGGTGTTGGGAAAACTGGATAGATACTTGCAAAAAAATGAACTTGACCACCAACTTACACCATACACAAAAATAAACTCAAAATGGATAAAGGACATAAACATAAGACAGGAAACCATAAAAATACTAGAGGAATCCACAGGCAGCAAAATCTCAGACATATGCTGAAGCAATTTCTTCACTGATACTGCCCCTAGGGCAATGGAAACTAAAGAGAAAATAAACAAATGTAACTACATGAAAATAAAAAGCTTCTGCACAGCAAAAGAAACCATCAGTAAAACAACAAGAAAGCCCACTGCATGGGAGAACATATGTGCCAATGTTATCACTGGTAAGGGTTTAATCTCCAACATTTACAGTGAATTCATACAACTTAACAAAAGGAAGATAAACAACCCAATCAAAAAATGGGCAAAGGACCTAAATAGACACTTTCAAAAGAGGACATTCAGAACCAAGAGACATATAAAAACGTGCTCAAAGTCACTAATCATCTGAGAGATGCAAATCAAAACAACAATCAGGTACCACCTCACACCTGTCAGAATGGCTATCATCAACAAATCAACAAACAACAAGTGCTGGAGAGGATGTGGAGAAAAAGGAACACTCGTGCACTGCTTTACATTTATGGTGAAAATGCAGACAGGTGCAGCCACTGTGGAAAACAGTATGGACTTTCCTCGAAAAACTAAAAGTGGAACTCCCATTTGACCCAGTAATACCACTTCTAGGAATGTATCCCAAGAAAACAGAAACACCAATCAGAAAAGATATATGCACCCCTGTGTTCATAGCAGCACAATTTACCATAGCTAAGATTTGGAAACAGCCTAAATGCCCATCAGCAGATGAAGGGATTAGAAAAACCGTGGTACATCTACACAATGGAATACTATGCTGCTATAAAAAAGAAAGAATTCTTACTATTTGCAACAGCATGGATGGAACTGGAGAGCATTATGCTAAGTGAAATATGCCAGTCAGTAAAAGAAAAATACCACATGATCTCACTCATGTATGGATAATAAAAAAACATAAACTGATGAATAAAAATAGATACAGAGGCAGAGATGCATTAAACAGACTGTCAAACTACAGCGAGAAGGCTGGAGGGGTGGGGTGGGGGGTAAGAGATCAACCGAAGGACTTGACCCCTCTACCCTTCACCCGCCCTCCCTCCATGCCCATCGCCCCTCCCTTCTTGATTTGGTGAGATAGGGAGGAGGGAGATCTGATAATTTGGTTTACTGTGTAGGTGGCCTCTTTCATCTATTCAAAACAAAGCTGAGCCACCTGCTGCTGCTGCCATGGCCACCACCATCACCCCTTGGCTGGCCGGGGGCTCCCAGGGCATGAGCGAGCTACCTCGCGCATCTGTGCCCATGGGGCTGCTCTACCAGAGCAGTGGGGCAGAGGTGGGGTAGAGGGAGATGCCAGACAGCGGGAGCTATGACCTTAGGCAACAGAGGGTTACCTCTGAGGCCAGGGGCTGGGCCACAGGGATGCTGCAAGGACGGTTGACCAGTGTGGAGCGCAGCAGGGAGGAGGCCCTGAGGAGCTGTGCTGCCCAGAGGCCTGGAGCGGTTGGAGGAGGGGGGTCAAGCCACCACCATCTTTGTTGGGTTAATTTGCATACTCACTCCTGATTGGTGGTGGGTGCCATGAAGTGATGGTCAATTTACATATTTCTCTTTTATTGGTATGGATAATAAAAGGGTAATATGAAAATTGACCATCAGTCCAACACACAAGATGGCTGCCCTCATGTGGACACAAGATGGCCACCACAAGAAGGCCTTCTGTCAAGCCTCGCCAGGCAGAGGGCACTGCCTCCGGTCCCCCATCAAGCCCTGCTGTGTGGGGGCCGCAGACTCAGGTCCCCTGTCAAGCCCCGCTGGGCGGGGAGTGCAGCCTCAGGTCCCCTGGCCTGGCGCCAGGGCAGGGGGCATGGCCTGAGGTCCCCCTTCAAGCCCCACCGGGCAGGTAGAGCAGCCTCAGGTCCCCTGCCCTGGCCCGGTGTCACACAGCCTCAGGTCCCTGCTGATCACTCATTATGGCTCATTACAGGAGCCCCGCCTATGCTGTGGGCACAGCCATCTTGTGACGACATGACGAAGAGATGGTCAATATGCATATTACCTCTTTATTATATAGATTATTATTTTTTTCTTTATTGATTAAGGTATTACAAATGTGTCCTTATCCTCCCATTGTCCCCCCACCTCCCCAATCCTGCCCTCACCCTCACCCCCTGTTGTCTGCATCCATTGCTTGATATCTTTTTATGTTCTTAATTTGGCAGAGGGGTGAAAGAGTCATGTTTTGGGGTTTTGTGTGTCTGTATGTGTGCAATTTCCTTTAAAACTACTAGAAGCCCAATGCATGAAGATTCATGCAAGAATAGGCCTTCCTTCCCCTGGCTGCCAGCACGTGGCGGGCTCGCTCCTGCAGCCTGTGCAGCAGCGGCAGCAGTGGCAAGCCCTGTGCACTCCGGTGCTGCTTCCTTCTTACCCTACTTCTCCAGAGAGTTTCTCTGTGCAGTGCTGGCACTCCCAGGGAAGCAGGGAGGGGAAGAGGTGGGGAGAGCGAGGCAGGCGGTGAGGAATGGAGAGGTTGGGTGTGCTAGTGCTTTTCACTTTGCCATTATGAAAGTGGGATGCAACTGGCCCCCTTCCTCATCCTCTTACCCCTCTACCCTTCACCCGCCCTCCCTCCATGCCCATCGCCCCTCCCTTCTTGATTTGGTGAGATAGGGAGGAGGGAGATCTGATAATTTGGTTTACTGTGTAGGTGGCCTCTTTCATCTATTCAAAACAAAGCTGAGCCACCTGCTGCTGCTGCCATGGCCACCACCATCACCCCTTGGCTGGCCGGGGGCTCCCAGGGCATGAGCGAGCTACCTCGCGCATCTGTGCCCATGGGGCTGCTCTACCAGAGCAGTGGGGCAGAGGTGGGGTAGAGGGAGATGCCAGACAGCGGGAGCTATGACCTTAGGCAACAGAGGGTTACCTCTGAGGCCAGGGGCTGGGCCACAGGGATGCTGCAAGGACGGTTGACCAGTGTGGAGCGCAGCAGGGAGGAGGCCCTGAGGAGCTGTGCTGCCCAGAGGCCTGGAGCGGTTGGAGGAGGGGGGTCAAGCCACCACCATCTTTGTTGGGTTAATTTGCATACTCACTCCTGATTGGTGGTGGGTGCCATGAAGTGATGGTCAATTTACATATTTCTCTTTTATTGGTATGGATAATAAAAGGGTAATATGAAAATTGACCATCAGTCCAACACACAAGATGGCTGCCCTCATGTGGACACAAGATGGCCACCACAAGAAGGCCAGCAGGGGAGGGAAGTTGGGGGGGACTAGGCCTGCAGGGGAGGGCAGTTGAGGGGGGACTAGGCCTGCAGGGGAGGGCAGTTGGGGGTGACCAGGCTGGCAGGGGCGGGCAGTTGGCAGCGACCGGGCCGGCAGGGGAGGTGACTGAAGCTCCCAACCGCTCCTTGTTTTCTTTTTTTTTTTATATTCTGGGCCAGCTTTAGCTCTGAGGCCTCGCTGCTGAAAACATTGATACAATCTTGCGGTCCGGTTGGCTTTCAGTCCGGCTGGTTTCTGGGGTTTTGTTTAGCTTCTTATTTGCAACATAGTACATAGTTGCTTAGAGTTGCAGCTGAGAGGCTGGCAAGTTAGGCGGGGAACGTTGGAGTCCGCAGTTACTGAAGCAAACAAGCCTCCCTGCTCGCTTCAGTGCATAGTTGCCGGCCACCATCTTGGCTGACAGTTAATTTGCATAAGGATATGCTGATTAGCCAAAGGGAAGGGTAGCGGTCGTACGCTAATTACCATGTTTCTCTTTTATTAGTGTAGATATATATTTTGCCTTTGTTGTATGCATGCACCCATGTATGCATGAGGTCATCAACTTAGGTTTTTCCTTTTGAGAATAAGTGGAGAAACACTAATGATGCCATCTAGCTGCTATAGGCCATAGCAGAAATTATGGCATCCACTAATTAGTCTGCCCTCATCTTTTCTTCCTTTTCTGTGTGACATGCCCCATGTGGCTAAGGAATAGACAAAGCAGCTGTGCCAAGAGTGTGGACTACATTTATCTCATGTAGAAATGATTTTGCCCATCTGGCATCATGAAAGAGGCTTCTTTTTATATTTTGTTGTACAGTGAGCCTTTCAAAAGAACACATCCTGAAACTCAATTAAATCAAGAATTTTATATTATGATCATAGCTACTTTTCTCAGGAAAATAAGAATAAAATTAAGCTGGTTACTCTCTAAATGTATATATTGAATGACATCTCAGCCAAGAAGCAATCTATACTAATAAAAGGGTAATATGCTAATTAGACTGGGAGAACTTCTGGACATCCTTCCAAACAAAGCCATGGTGGCAGGGCCAAGGCGGAGGCAGTTAGGGGTGATCAGGCTGGCAGGGGAGGGCAGTTGGGGGGAGCAGGCCAGCAGGCATAGTGGTTAAGAGCAATCAGGCAGGCAGGCAGGTAAGCGGTTAGGAGCCAGCGGTCCCAGATTGTGAGAGGGATGTCCGACTACAAGTATATTGACAGTAGATAGGAATTTAAAACAAAATAAATCTAACCTGATCAAATCCACAATTAAGTGAAGTTTTCATTTTATTCAGTTGTAAATAAAATGGCAGCCATAGTTTTATCCAATGTACTAATGGTATTAACTTCAGAATTAATGAACTGCCTTGTTTATGCAAAACAAGAACAGTTACCTTCTGTGAAAGGATGTGAACTTTAAAAACTTAGCTCTTTTTCATTTGTTTCATAATTTCCAAATAAAATAAATGGCTCCAGCTACTGTCTTGGCAGTCCAGTTCCCTATATGACTACCTCTTCCCTGAAGTCATCATATAGCCACTAATAGGTATGACTTTAGGAACATTCTATAGTTTCAAAAAGGTGTTTAAAGTCAGGAGGATACATATCTGTTTTTTTTGTTGTTTTATCTTGTTTTAGTTTCTTCATTATATCCATTGCATCAATTGGAATCAATGAATTTAAGTGGTCTATTAGCTTGCAATGGTGCTTCAAAAAACACTGCTTTATCATGTGAAAAAATACATCATAATAGGTGTTAAAAGTGAAAATAAATTTTTATGAGGAGTCAATAGAATAAAACACAGGTTTTGTTGTATTTGTTGTTCTAAGGATTCTCTTCACTCTGGCTTTTCCAGTTGCCCACTTTGGCTGCATATGTCAAATGATGACAAAGATTCTGTATACAGAAGCTTAATCTCACAAGCTACTTGCCAGAGCACACTTAATGCATAGTACAGGTTTGGATTCCATCTCATTAACAAACGAATTTAGTTCTACTCGCCCATTATCTATATACATAAGTATAGGAATATATGTCATGTAAAAGTTTCCAAATCATCGTTTTCTCATTTTTAGTTGGGAAGATTCCAACGACTTTTAAAGGGATACCTTCTGACCAAGGAAATTGTTTCTATTCCCAAATTGCAGAAAAGTAACTTTGGATTCACAACAGGTTTTACTACTCCAAAACGACTAGGACCCAGTTTAAAGAAGATACGGTGGATAATGTGTAGTTTTCTTCCAGCTTTCCCCCTAGGGACTCCAAATGTGAAATAAAAGTTTTATCACTTTCAACAGCAATCACTCTGACACCTCTTTGAAGTAATGCTTGAGTCAGGATTCCAGGGCCTGGATTGAATTTGCAGATTAGGTTGTAATCTTCTTCTTCTTTTAGCAGGAACTGCACCATGGTCTCAGCCAGTCTGGGACTGCCTATGTAACTCCCGGACTCTAAGCTGCTCTTGGACATCCCTGAGGGCAATTTTCTGAAACCCTCACTGGGTACCAGCTTCTGCTAGAAGTCAGACAAACCATGGTGGTTCCTTGCTGGCATGTCCTTCCATCTCGCCGCTCCTGACCTCCAAATGCAAAAGTGACCAGCATTGAAAAAGGCTGCCAGCCTCAGCCATGGAGAAAGCTCTGCAACTGGGACCCACATCCTTAAACTCTAGGGTCTGTCCCAATGTCACTCAGAGTCATTACAATGTCAGCGAACTCCTCACTGGGAGCCCCATGTGTAGGATCACCCCACCACCAGACTAGGCTGGGCAAAAGCAAACACTACAAACAAGGCAGGAACAACCTCTCCTTGCTTTTCCCTCACTTCCATTTCCTGCCAGGTGCTGCCACTGGAGGACTGAGTGGACTCAACAATTACTTTAAACGCAAATGGATTAAATGCTTCAATCAAAATACCTATGGAGACTTAATGGATAAGGAAATAAGACCCTTACATATGCTGTCTACAAGAGACTCATTTCAAATCGAAAAACAAACTGAAAGTAAAGGGAAAGAAAAATATATTTAATGAAAATGGAAACAAACAAACTAAAAATAATCTGGGGTAGCAATACTTATACGAGACAAAATATACTTTAAAACAAAGGCTATATATAAAGAGACAATGAAGGACCCAGCGATTCTACTTTGGGTATTTAGAGGAGAAACCCAAAATACTAAATCGAAAAGACATATATATCCCTATGTTCATTGCAGCATTATTTACAATAGCCAAGATATGGAAGCAACCTACATGTCTATCAATAGATGAATGGATAAAGAAGTGGTACATATAGCCCTAGCTAGTTTGGCTCAGTGGATAGAGCATCAGCCTTCGGACTGAAGGGTCCCAGGTTCTGTTCCAGTCAAGGGCACATGCCCGGGTTGAGGGCCCAATCCCCAGTGGGGGACATGCAGGAGGCAGCTGATCGATGATTCTTTCTCATCATTGATAATTCTCTCTCTCTCTCTCTCTCTCTCTCTCTCTCTCTCTCTCCCTCCCTCTCCTTCCTCTCTGAAATCAATAAAAATCTATCTTTTAAAAAGTGGTGCATATATACAATAGACTATGACTCAGCCATAAAAAAGAATGATATCTTGCTATCTGCAACAACATGGGTGGACCTAGAGGGTATTGTGCTGAGAGAAGTCAGAGGAAGACAAATGCCATATGATTTCACTTACTAAGTATATGTGAAATGTAAAAAGCAAAATAAATAAACATGCAGAACAGAAACTGACTCACAGATACAGAAAGCATTTTGACAGTTGCCAGATGGGAAGGAGGTTGGGGGATGGGTGAAAAAGTGAAGGGATTAAGAAGTACAAATTGGGTCCCCACTGGTCTGACTCAGTTGGTTAGATCATGGCCCAGTACACTGAAAGATCATGGATTTGACCCCCGATTGGTGTGTGTATGGGAGGCAACCTATCAATGTTTCTCTCTCATGTCGATGTTTCTCTCTCTCTCTCTCTCTCTCTCTCTCTCTCTCTCTCTCTTTCTCTTCCCCTCCCTCCATCCCTTTAAAATCAATAAAAAACATAAAAAAAGAGATACAAATTGGTAGTTACAGAATAGTCGTGGGGATGTAATGTACAGCATAAGAAATATAGTCAATAATATTGTGTTAACTATGTATGGTGTCAGATGGGTACTAGATTTATCAAGGTGATCACTTAGTAAATTATATAAGGTCTAATAACTGGGGTGTACAGTTATACACCTGAAAGTAATATAATATTGTATGTCAACCATAACAGAAAAATAAAAAACTATTTAAAGTCAAAGAAATATTTCAAATTTGCTTCCCAATAAATCTCAGATTTTCTAGGCCAGTGGTCGGCAAACTGCGGCTCGCGAGCCACATGTGGCTCTTTGGCCCCTTGAGTGTGGCTCTTCCACAAAATACCACGTGAGGGCGTGCATGTACAGTGCAATTGAAACTTCGTGGCCCATCGCAGAAGTCAGTTTTCGGCCTGGGTGAGTCTATTTTGAAGAAGTGGCGTTAGAAGAATTTGGGGTACGTTCTCTGAGGTCAACCCCTCAGATTGAGGACGTTTTAAGCAAAGGCCAGCTTAGGAGTACCCTAATTAAGTTAATAACAATGTACCTACCTATATAGTTTAAGTTTAAAAAATTTGGTTCTCAAAAGAAATTTCAATCGTACTGTTGATATTTGGCTCTGGTGACTAATGAGTTTGCCGACCACTGTTCTAGGCAGTATTTCTAAGGAATTCCTTGATGTAAATGTTAATTAAAATCTATATATGAAGATGTCCTCTCTGTAATCTTCAGCTTAAATAAAATGCAATGTAATTATATTATTTTCATGAAAAAAGTAAATTGTAAATAAATTATATTCAATCTTAGTTATCAACTAGATATCATTACTTTCTGATTCATATATTCTCTGTCATGATTTAAACTTTAATTACTTCGGGAAAATTTGGAATATTTATACCACATACAAATAGAAATAATATGCCACTTCATATTTTTCTACTAGTGTCTCACTCTGATAAGTTTCTAGATATAGTAGTTTCTTAGGTCTGGCTTTGTGAACATTCTGAGCCCTTACAAAGGTTATGTGATTACAAGTGCCACAAAGAAACAAGTCTGTATATTTTTTATAAATAAAACAGCAGTTGCATATTTACTGTATGTCAGTCCTTGCTTTGAGTGCTATATTGAGTACTCATTTAATTCTTTGTGTCTTAGGTAAATTTTATTCTTATTTTATTGATGATGACTGTTCACACAAAGTTAAGGAATGTGACCATAGCTGGTAGAACTGAAGCCAGGCAAGTCTTTTAATAGGGTGAGTATTCTTTTTTTTTTAATTTTTTTATTGCTTAAAGTATTACAAAGGGTATTACATATGTGTCCTTTTTTTCCCCGCCCTTAGGGTGAGTATTCTTAAGCATTATGATATACTAGTAGCCCGGTGCACAGAATTCATGCACATTAAAAGGGAATTAATTGCCCTAACCGGTCTGGCTCAGTGGATAGAGCATCGGCCTGTGGACTCAAGGGTCCCGGGTTCAATTCCGGTCAAGGGCATGTACCTTGGTTGCGGGCACATCCCCAGTGGGAAGTGTGCAGGAGGCAGCTGATCGATGTTTCTCTCTCATCGATGTTTCTAACTCTCTATCCCTCTCCCTTCCTCTCTGTAAAAAATCAATAAAATATATATTTTTTAAAAAGGGAATTAATTAGCAGAGATATTTTAATATTGCTATTTGCCCTTTCTCTATAATAG